>NC_060178.1:49758703-50086203 GCF_021184085.1 Oncorhynchus gorbuscha
GGTGTTTCTGCAGTGCCACCAGGTTCATACTTATTGAGAATGGTGTAAGTGCAGACCACAATTAGAGGTGTTTTCGGGTAGAGGCGTTTCTTGAGATGAAGTTACATCCATTGCTGCTTGCCATTGGTCCGTGGCAGGTTCATTCGCGTCTGGAACAACAGTTGTTGACAACTGTAGCTAAGCCTAACCCTAATCCTTTTCCTAAACTTAACCTCAGTCTACTATCCTGCCATGCTAATTCACCAAACCTGCCAAGGCAGCAGCTACACTTCCTGGGGTCCAGCAAAACCAAGACCGTTATATACAACAGATTTCACAACACATTAAATGTGTGCCCTCCCTTATTTGACCTAGATAGTTTGTGTGTATGCATTGGTATGTAGGCGACGTGTGCCTTTTAAAAAATGTATGTAGCTCTGTCCTTGAGCTGTTCTTGTCTAGTGACTCTGATTCTGTATTATGTCATTCTGTTTCCTGTTTTCTGTTCTGTGAGGACCCCAGGAAGAGTAGCTGCTGCTTTTGCAACAGCTTATGGGGATCCTAATAAAATCCCAAATCCCAAATACACTCAGGCTATTACTCTACTCCCACATATCTACAACACAACATTCATGTGTATACAGTTTAGATATGTCATTGTTGCCCAAAGTCAACCTTTAATGCACTCCAGACCACAAGGTTGCAAGTTCATATTCCGAGAGCAATAATGTTTAGTTTTTTTCGTAAGGGTGATGCCAGCAATCTGAATTTCCTTCTACACCACCATAGTCTGTGTCCATGACAGAGATCGGCTATGGGTTTATTGGCAAGAATACATTTCTGCACTGCTAAACGTTGCCCAGAATCAAGTCAATGACTGTGCAATTACACGAACGAAAAAGCAACAGTGCTCAGGGACACAAACCTGGGCAACATTTAGCAGTGCAGAAATGTATTCTTGTGTTGTAGGATGTTTGTAAAAGTTTCTCAAGACATTTGTTTTACCAGTCATCAGGACATTACATGATGGTCCAATATGGTTTTAAACCATCCAAAACCCTTGTAATAAATGACTGTAATGAAATGGTAGTTTTAAAGTCAGTGGTACGCTGTTCAGCCTAAGTCTGGGATTTGAACTCATCACTTTTGGGGTGCACAATTTTTTATGCTGTGCCGCAAAGTCTGCAGCATTCCCACACACATTCATTTCATTACCTATAATACATCTCTGCACTTAGCAAAAGACTGCCTTCTTCTTTGCTTTTTGACTTATCAATTATTGTGACGATTCTCTCATTATTAACAAAGCTGAGATTAACATTGCACTCCAAAGTGTAAGAAAGAGTACAGGTGAAATCAGTTATTAACACAGGCTTGGGTGCATAGAAGAAAGATCAGAATGCCATGAACCGAGAGGTTGTGAGTTTAAATCCCTGGTGACAACATGTTAAATAATAATGACTGAAGAAAGAAACATACACAATGTAGTCATGTATGTGAAAGTGTGTCAAATATGTAAGTTGAAAACATTGTTTTGTTAACTGCACTGTATCATAAGGACACATTTTTGTTTTCACATGTGCAGTGCTCCAGAACCACGTTTCCACATGTGAAATGTTAAGAGAAGTGTTCCAAACTACATGTTTTCCCATTAATTCACATGTGAAATGTTAAGTGAAGTGTTCCAAACTACATGTTTTCCCATTAATTCACATGTGAAATGTTAAGGGAAGTGTTCCAAACCACATGTTTTCCCATTAATTCACATGTGAAATGTTAAGTGAAGTGTTCCAAACCACATGTTTTCCTATTAATTCACATGTGAAATGTTAAGTGAAGTGTTCCAAACCACGTGTTTTCCCATTAATTCACATGTGAAATGTTAAGAGAAGTGTTCCAAACGACATGTTTTCCCATTAATTCACATGTGAAGTGTTCCAAACCACATGTTTTCCCATTAATTCACATGTGAAATCATGTGGTTTTTCTAGAAGGGCACCCACACAATGTTTCAGGTTAGTGTTTCATACTGGTAGCTATATGAATCTAGAATATGTTTATTTTTATTGCTCTGTGGGTTCAGCAGTCTGGCTGATGAGACTGTTTTATGAATGAGACAAGATGTGAATCCTAAATGGCAACATATTCCCAATATAGTACAGAATATAGTACAGAATATAGTGCCCCATGTGGCTCTGGTCAAAAGTAAGGCTTTATATACAGAATATAGTGCCCCATGTGGCTCTGGTCAAAAGTAAGGCTTTATATGCAGAATATAGTGCCCCATATGGCTCTGGTCAAAAGTATACGGAATAGGGTGTCATTTGGGATGCACTGTTTCATTTATGAAAAGTCTGGATGGAAGGAGATGTTCTAGATCATTAGCTAAGATATTTTTATGGAATGTCATACCTAATATCAACATCTAGTGCAATTGTGTGGCACAAACTTTATAGTTACGGTAGGTATATACTGTGCATCTTAAGCATGCGTTGTTACAGTAAGAGTACCGGTACGTTATTATTGCTCTTCAAGATGAAAATCTCTGTCTAAACAGCTTTCATCAGATCGAGGAATTTGTGTGTTATCTAATATCAACATCTGGTGCAATTATTGGACTTTTGTTGAACAGAGTGGATAGTCAGCTGGAACCACTCTCTCGTTCATTCTACAATCCTTTTAGTCTTTCCTGGTTTACTCTGATATTAGAGGTCACTTTGTGTGTGGTGTGCATGTGTGTGTGTGGGGGAGAGAGCTTGCCATCTGTGTCCTGTCACAGCAGGGCCGGCGCCAGAACAAATCAGTTGGAGGGGCCTTTGATTTCCATAGGTGGGCAGGTTTCTTTCATGAGACCTTCAATTTCTTACCAGGTGTAATAGTATAAAAATGTAGGAAGCTTGTGAGTTTCAAGTTTGGGGAAGATTGTGATTTTTATCTTACCATTTATACCAATCTGCGTGCCAGTTATGATTATTTTTATATGCAAAGTGTCATGGAACAGTTTCCTTTTGTCACAGTAATGAGTGAAGAGGTGTGGAGTCAGGCGCAGAGAGCAAAAGATGTGGGAAAAACAACACGCTTTAATGTCCCGGAAACATAACATGTACAAAGTGAAAACACAAATGAACAGAAATATAAACGGACAGCGTGAAACCCAAAATGCAAACAAAATACACTCAACTAACAAAACAGACGAACAAGCCCGCACGAAACAGAAGCGGGCTAAACAGACTATATATAACCCTATCCTAACAACCAAACTAGAAACAGGTGCTACCAATTAGACAAAACTAAACGAACACAGAACAACGGATCGGCGATAGCTAGTAGACCGGCGACGACGACCGCCGAGCGCCACCCGAACAAGAAGGGGAGTCACCTTCGGTAATATTCGTGACATCTTTCAATAATAAATCATTGTCAGATGGTTAATCATAAAAATCTGAAGTAAAATGATAAAAATCTTAAAGTTAAAATTCAACTATGGCAAGAGGACCAGCCTATGCCATATGGACACATTGGTAGACTGTATAGAACCCGAAGAGCCTTTAGGACAATTCAGAAGTAAGCCTATAACTTCCATCGTCAACTAAGTAAAATACAAAATACTAAAGCCAACAAATATAACAGTAGAAAACATTCCGGTTTTCTCTACTCTGCCTCCCTTTCTATCTGTCTTGACTTGATCTATTGCTAGTGAAGTGCAACATTGTATCACATCATCACTGGGTCCAGCCTGAAGCTGTAGCTTGTGAACTTACAACATTGTATCAACTAGCCTATTCCGGGCCCTCAGAGTTTTCTGCTCTAGTGATGTTTCTACTCGATATATGGGATCATCAGATCATGATATTTGGCTCTTCCACACCAAAGCGTTGGTGATTATCGAGGCTGGGAGTGTTGGATAGATTTTTTTAAAGTACTGAGGAACTATTATTCGCAACGAATGTTAAAAAACAGACTTTGTTGACTTGTGTGAGGTAAACAAAAAATAACTGAGAAGCCCAGCCTATTTGTTGTGTACGTGGTTAAAAAAGTCAGACAGATGGGCACTTTCATACAGTTAAAGTCAGAAGTTTACATACACCTTAGTCAAATACATTTCAACTCAGATTTTCACAATTCCTGACATTTAATCCTCCTTACTCGACACATTTTTTTTCAGTTCTGCCCAAATTTTGTATAGGATTGAGGTCAGGGCTTTGTGATGGCCACTCCAATACCTTGACTTTGTTGTTGTCTGACGGGACACTGGTGTGGAGCGGGTTCAGTAACCAACGCCCGCTCAATGTCCGCGTCCAGCTCCCACATGACCGGCGCTACCAAGCAGGAGGCCGGGAGAATGGGAGTCTGATCCATGGGCCGCACCTCTGTGTCATACAGCTGGGACAGTGCGTCTGCCTTAACATTATAGGAACCTGGTCTGTAGGACAGGATAAACACAAAACGGGTAAAGAAAATGGCCCACCTTGCCTGATGAGGATTCAGTCTCCTAGCTGCCCGGATGTACTCCAGGTTGCGGTGGTCAGTCCAGATGATGAAAGGGTGTTTAGCCCCCTCAAGCCAATGTCTCCATGCCTTCAAAGCCTTAACCACAGGCAACAGCTCCCGGTCCCCCACATCATAGTTCCACTCCGCCGGGCTGAGCTTCTTCGAGAAGAAAGCACAGGGGCGGAGCTTCGGTGGCGTGCCCAAGCGTTGAGAGATCACGGCTCCAATCCCAGCCTCTGATGTGTCCACCTCCACTATGAATGCCAAAGAGGGATCCGGATGGGCCACCACCGGAGCCGAGGTAAACAGAGCTCTCAGCTGCCCAAAAGCCCTGTCCGCCTCAACCGACCACTGCAGACGTACGTCCCTTCAGCAGTGAGGTAATGGGAGCAGCCACCTGACCAAAACCCAGGATAAATCTCCGGTAGTAATTGGCAAACCCTAAAAATCGCTGCTCCTCCTTTACCGTGGTGGGAGTCGGCCAATTATACACAGCTGAAATGCGGTCACTTTCCATCTCCACCCCTGATGTGGAAATGTGATACCCTAGGAAGGAGGCGGACTGTTGAAAGAACAGGCATTTCTCAGCCTTGACGTACAGGTCATGCTCCAACAGTCGACCAAGCACCCTGCGCACCAGGGACACATGCTCGGTGCGTGTAGCGGAGTATATCAGAATGTCATCGATATACACCACTACACCCTGCCCGTGCAGGTCCCTGAAAATCTTGTCTACAAAGGATTGGAAGACTGAGGGAGCATTCATCAACCCGTACGGCATGACGAGGTACTCATAATGCCCTGAGGTGGTACTAAATGCCGTCTTCCATTCGTCTCCCTCTCGAATGCGTACCAGATTGTACGCACTCCTGAGATCCAGTTTAGTGAAGAAACGTACCCCATGCATTGACTCAATTAACGTGGAGATAAGAGGTAGCGGGGTAACTGTACCTCACCGTGATTTGATTGAGACCTCTATAATCAATGCACGGGCGCAGACCTCCATCCTTCTTCTTCACAAAAAAGAAACTTGAGGAGGCGGGCCGTTAGCATCGAATTTGGCCCCGTGATATGCAACTTTTCAGGGAAGTTAGGAACCAATATACACAGGCAGTTAGGAAAGCTAAGGCTAGCTTTTTCAAACAGACATTTGCATCCTGTAGCACAAACTCAAAAAAGTTCTGGGACACTGCAAAGTTAATGGAGAATAAGAGCACCTCCTCCCAGCTGCCCACTGCACTGAGGCTAGGAAACACTGTCACCACCGATTAATCCACTATAATTGAGAATTTCAATAAGCATTCTTCCACGTCTGGCCATGCTTTCCACCTGGCTATCCCTACCCCTACCCCGGTCAACTACCCGGCACTCCCCACAGCAACTCGCCCCAGCCTCCCCCATTTCTATTTCACCCAAATCCAGATAGCTGATGTTCTGAAAGAGCTGAAAAATCTGAACCCCTACAAATCAGCCGTGCTATACAATCTGGACCCTCTCTTTCTAAAAATTATCTGCCGAAATGGTTGCAACCCCTATTACTAGCCTGTTCAACATCTCTTTCGTATCATCTGAGATTCCCAAAGATTGGAAAGCTGCCGCAATCATCCCCTTCTTCAAAGGGGGAGACACTCTAGACTCAAACTGCTACAGACCTATATCTATCCTACCCTGCCTTTCTGAGGCCTTCGATAGCCAAGTTAACAAACAGATTACCGACCGTTTCGAATCCCACCGTACATTCTCCACTATGCAATCTGGTTTCAGAGCTGGTCAAGGGTGCACCTCAGCCATGCCCAAGGTCCTAAATTATATCATAACCGCCATCGATAAGAGACATTACTGTGCAGTCTTGTTCATCGACCTGGCCAAGACTTTTGACTCTGTCAATCACCACATTCTTATCGGCAGACTAAATGGCCTTGGTTTCTCAAATGACTGCCAACTACTTCTCTGATAGAGTTCAGTGTGTCAAATCAGAGGGCCTGTTATCTGGACCTCTGGCAGTCTCTATGGGGGTGCCACAGGGTTAAATTCTCGGGTTGACTCTCTTCTCTGTATACATCAATGATGTCGCTCTTGCTGCTGTTGATTCTCTGATGCACCTCTATGCAGACGACACCATTCTGTATACCTCTGACCCTTCTTTGGAGACTGTGTTAACTAACCTCCAGACGAGCTTCAATGCCATACAACTCTCCTTCCGTGGCCTCCAACTGCTCTTCAATGCAAGTAAAACTAAACGCATGCTCTTCAACCAATTGCTGCCCACACCTGCCCTCCCATCCAGCATCAACACTCTGGATGGTTCTGACTTATGTGGACAACTACAAATACCTAGGTGCCTGGTTAGACTGTAAACTCTTCTTCCAGACTCACATTAAGCATCTCTAATCCAAAATGAAATCTAGAATCGGCCTCCTATTTCACAACAAAGCATCCTTCACTCATGCTGCCAAACATACCCTCGTAAAACTGAGCATCCTACCGATCCTTGATTTTGGCGATGTCATTTACAGAATATCCTGCAACACTCTACTCAGCAAATTGGATGCAGTCTATCACAGTGCCATCCATTTGTTCTCAACTAGCCTACCTGGTTAAATAAAGGAATGACTTCAAACTGTGCAGCCAGAATGACAGCAAAGTTGCCGCATTTGCATTTGTTTAATATGTTTTCTAGTGATTTTTTGGGCACACATCCATAACAATGAGCTAATGATGTGCGATTTCGCCTGGCATATAACATTTGCTCTCTCGCTAGGCCACTGTTCAGAAGAGATAGTCAACTACACAGCTAACACAATCACTTCAAACTGAAGCTGATATGACAGCAAACTAGTTGCAATTTCGTGTTTTCTATTGACATTTTTTGTATATATCCATAAAAATGATACTGATTCATTATTTCGACTGGCTGAGAAAAGCTGACAGCCTGACTCTCTAATCCCGACTCTCAACACATTTTTTTTAAACCACAGGACAGCTGGAGATCGGATTTCACTACTGAAACAATGTTTCAAATCTCGGAGACAGTAAGGTTATTCAAAATCTCCCTTATGGAAAACCAAATGCTAGTCTAAAAGAAATGGGAGATAATGTCTAAAACCTTTTTACAGAGTAGATCTAGTATATAAATTACCTGGCTGAGCTGATGAGACAATGGTGTGAGGAGTCAGATGGAAGAGAGCAATTAGGCATTTGAACGTCATAGATTTGGTGGTATCTTGTGGAATAGAAACTGGCTCAAATGCAGTTTTAACCAATCAGCATCCAGGATTAGAACTACCCATTGCATAATTTGAAAGAATCCACAGCTATATATATATATATATATATATATATATATATATATATATATATTATTTATATCTAATGATCCTTTGTGGCTAAGTTATGCTCCCTGGTGAATAATTTTTATTATTTTGTTTAGACAGGAGTAATTATATAATTTTGCTGAAATTTCAATTTACATTAGGGCATCCTAACAGTGCACTGTGCACTTTCCTTTCCTATGTGCAAGAGGCTGAATCCAAAGATCCGCTATAATGATGAGATGCTCATGTCTCTGCCCTAACAACGGTAGTCTCTGTCCCAAAGATGGGAAGGCAGGCGACAAATTTAGGTCTGCATATTATTCCCATAGAAAAACATTGGGCTAATAATGGACAGATTTTGGCGAGTGAACCCTCTTGCTTAGCCTCTTCCTCTCTGCTGAAACTACACTGACTGCACAAAACATTAAGGACACTCTTTCCATGATACAGACCTTCTAGGTGAATCCAGGTGAAAGATCCCTTATTGACATCACCTGTTAAATCCACTTCAATCAGTGTAGATGAAGGGGAGGAGACACGTTAATAAAGAAGGATTTTTAAGCCTTGAGACAATTGAGACATGGATTGTGTATGAGTGCCATTCAGAGGGTGAAGGGGCAAGACAAATGATGTAAGTGCCTTTCAACGGGGTATGGTAGTAGGTGCCAGGCACACCGGTTTGTGTCAAGAACTCCACCACTGCTGGGTTTTTAACGCTCAACAGTTTCCCGTGTGTACCAAGAATGGTCCACCACCCAAAGAACATCCAGCCAACTTGACACAACTGTGGGAAGCATTTGGAGTCAACATGGGCCAGCATCCCTGTGGAACTTTTTCCACACCTTGTAGAGTCCATGCCCCGATGAATTGAGGCTGTTCTGAGGGCAAAGGGGAGGGGAGGTTCAACTGAGATCGAGAATGTAATAACAATAACAAGGCTATACACAGGGGGTACAAGTACCGAGTCTACAGACAGAGGTTAATTGAGGTAATTCAGGTAACATGCACATGTACATGTAGGTAGGGGTAAAGTGGCTATGCATAGATAATAAACAGTGAGTAAGAAGAGCATAAAAAAGGTGGGGGCAATTCAAGACCTGGTGGTAGAAGCTGTTAAGAAGCCTTTTGGACCTACACTTGGCACTGTGTGTGTGTGTCCAGTGCACCAGGCCTCTGTTTGAGTGTCGAAGGATGATTAAAAGAGGTTGAGGGTTCTAGGTTGTCATACTTTTTGTGTCGGTGTGTCTGAGTTACCGCTGCCTGTTTTACACATCTTCTCTGCCTCTTCCTCAGCTCTGCCTCATAGCCCTGGCCCTGCCAATGGCAGCCTCTACGCCAGAGTGAGGAAGAGGAGTAGTAACAAAGGAGGTGATATGTTTCCCCAGGCAACCAGCGGCCCTATTCCCAGTGACCTTGCCCTGTCAGCCGGTAGTGATTCAGGCTTCTCTATTGCCTCCCAGTGGACAGGGGTTATTACTGCAGTGAGCCCTGGGAGAAGGTCCAGTGAGGACGAACGTACCCAGCAAAGGAGGCTTCTATATGGGGTTGGCCTGGAGAAGGCTCAGCCTCCTCTGGAAGACATGACAAAGCTCCCAGCCTCCAGTAATGGAGAGGGGAAGATGGACGGGGACAAGGAAGGCTTAGGGCAGCCTGTCAATGAGGAGGCCTTGCCCAGCGAGAGGGAGACAGACATCCTGGATGATGACAAGTTTATCCCTGAGGCTAGCCCTGCCTTGGACAGGCATAGCTTGGCTAGCATCGGCTCATTGTCCTCTGAGAGCCTGCCTGAAGCTCAGCAATTGGTCCAGAGTGGAAGTGGATACTCCACCCCCTCCACCTACACCACCCAATCATGGGTGCAGCAGCAGCAGGCAGTCGACGCCCCAGAGGGGGAGGAGCAAACAGACCAGGGGTGGGACAGCCCTGTGGATACACCTCCTCTGATTGGTCCAGACACCCTGTCAGTTCCAGACATGCCCAATACGGGGACCAGCAGAAGAGAGGCGGTGCAGAGACGAATGGAGGGTGGGGTGGGGGTTGAGAGGTCGCCTGTGCAGATGGACAGCGACAAACATTCCACACACACCACATATGCCACACACACCACACACACACCCCTACCCTCAGGGGAACCCTATGGGCAGGAGGAGCTTGCCTCGTTAGTAACAGACATGGATGAGTCCATCGAGCGGCTCAACCGGTTAATCCTTGACCTGGACCCCACCTTCATACCTGTCCCCAACCGACATCCCGTCCCCCCCCCCCTGTCCCGCTCCGCCCCCCCTCCACACCAATGGGATAAGCCAAACGACAACCCACGCCAACGCCAGCCAATCAGGTGAGACCATGTTAACCAGAGCGGGGTTCCATCCTTCTCATTCAAACAACATCACACTGATGAGCTAGCAATGACTTCAAATTGAACGTCTGTTTGTCTAATTTGAGATACAGTAGAATCACAATAGAATCACAGGGAAAGGCTCTGTCCCTCTGTTACAGTTATGATATTTCAATATTCATCTTAAAAATGCATATTAGAAGGTGATTTTATTAGTTTTTTTCCTAAATTCTTACAGGTAAAACATTCAATCGGTTAAAAAGAGAATCAATCATTCAATCCATCGTCAATAAACAATTCTAAAGAATCAACAATTCAAACAAATAACCAAATGGTCATCTAATGAAAAAATAAATCAAATAAAAGCAATCAAAAAATAATCCGAATAATTAGTCTGTCAGTCAATCTGTCAGTCAATCCACTGTCAGTCTGTGTGTTGGGGGAGGGGTGGGGTCTGGGTTGGGGGAGGGGTGGGGTCTGTGTTGGGGGAGGGGTGGGGTCTGGGTTGGGGGAGGGGTGGGGTCTGGGCTGGGGGAGGGGTGGGGTCTGGGCTGGGGGAGGGGTGGGGTCTGGGCTGGGCTGGGGGAGGGGTGGGGTCTGGGCTGGGGGAGGGGAGGGGTGGGGTCTGGGCTGGGGGAGGGGTGGGGTCTGGGTTGGGGGAGGGGTGGGGTCTGGGCTGGGGGAGGTGTGGGGTCTGGGCTGGCAATTGCTGGATGGAGGCGACAGTTGTGGTTGTATCCTCTGCCGTCTATGGATGAATTCCCTAGTGGGGAGGCAACCATGAACAGCCATCTGGAGTGTGTATTTCTGTTCTGATGGTAATGTCAGGGTCATGGTTTCTGGGATGACTTGGGTGATGGTGGGGGCTGTTTCTGGGACATTTTGGGTGGTGGGTTGGGCGTTGAATGTGGAAAGTTCTGGTTCTGGCTTCTTCATTGCTGTTGTCTGGTGGATGGGGTGGGGGTTAGTGGGGTTGGGTTTTTTGGCTCTTACCCTGCCTGTGTGGGAACTGGGGCAGGTTCTGAAGAAGTGGCTGCCGTTCCTGCACCGGTTACTGGGTGCAGTCCAAAGTGGGAAGGTTGTCTTTACAGCTCTTACAGATGATGGCTGTGCAGGCTGCGGCCAGATGGCCGAGTTGGCTACAGTTCATGCACAGTTTGGGCATTTATACACAGTACCAGTCAAAAGATTGGACACTCATTCCAGGGTTTTTCTTAAACCACTTTGGGCTAGGGGGATGTATTTTCACGAGAGGTCGACCGATTAATCGGAATGGCCGATTAATTAGGGCCGATTTCAAGTTTTCATAACAATCGGTAATCAGTATTTTTGGACACCGATTTGGCCAATTTACTTTTTATTTTTTGTTTCCACCTTTATTTAATCTTTATTTAACAAGTCAGTTCTTACTTTCAATGATGGCCTAGGAACAGTGGGTTAACTGCCTCGTTCAGGGCCAGAATGACAGATTTTTACCTTGTCAGCTCGGGGGATTCAATCTTGCAATCTTACCGTTAACTAGTCCAATGCTCTAACCACCTGATTACATTGCACTCCACGAGGAGACTGCCTGTTACGCGAATACAGTAAGCCAAGGTAAATTGCTAGCTAGCATTAAACTTCTCATAAAAAATAATCAATCAATCAATCATAATCACTAGTTAACCTCACATTGGTTGATGATATTACTAATTTATCTTGCGTGTCCTGCGTTGCATATAATCGATGCGGTGCGTATCGTTCCTCCAATGTGTACCTAACCATAAACATCAATGCCTTTCTTAAAATCAATACACAGAAGCATATATTTTTAAACCTGCATATTTAGCTAAAATAAATCCAGGTTAGCAGGCAATATTAACCAGGTGAAATTGTGTCACTTCTCTTGCGTTCATTGCACGCAGAGTCAGTGTATATGCAACAGTTTGGGCTGCCTAATTTGCCAGAATTTTACGTAATTATGACATAACATTAAAGGTTGTGCAATGTAACAGGAATATTTAGATTTATGGATGCCACCCATTAGATAAAATACGGCAAGGTTCCGTATTTCACTGAAAGAATAAACGTCTTGTTTTCGAGATGATGGTTTCCGGATTCGACCATATTAATGACCTAAGGCTTGTATTTCTGTGTGTTATCATGTTATAACTAGGTCTATGATTTGATAGAGCAGTCTGACTGAGCGATGGTAGGCACCAGCAGGTTCGTAGCATTCCTTCAAACAGCACTTTCGTGCATTTGCCAGCAGCTGTTTATGACTTAGAGCCTATCAACTCCCGAGAATAGAGATTAGTTACCTGGGAGCGCGCTAATAGCGTTTCAAACGTCACTTGCTCTGAGACTTGGAGTGGTTGTTCACCTTGCTCTACATGGGTAACGCTGCTTCGAGGGTGGCTGTTGTCGTTGTGTTCCTGGTTCGAGCGCAGGTAGGAGCGAGGAGTGGCTATACTATACTGTTACACTGGCAATACTAAAGTGCCTATAAGAACATCCAATAGTCAAAGGTTAATGAAATACAAATGGTGTAGAGAGAAATAGTCCTATAATTCCTATAATAACTACAACCTAAAACTTCTTACTTGTGAATATTGAAGACTCATGTTAAAAGGAACCACCAGCTTTCATATGTTTTTCCTTTGAGAAATTAAGAAGTAGCCCTGTTATTTCCATGTGTCACTCTAGGTGCACTCTAATGTTTTGGTGCGGGACATGGAACGTGCTTCACTTTGTTTTCATCTGGTATTGCGCACAGTATTTCCCGTCTTAAATATTATAGATTATTTATGTTTTAGGATACATACATTTGGGTTAGGAACGGGGTTTGAAATGTTTGGACCAAGTTTACAGGTAACTTATGAGATACTTTGTAGGCATGTTGGGCGAGTTGAAACCGGTGTATTTCTGAATCAAAGAAATGGCTTCCCAAATAAACGCTTCACAGAGTTCAAGTAACAGACATTTCTCAACATCAATTGTTGAGAGCAGATTATTTGAATCAAATTCTAATCAAATCAAATTTTAGGTGTAGACCTTACCGTGAAATGTTTACTTAAAGCCCTTAACTAACAATGCAGTTCAAGAAATAGAGTTAAGAAAATATTTACTAAATAAATCAAATAAAAAAGTAACACCTGAAAAATACATAACAATAATGAGTCTACTGTATATACAGGGGCTACCACTTTGTAAAGTGACTATACATGGGTAATAAACAGCGAGTAGCAGCAGTGTAAAAACAAAGGGGGTGTCAATGTAAATAGTCCGGATGGATTAATTGTTCAGTAGTCTTATGGCTTGGGGGCAGAAGCTATTAAGGGGCCTTCTGGTCCTAGACTGGGCGTTCTGGTACAGCTTGCCATGTGGTAGCAGATAGAACAGTCTTGGGTGACTGGATGTAGTCTTTGACCTATTTTTGGGCCTTCCTCTGACCTCTCCTAGTATATAGGCCTTGGATGTCAGGAAGCTTGGCCCCAGAGATGTACTGGGCCGTACGCACTACCCTCTGTAGCACCTTACGGTCAAATGCTGAGCAGTTGCCATACCAGACTGGGATGCATCCGGGCAGGATGCTCTTTATGGTGCAGCTGTAGAATATTTTGAGGATCTCGGGACCCATCCCAAATCCTTTGTCTCCTAAGGGAGAAAAGGTTTTGTTGTGCACTCTTCACGACTGTCTTGGTGTGTTTTGACTATTGGTGATGTGGACACCAAGGAACTTGAAACCCTCAAACCACTCCACTTCAGCCCATCGATGTTAATTGGGGCCTGTTTAGCCTGTCTTTTCCTATAGTTCACAATCACCTTCTTTGTCTTGATCACATCGAGGGAGACGTTGTTGTCCTGGCAGGTTTCTGACCTCTTCACTATAGTCTCATCATTGTCGGTGATCAGGCCTACCACTGTTGTGTCGTCAGCAAACGTAATGATGGTGTTGAGTCATGCTTTGCCACGCAGTCCTGAGTAAACAGGGGACTAAACACGCACCCCTGAGGGGCCCCAGTGTTGAGGATTAGCATGGCAGATGTGTAGTTGCCTACCCTCACCACCTGGGGGCAGCCCATCAGGAAGTCCAGGATCCAGTTGCAGAGGGAGGTGTGTAGTCCCAGGGTCCTTAGCTTAGTGATGAGCATTGTGGGAACTATGGTGTTGAATGCTGAGCTGTAATCAATTAACAAAATTCTCATGTAGGAATTCCTTTTCTCCAGGTGGGAAAGGGCAGTGTGGAGCGCGACTGAGATTGCATCACCTGTGGATCTGTTGGGGCGGTATGCGAGTTGGAGTGTGTCTAGGGTTTCCTGCATTATGGTGTTGATGTGAGCCATGACCAACCTTTCAAAGCATTTTATGGCTACCGATGGAGGGCTTCGGGGTGGTAATCATTTAGGCAGGTTACCTTCACTTTCTTGGGCACAGGGAATATGGTTGTCTGTTTGAAACATGTAGGAATTACAGACTCCGTCAGGGAGAGGTTGAAAATGTCAGTGCGTATACATCCTGGTAATTCGTCTGGCCCCGCGGCTTTGTAAATGTTTAAAAGTCTTGCTCAAATTGGCTATGGGCACACAGTCGTCCAGAACATCTGGTGCTCTCGTGCTTCATTGTTGCTCGCCTCGAAGCGAGGATAAAAGCCATTTAGCTCATCTGGTAGGCCTTCATGGTCCAATTGCTGAAAATAAACCACCACTAAAGGACACCAATAATAAGAAGAGACTTGCTTGGTCCAAGAAACACGAGCGATGGACATTAGACCAGTGGAAATCTGTCCTTTGGTCTGATGAGTCCAAATGAGAGATTTTTGGTTCCAACCGCCGTCTTTCTGAGACGCAGAGTAGGTAAACTGATGATCTCTGCATGTGTGGTTCCCACCGTGAAGCATGGAGGAGGAGGTGTGATGGTGTTAGGGTGCTTTGCTGGTGACACTGTCTGTGATTTATTTAGTGTTCAAGGCGCACTTAACCAGCATGGCTACCTCAGCATTCTACAACGACACTCCATCCCATCTGGTTTGTTCTTAGTGGGACTATCATTTGTTTTTCAACAGGACAATGACCCAACACACCTCCAGGCTGTGTAAAAGATTATTGACCAAGGAGAGAGATGGAGTGCTTTATTAGACAACCTGGCCTCTTCAATCACTAGACCTCGCCCAAATTGAGATGGTTTGGGATGAGTTAGACCGTAGAATGAAGGAAAACAAGCCAACAAGTGCTCAGCATATGTGGGAACTCCTTCAAGACTGTTGGAAAATCATTCCTCATGAAGCTGGTTGAGAGAATGCCAAGAGTGTGCAAAGCTATCATCAAGTCAAAGGGTGGCTATCTTCTGTATACCACCCCTACCTTGTCACAACTGATTGGCTCAAACTGATTAAGAAGGAAAGAAATTCCACAAATTAACTTTTAACAAGACACACCTGTTAATTGAAAAGCATTGTGGGTGACTACCTCATGAAGCAGGTTGAGAGAATGCCAAGAGTGTGCAAAGCTGTCATCAAGGCAAAGGGTGGTTACTTTGAAGAATCTCAAATATAATAATATTTACTACATGATTCCATATGTGTTATTTCATTGTTTTGATGTCTTCACTATTATTCTTCAATGTATAAAAAAGTACAAATTAAGAAAAACCCTGGAATGAGTAGGTGTGTCCAAACTTTGGACTGGTATTGTATATGGCACATCTGTCAATTTGTTGGTCCTTATTAAACTTCTTATGGCTGCAGTGGCAGTATTGAGTAGCTTGGATGAAAGGTGCCCAGAGGTGCACAGAGTAAACGGCCTGCTCCTCAGTCTCAGTTGCTAATATATGCATAGTGTTATTAGTATTGGATATAAAACACTCTGAAGTTTCTAAAACTGTTTGAATGATGTCTGTGAGTATAAGTACAGAACTCATATGGCAGGCAAACACCTGAGAAGAAATCAGAACAGCAAGTGAAAAATCTGAGGTTAGTATATTTTCACCCCAGGCCCTATTGAATTCACATTGGGATATGAATGAAGTTGCACTTCCTAGGGCTTCCACTAGATGTCAACCGTCTTTAGAAACTTGAATGAGGCTTCTACTGTGTTGTGGGACTGAATAAGAGCTGAATGAGTCAGGTTACTGGCAAAGAGCCATTTCCTGGTTACGCGCATTCCACATGATATCGCCCTGCGTTCCGTTGCTCCTCTAGACACAAAGGAATTCTCCGGTTGGAACTTTATTGAAGATTTATGAGAAAAACATCCTAATGATTGATTCTATACTTAGTTTGAAATGTTTCTTCGGCCTGTAATATAACTTCTTGACGTTTTTGTCCGAAGTAATGCACAAGCGTTTGGATATGTGTACCTAACGCTAACAAAAGTAGCTACTTGGACATAAATAACTGACATTATTGAACAAATCAAGCATTTATTGTGGAACTGCGATTCCTGGGAGTGCATTCTGATGAAGCTCATCAAAGGTAAGGGAATATTTATAATGTGATTTCTGGTTTCTGTTGACAGCTAATTTGGTTATATTTCTGAGCGCCGTCCCAGATTATTGCATGGGTTGCTTTTTCCGTAAAGTTCTTTTGAAATCTGACACAGCGGTTGCATTAAGGAGAGATATATCTATAATTCCATGTGTATAACTTGTAGTATCATCTACATTTATGATGAGTATTTCTGTTGAATCGATATGGCTATACAAAATCACTGGATGTTTTGGAACTACTAAACATAACGCGCCAATGTAAACTCTAATTTCTTTATAAAAATATGAACTTTATCAAACAAAACATACATATATTGTGTAACATGAAGTGCTATGAGTGTCAACTGATGAAGATCATCAAAGGTTAGTGATTAATTTTATCTCTATTTGTTCTTTTTGTGACTCCTCACTTTGGCTGGAAAAATGGCTGTGTTTTTCTGTGACTTGGTGGTGACCTAACATAATCGTTTGTGGTGCTTTCGCTGTAAAACATATTTGAAATCGGACACTGTGGTGGGATTAACAACAAGATTACCTTTAAAACGGTATAAGATACATGTATGTTTGAGGAATTTTAAATATGAGATTTCTGTTTGAATTTGGCGCCCTGCACTTTCACTGGCTGTTGTCATATCATCCCATTAACGGGACTGCAGCCCTAAGAAGTTTTAAATGAAACTGGTATATTTTTTTATTCATCACAAATTTCTTTATGAATTTTGGTCTTTAATGCAAGGCCGACAGACTAGTTCCTTACTTTTCCCCTCTTCTACTTGCCTCTTCCATTTTTATGTTAATGCTGCAATTAGTTGTTTCTAATTTTGGGTAGTGTCATGTTTTGTCATTGGTTGTCTCTGTGCTTCCCTTCTATTCGTTTCCCTCTGCTGGTCTTATTAGGTTCTTTCCCTCTTTCTATCCCTCTCTCCCCCTCCCTCTCTCCCTCTCTCGCTCTCTCTCTCTATTGTTCCGTTCCTGCTCCCAGCTGTTCCTCATTCTCCTAACTACCTCATTTACTCTTTTCACACCTGTCCCCTATTTTGCCCTCTGATTAGAGTTCCTATTTCTCCCTCTGTTTTCCGCTTCTGTCCTTGTCGGATCCTTGCTTGATGTTCGCTGTTCTGTGTCCTTGTTCCGCCCTGTCGTGTTTTGCCTTCTTCAGATGCTGCGTGTGAGCAGGTGTCAATGTCTGCTACGGCCGGTGCCTTCCCGAAGCGACCTGCAGTCTGTGGTCGCGTCTCCAGTCAGTCCTCTCTACTGACGAGTGGATTTCAGTTTTTCTGTTTTTGCATTAGGATTATCGCTTTTGTTTAAGACGTGAATAAAGACTCTGTTTCCGTTAAGTCGCTTTTGGGTCCTCATTCACCAGCATAACAGGTAGAGCAGACATTTCCATATATTTTTGTTAGCTGCATGTGTGACATAACTCCACCAGTCCTATTTATGATATAATTTACAAAGATTATACCTTTTTTAAACAAAATGCTTCCTTATTGGCGATTCCCATCAATAAAGAGAGAAATAGAAATCATGTTCACATAAACGCGCTATATAGATATTAATATTAAGTGATATCCGTATCGCCCTTAGACACCACTGCTGTTGTCCTCCAAGTGTTTATTCAAGTTGGATGTATAATCTTTGGATGCCGATAACAGTCACACCGTTGGAAGACATAGCTTGGACTGTTTCCTACAAAAACCTATCCAGCCAACGCATTTGGTGTGTCATCGTAGTGGTCTCTGACTTGTGTTCAGACTCGCTCAGGTGGAACAAACTTAAACTTGCAACTGTTTTCAATGCTGATTTGAATGTCATTGAGAGAAACAGAATTGTGTCCCCACATTTTTTTCTCAAACATCCTTTTTTTTATTTATAAGAAATCCTAGAAGTGTTCATCTAGTTTTTCAAAAGTATCTGTAATCAAGTTACTACCAAACCCTGACAGTACAGCTCTTCAGTTACAGTACAGCTCTTCAGTTACAGTACAGCTCTTCAGTTACACTACATCTCTTCAGTTACAGTACAGCTCTTCAGTTACACTACAGCTCTTCAGTTACAGTACAGCTCTTCAGTTACAGTACAGCTCTTCAGTTACACTACAGCTCTTCAGTTACAGTACAGCTCTTCAGTTACAGTACAGCTCTTCAGTTACACTACAGCTCTTCAGTTACACTACAGCTCTTCAGTGACAGTACAACTCTTCAGTTACAGTACAGCTCTTCAGTTACACTACAGCGCTTCAGTTACAGTACAGCTCTTCAGTTACACTACAGCTCTTCAGTTACACTACAGCTATTCAGTTACACTACAGCTCTTCAGTTACACTACAGCTCTTCAGTTACAGTACAGCTCTTCAGTTACACTACAGCTCTTCAGTTACAGTACATTTTTACATTGGAATCCCTCAGAAACATACTGTTACAACAGTCCTCTGACTGTCTGTCTGTCTGGCATGAGGATTCTGACATGATGCCAGAGGCCAGGCTAAAGAAAATAAAGCTGTGCCAGCTTTCAGCTGTTTTTGACAGAGAGCTGAACCGCAGGTAGTTGAGTTAATCATAGTTTGGTTTGGGTATGTTCTCGTAGCAGAGTTCACTACTTCCAACACAGACATGCTTTATTCGCCTTTGTCCTCTATGTTTTCTGAGTGGGTGTAAAAGTTTGACTTAAACCAGTAATTGGAACTTTTATATAAGCACTGTAAAACCAGGTTCTCATAGGTACAGTAACTGACTTAAACTAATCTTTTGAAGTGACTGGAAGAAATGTCTTCACAGCTCGGATTATATGTAGCAGTGCCTAAGAAAACAGCTGTATTCGCTGCAGTTGGAACTGTACTGTATGTATCAGGACAAGGGCATAATGTGACAAACAAACTGGTGTAATGACAATTAACTAGATGTGAACTGTGTGTGTGTTTCTCTCTCTCCTGCCTTAGGTACCTGAATTTTGCAATCCTACTTCGCAGGCCTTTTTCTGGCACCTGTATTAGGGTAAAGCTAGGCATCAAAATAAGACCTTATGAGACTTGTAATGTATTGTCGTTTGTGGTTTCCAAAAATCTTTACATGTCATGTTTTGTCTTATATCATCTTGTCATTTTGCTTTTCCTTCTGTTCGTTTTCCCCCTGCTGGTCTTTTTAGGTTCGTTCCCCTTTTTCTCTCTCCCTTCCTCTCTCTCTTCTCTCTATCGTTCCGTTCCTGCTCCCAGCTGTTCCTATTCCCCTAATCAATCATTTAGTCTTCCCACACCTGTTTCTTATCTTTTCCCCTGATTAGAGTCCCTATTTCTTCCCTTGTTTTCCGTTCCTGTCCTGTCGGATCCTTGTCTATTGTTCACCGTGCTGTGTCTGTGTATCGCCCTGTCGTGTCGTGTTTCCCTCAGATGCTGCGTGGAGAGCAGGTGTCTGAGTCTGCTACGTTCAAGTGCCTTCCCGAGGCAACCTGCAGTTCTTGATCGAGTCTCCAGTCTGTTCTCGTCATTACGAGTGGAATTATGTCTTATGTTTGTAGAATTACTTTACTGGATTAAAGACTCTGTTTTCGCCAAGTCGCTTTTGGGTCCTCATTCATCTGCATGACAGAAGGATCCGACCAAGAATGGACCCAGCGACTATGGATTCTCTCTACTCTACTCTCGAGTTCCAGGGAGCGATGCTCGGCAGACACGAGCAGGAATTGTCTGCTGCTCGGCATGCCGTTGAGACCCTGGCCGCTCAGGTCTCCGACCTCTCAGGACAGTATCAGAGTCTTCGTCTCGTGTCACCAGCTACTTCCGGTTCTTCCGAGCCTCCGGAACCTAGGGTTAATAACCCACCATGTTATTCGGGGCAGCCCACTGAGTGCCGCTCCTTTCTCACCCAGTGTGACATAGTGTTCTCTCTCCAACCCAACACATACTCAAGAGAGAGAGCTCGGATTGCCTACGTCATATCACTCCTTACTGGTCGGGCTCGGCAGTGGGGCACAGCTATCTGGGAGGCAAGCGCTGAGTGTACTAACAATTATCTGAACTTTAAAGAGGAGATGATAAGGGTTTTTGATCGCTCAGTTTTTGGGAGAGAAGCTTCCTGGTCCCTGTCTTCCCTATGTCAAGGTAATCGATCCATAACGGATTACTCTATAGAGTTTCGCACTCTTGCTGCCTCCAGTAACTGGAACGAGCAGGCGTTGCTCGCTCGTTTTCTGGAGGGACTCCACGCTAAGGTTAAGGATGAGATTCTCTCTCGGGAGGTTCCATCCAGCGTGGATTCTTTGATTGAACTCGCTATTCGCATTGAACGACGGGTAGATCTTCGTCACCGAGCTCATAGAAGAGAGCTCGCGTTAACTGTGTCTCCCCTCTCTCCGACACTACCGTCTCTCCCCACTGACTCAGGTGTTGAGCCCATGCAGCTGGGGGGTATTCGCATCTCGACTAAGGAGAGGGAACGGAGAATCACCAACCGCCTCTGTCTCTATTGCGGTTCCGCTGGTCATTTTGTCATTTCATGTCCAGTTAAAGGCCAGAGCTCATCAGTAAGCGGAGGGCGACTGATAAGCGCTACTAGACGGTCCTCTCCGTCAAGTACATGTACTACCTTACCGGTCCATCTACGCTGGACCGGATCGGCAGCTTCCTGCAGTGCATTAATAGACTCTGGGGCAGAGGGCTGTTTTATGGACGAAGCCTGGGCGCGGGAACATGACATTCCTCTCAGACAGTTAGGGGAGCCCACGGTCATGTTTGCCTTGGATGGTAGTCCTCTCCCCAGTATATTATATGAAACACTACCTTTAACCCTCACTGTATCTGGTAACCATAGTGAGACCATTTCTTTTTTGATTTTTTTGTTCACCTTTTACACCTGTTGTTTTGGGTCATCCCTGGCTAGTGTGTCATAATCCTTCTTTTGATTGGTCTAGTAATTCTATCCTTTCCTGGAACGTTTCTTGTCATGTGAAGTGTTTAATGTCTGCTATTTCTCCTGTTTGTTCTGTCCCCTCTTCTCAGGAGGAACCTGGTGATTTGACAGGAGTGCCGGAGGAGTATCATGGTCTGCGCACGGTCTTCAGTCGGTCCAGAACCAACTCCCTTCCTCCTCACCGGTCGTATGATTGTTGTCCTGTTCTCTTCAAGAAGCGTTTTGCATCCGCTCCTATCCTTGTTGCACCTGACGTCACTAAACCGTTTATTGTTGAGGTTGACGCGTCGGGGGTGGGCGTGGGAGCCATTCTGTCCCAGCGCTCCGATACTGACGATGGGGTCCACCCTTGTGCGTATTTTTCTCATCGCCTGTCACCGTCGGAACGTAACTATGATGTGGCTAACCGCGAACTGCTCGCCATCCGTTTAGCCCTAGGCAAATGGCGACAGTGGTTGGAGGGGGCGACCGTTCCTTTTGTCGTTTGGACTGACCAAAATAATTTTGAGTACATCCGTTATGCCAAACGACTGAATGCGCGTCATGCTCGTTGGGCGTTGTTTTTCGCTCATTTCGAGTTCGTTATTTCTTATTGCCCGGGTACTAAGAACACCAAGCCTCATGCTTTATCCCGTCTCTTTAGTTCTTCTGTGGCTTCTACCGATCCCGAGGGGATCCTTCCTGTTGGGCGTGTTGTCGGGTTGACTGTCTGGGGAATTGAGAGACAGGTTAAGCAAGCACTCACGCACACTGCGTCGCCGCGCGCTTGTCCTAGTAACCTTCTTTTCGTTCCTGTTTCTACTCGTCTGGCTGTTCTTCAGTGGGCTCACTCTGCCAAGTTAGCTGGCCATCCCGGTGTTCGGGGTACGCTTGCTTCTATTCGCCAGCGGTTTTGGTGGCCTACTCAGGAGCGTGACACGCGCCGTTTCGTGGCTGCGTGTTCAGACTGCGCGCAGAAGAAGTCTGGTAATTTTTTTTCTGCTTCTGCTCCTGGTCTTGCTGGGTCTCAGTCTGTTCCCTGCCATCGCATCTCTCCTGTTCTTGTTCCTGCCCTTGCTGTGTCTCAGTCTGTCCCTAGTTGTTACTCTCCTGGCCTGTTTGGTCCTGTTTGCTCTAAAGCTTTCAGTTCTCTACCCGTGTCTCATTTTTTTTTATTTTTTTTTTTTTTTTTTTAGAGTAGTACCCTAGTTTCCCTTTTTATCGTTTTTCGTTACGGTCCTGAGGAGAGGAGTTGGGTTCTTTCTCGGGACGTGCTGGACCGTTTGTGATCTATGATTTCCTCCGTTGCCGCCAGTGTTCCTCCTCGAGAGCGCCAGGAGGCGCTCGGTGAGTGGGGGGGTACTGTCATGTTTTGTCTTATATCATCTTGTCATTTTGCTTTTCCTTCTGTTCGTTTTCCCCCTGCTGGTCTTTTTAGGTTCGTTCCCCTTTTTCTCTCTCCCTTCCTCTCTCTCTTCTCTCTATCGTTCCGTTCCTGCTCCCAGCTGTTCCTATTCCCCTAATCAATCATTTAGTCTTCCCACACCTGTTCCTTATCTTTTCCCCTGATTAGAGTCCCTATTTCTTCCCTTGTTTTCCGTTCCTGTCCTGTCGGATCCTTGTCTATTGTTCACCGTGCTGTGTCTGTGTATCGCCCTGTCGTGTCGTGTTTCCCTCAGATGCTGCGTGGAGAGCAGGTGTCTGAGTCTGCTACGTTCAAGTGCCTTCCCGAGGCAACCTGCAGTTCTTGATCGAGTCTCCAGTCTGTTCTCGTCATTACGAGTGGAATTATGTCTTATGTTTGTAGAATTACTTTACTGGATTAAAGACTCTGTTTTCGCCAAGTCGCTTTTGGGTCCTCATTCATCTGCATGACATTACAGGTAAAAAGGTCAAATAAGTCCAAATTCAGTCATCATTAATTGAAAATTCTAAATAATAAATCATTCAAACAATGAACCATCAATTAAAATTAGGCAAACCAAAGGGTCAATCAATCAAACACAATAGAATCAGGAGAATCCATCCATCAGTCACTCAGTCCACAATGTTTCTTTGTGTTGGGGGAGGGGAAGGGGTGGAGTCTGAGCTGGCAGATGCTGGATGAAGGTGACAGTTGTTGTTGGTCGGTGCAGGTGTTGTCCAGGGTTGGTGCTGGTGTTGGGGCTGGAAGTTGTGTTGGTTCTGGTGTGATGAGTTAAATGAGTGAAAAGGGACATTTGTGTCTGCGGGCAGGAGTTGTGACAGAGAGAGAGTTTTACATTTTCTATAGATATGCGATATACATTTTAAAATAAATTCCAAATATAGATGACATATTTATCGTCCTAGCATGATAGAACGATCCCCAATCCTAGATCCTAGACACCCACACACTAAGAAGGAGTCCTCATCTGTTTTAATGGCCTACTGCAAGTAGCCTATAAGATTAACACGATTAACACGGTCGAGACCCACTAAAGCAGCACCGCCCACTCAAGTGTCTGGGCCTGCCTGGCAGGGTTGGTCCTATAAAGCCAAAGCCCCCAGATGGGTGAGCATAATATCGCTCAAAGCCACTGATGAGAACCTTGATGACCTCGTACCACGCCGGTGGGGATTCTGGTGGAGTACTCCCACCCAGTGGCAGTGCTGGCAACACTACAGAAGCTGCAGTAACCCTTGGGGATGAGGTCCCCCTCGGACAAATAGAGAGGGGGCAAATTATTGTGGCCCTGGCGTCACAAAGTCATAGAGTGGTCTGACTGCACTGGGGTGATTGGAAAAATGGTCACAACGGGGGACCAATGTGAGTGTTTGTCGGAGGAAAGGGGTGTGTCCGAGTTCCATAAGCTAGGACTAGACATTGGTTAATCAAATCTCTCAATTCTTGCTCAATTTGCCTTCTCAAACAGCTACAACTGTATACGCATTCACACATCAAGTCTCCTCTTGAGTTGGGCTCGGGATTGGAACAACTGTTGAACATCTGAGCTTGTGGTTGTTTGTGGGGGAGGGGTGGAGAGAGTGTGCATATGTATCCCACATATGTTGCTATGGGGTAATGATGTTAGGAACAGGGTAGGATGATTCACAATAATTGTTTGACAAAATAATAATTGCTTGCCGAAAATGTAATTTTTGTAATGTCATTCCTAGTTATTGGTAATAATCCTTCATAGGAAGGTCCTACATTATTACACATACTATTAGTTAATTGTGGAAACAAACTAAGATTAAGCAATTATTTTCTACATGATATATATATATATATTGTTTTTATAACTACATACAGCATAATCAAGGTGTGGGCATTGGAAATGCTTTTGGCTGTTGATCTGCTTCTTTTCTCTAGCTTGCATAGTGTATAGCCAGTTGTAATTGTAATGGCTTTGTAGATCATTTAAAAAAGCACGATCATTATTTACCTGGCTAAAAGATAAGGAATATAATATCTACTCCAACGGGCCAAGAAACTCAAAAGGGGTGATGATATTAATTAAGGATAATTTCATCCAAATCTGTAAGTGTACTACATTACTTAATGGATCACAAAGAAATACAACTTTTACATTACCATGTACATTACCAATAAGAAGGTCTGACGGTGAAGTGGACAAACTAGCTATTTAGATCCTAAAGAAATACATTCTCACTACAATACATTTGAATAGAAAGTTAGCAAAAATAGATAACATCTTGATACCATGGAAAGACAGAATACCTGTCTGTTGGTGGAAAATTCACCCTGACTAACTCTTTAGTCATATACTAGTTTACCAAGATGCTTATGGCCCTGTCTACACCTTATACAAAATGATTAACTCTTTAGTCATATACTAGTTTACCAAGATGCTTATGGCCCTGTCTACACCTTATACAAAATGATTACCTCTTTAGTCATATACTAGTTTACCAAGATGCTTATGGCCCTGTCTACACCTTATACAAAATGATTAACTCTTTAGTCATATACTAGTTTACCAAGATGCTTATGGCCCTGTCTACACCTTATACAAAATGATTAACTCTTTAGTCATATACTAGTTTACCAAGATGCTTATGGCCCTGTCTACACCTTATACAAAATGATTAACTCTTTAGTCATATACTAGTTTACCAAGATGCTTATGGCCCTGTCTACACCTTATACAAAATGATTAACTCTTTAGTCATATACTAGTTTACCAAGATGCTTATGGCCCTGTCTACACCTTATACAAAATGATTAACTCTTTAGTCATATACTAGTTTACCAAGATGCTTGTGGCCCTGTCTACACCTTATACAAAATGATTAACTCTTTAGTCATATACTAGTTTACCAAGATGCTTATGGCCCTGTCTACACCTTATACAAAATGATTAACTCTTTAGTCATATACTAGTTTACCAAGATGCTTATGGCCCTGTCTACACCTTATACAAAATGATTAACTCTTTAGTCATATACTAGTTTACCAAGATGCTTATGGCCCTGTCTACACCTTATACAAAATGATTAACTCTTTAGTCATATACTAGTTTACCAAGATGCTTATGGCCCTGTCTACACCTTATACAAAATGATGAACTCTTTAGTCATATACTAGTTTACCAAGATGCTTATGGCCCTGTCTACACCTTATACAAAATGATTAACTCTTTAGTCATATACTAGTTTACCAAGATGCTTATGGCCCTGTCTACACCTTATACAAAATGATTACCTCTTTAGTCATATACTAGTTTACCAAGATGCTTATGGCCCTGTCTACACCTTATACAAAATGATTAACTCTTTAGTCATATACTAGTTTACCAAGATGCTTATGGCCCTGTCTACACCTTATACAAAATGATTAACTCTTTAGTCATATACTAGTTTACCAAGATGCTTATGGCCCTGTCTACACCTTATACAAAATGATTAACTCTTTAGTCATATACTAGTTTACCAAGATGCTTATGGCCCTGTCTACACCTTATACAAAATGATTAACTCTTTAGTCATATACTAGTTTACCAAGATGCTTATGGCCCTGCCTTCACCTTATACAAAATGATTAACTCTTTAGTCATATACTAGTTTACCAAGTTGCTTATGACCCTGTCTACACCTAACAACTTGTTTCTTTTAAATGATATGACAGCTGTGCCATGCAGGTTGCAAAATAGTTGGGAGAGATTTACGTTGTACCAATTCTATGGCACATGGTTTATGAACTGAAACACAAAATGACGCTGGATTGTTTTACATTTAAATTATTATACAAAATGATTAAAACAAATATAATGTCATATATATGGGGGATACATCCATCCCAGCTCTGCAGATGTTTTCTTCTAAGGGACGGAATCATTGGATTTACATTAGATCACTAGATCATCGTGTACTTTGTTTTTGGTCGCAGGTTCGGGTTGAAGAATTGTAACATTTACTTGGAGATAACTCTGCAAATAGCACTGCTGGGTGATTTGGAATGTCAAAGTCAATCGATCAATAACATAATAATACTGTTAGCAAAGAAAAATCTTTAATTTACAATCTGTAGAAACTATGAGAATATATATTTTTTAAACTTTTGTGAAAAATCACAACACAATTTAAAAAATATATGGGGGACTAAAGCTAACAAAAAACAATATAACTAATGTAAAATATACTGTAAATAAAATGTATATAGTATGTATAAGCCTGAAGTAGAAGCCTAAGTGTTGTTGTCCATTAATTCAGTCCAATCAGAGAGGGGGAAATAATAAAACATTTACCAGTCAAAGGTTTGGACACATCTACTCATTCATATTTGTATTATACATTGTAGAATAATAGTGAAGACATCAAAACGATTAAATTAAACATATGGAATCATGTAGAAACCAAAAAAGTGTTAAACAAATACAAATCTATTTTTGATTTTAGAATTTTCAAAGCAGCCACCCTTTGCCTTGATGACAGCTTTTTGCACACTCTTGGCATTCTCTCAACCAGCTTCACCTGGAATGGTTTTCCAAAAGTCTTGAAAGAGTTGCCACATATGCTTAGCACTTGTTGGCTGCTTTTCCTTTTACTCTGCGGTCCAACTCATCCCAAACCATCTCAATTGGGTTGAGATTGGGTGATTGTGGAGGCCAGGTTATCTGATGCAGCAATCCATCACTCTCCTTCTTGGTCAAATAGCCCTTACACCGCCTGGAGGTGTGTTGGGTCATTGTCCTGTTGAACAATAATTGTTAGTCCCACTAATCAGAAACCAGATGGGACCAAACCATATCGCTGCAGAATACAGGTTAAGTGTGCCTTGAATTCTAAATAAATCACTGACAGTGTCACCAGCAAAGCACCCCCACACCATCACACCTCCTCCTCCATGCTTCACGGTGGGAACCACACATGGAGAGATCATCTGTTCACTTATATGGAGGTTGGAACCAAAAATCTCAAATTTGGACTCATCAGACCAACGGACCCATTTCCACGGGTCATTGCTTGTTTCTTGTTTCTTGGCCCAATCAAGTCTATTTCTCTTATTGGTGTCCTTTAGTAGTTCTTTCTTTACAGCAATTGGACCATGAAGGCCTGATTCATGCAGTCTCCTCTGAACAGTTGATGTTGAGATATGTCTGTTACTTGAACTCTGTGAAGCATTTATTTTGGATGTAATTTCTAAGGCTGGTGACTAATGAACTTGTCTTCTGCAGCAGAGGTAACTCAGGGTTTTCCTTTACTGTGGCGGTCCTCACGAGAGCCAGTTTCATCATAGCGCTTGATGGTTTCTGCGACTGCACTTGAAGAAACTTTCAAGGTTTTAGAAATGTTCCGTATTGACTGACCTTCATGTCTTTTAAAGTAATAATGGACTGTCGCTTCTCTTTGCTTATTTGAGCTGTTCTTGACATAATATGGACTTGGCATTTTACCAAATAGGTCTATCTTCTGTAAACCTTACCTTGTCACAACACAACTGATTGGCTCAAACGCGTTAAGAAGGAAAGAAATTCCACAAATTAACTTTTAACAAGACACACCTGTTAATTGAAAAGCATTGTGGGTGACTACCTCATGAAGCTGGTTGAGAGAATGCCAAGAGTGTGCAAAGCTATCATCAAGGCTAAGGGTGGCTACTTTAAAGAATCTCAAATCTCAAATATATATATTTGATTTGTTTAACACTTCTTTGGTTACTGCATGATTCCATGTGTTATTTCATAGTTTAGATGTCTTCACTATTATTCTACAATGTAGAAAATGGTACAAATTTAAGAAAAACCCTGGAATGTTCATAAAAAGGCTGCAAGCAAAAACACACATGATCTATTCTCTCTGTGTCTCTCTGTGTCTCTGTCTCTATCTTTCTGTCTTCAGGCTGGAAGCATAGACAGGCCAGTGATGTCACAGATTACCCAGGGTTCCATAGTCCGGGTTGGAGCGGAGCCCAGACGTTCCAGAACTCTCTGATCTTCAGGCCCAACCTTCTTCCCTCTCAGGTATACACACACAACACCTCAACTTACCCACCTCCCAGTTAAACACACCACCCCCTACTGGTTACACACCTGCTATACACCATAATACGCAATAGTCATGGGTATGCTAGGAGTTCTTTTCCTTGGTCATGATCACGCGGTTAGTAAAAACACCTGGCTATGTCCATGGTTAATCTATGTGTCACGCTCTGACCTTTGATATCTCTGTTTTCTTTATATTTTTTGGTTAGGTCAGGGTGTAACGAGGATGGGCATGCTAGTTTTGGTATTGTCTAGGGTTTTGTATGTCTAGGGGTTTTGTAGGTCTAGGTAATATGTATGTCTATGGTGGCCTGATATGGTTCCCAATCAGAGGCAGCTGTTTATCGTTGTCTCTGATTGGGGATCATATTTAGATAGCCATTCCCCATTTTGTGGTTGTGGGTTCTTGTTCTATGTTTAGTTGCCTGTCTGCACTACTCATATTAGCTTCACGGTTTGTTTGTTATTTAGTTCATTTATTCAGTGTTCATTCTTAAATCAAGAAGAATGCTGCACCTTGGTCTCCTTCATATGATGAATGTGACACTATGTTGACTTCCATTCAAACGACAGTAGTTCATGTTTGTGTTGGTGTGAAGCAGAAGAACTGTGGTGGTCAGGCTGTTTTGTCTGAATCGCTGAGATTCCTGGTTTGTGCCCAAATGGCACCCTACTCCATATAAAGTGCGCTATTTTAACCAGAGCCCTCTACAGTCCCTGGGAAAAGTAGTGCACTATAATGGGAATACGGTGCCATTTGGGATGCAACTCTCACACCTATTCTCATGGCAGGGCAGCATGAATAGCAAGAACAGTCACACGCAGATCACTAGTCTGCCCGGCATGTGTGTGTGTTTACAGCGTGGCCGTCTCTACAGGATGGAGGACTATGAAGGACAGACTCCAGTGATGGAGAGCTGTGACATCGTCCCACCCACACCAGCATTTCCTGTTTCTCCTCCAACGCCCTATGGTAAGAGACAGCGAATAAAACAATTAATGTGTGTGTGTGTGTGTGTGTGTGTGTGTGTGTGTGTGTGTGTGTGTGTGTGTGTGTGTGTGTGTGTGTGTGTGTGTGTGTGTGTGTGTGTTATTATATCTGATCAGACATCTTCTCTCTTCCCCAGTGAAAAGTTGTCCAGTTGTCTCTTACATGAGGCATGGCAAGGGACAGTGGGATATGAGCAGAACATCACTAGGTACATTTAAACTATGTGTGAGTGAGAGAGAGAAGAGAGAAAGATGTTCCCGCTTGGTTGTAAAGAACACCCAGTGTAAACCCAAACCTTTGAGTTGTGATTAATGCTGGACAGAGTTCAGAGGCAGGGTGGAATCCTTAAGTGGTACTCATAATCCATTATACATGTGCACATCATACTTTCATTATTTTGCCCCCACTTTGCCCTCTGAACCTGGCCTCTCCACTGCTGATGTGCACATGGTTGTAATACCGAATGATGGGCATGAGGGATTTGTCTAGGGTCACTAACCTGTAGGGCTCTGGTAGCCTAGCGTTTAAGAGCGTTGGGTTAGTACACAAAAGGTTGCTGGTTTGTTCACATAGTCGGCTCTGGGAGTCAATCTGTTGATGTGCCCTTATTGTTCCTGTAAGTCTGGTTAAGAGTTTCTGCTAAATTACAAAAATGTGACTGTAGATAGGAGTTTTGTGAGATGGTATTCATTGTCCTGTTGAGGATGTTTTAGTTTGGGACAAACCAGAGGTAATGGAGGAATAAAGAGATCATTCTCATTCTATCCCATTGACAGAAGCCAGTCCAGCTGATACTGTAAATCATGATATAATTAACCCACTGTACAGAGATGAAGTGACTTCTGTTGGCAGGATGCCCATATACAAAAAAACTACAGTTCAGTGGCCACGCATGACTCCAACAACATCATTAAGTTTGCCGACAGCACAGCGGTGGTGGGCCTGATCGCCGACGACAATTAGACATCATACAGGGAGGAGGTCAGAGACCTGGCATTGTGGTACCAGGACAACAACCTCTCCCTCAATGTCGGTAAGACAAAAGGAGCTGATCTTGGACCACGGGAAACAGAGGGCTGAGCAATTCACATCAATGGGGCTGTAGTGGAGCGGTTCGAAATGTTGAAGTTCCTTCACTAAGGATCTATCACATCCAAACACATCAACACAATCGTGAAGATGGCACAACAACGCCTCTTCCCCCTCAACAGGCTGAAAAGAGTAAAAAAGTTAAACAGCTGCACCATCGAGAGCATCTTGACTGGCTGCATCACCGCCTGGTATGGCAACTGCTTGGTGTCCGACCGCAAGGCTCTACAGAGGGTAGTATGTACAGCCCAGTACATCACTGGGACTGATCTCCCTGCCATCCACGACCTCTATACCATGCGGTGTCAAGAGGAAAGACCAACAAATTGTCAAAGACTCCAACCACCCAAGCCACAGACTGTTCTCTCTGCGCGCACACACACACACACACACACCACATACGCTGCTGCTAGTCAGTTTAACCTGACCTACTGTATATGTACAGTACATATCTACCTCAAAGACCTTGTACCCCTGCACATCGACTCGATACTAGTACTCCCTATTTATAGCCATGTTATTTTACTCTTCATTTGTATTCATTATTCATAGTACCCTTAGCTGGACCCCCTCCATGGCCATAAAAGTAAATATGCGACCCCTGACCTTTATGAATGCATTGGGAGAAACAGATTGCAGAGGCTCTGTAGAAGACAATGCAGAGTGGTCAGTGAGTGGAAGGGGAGGGAGCCCTACTCTATCTAGACAGAGGGAATACTCTCTCTCTCCCTCCCTCACACTCTCTCTCTCCCTCTATCCCTCCCTCTATAAAATGCGTACTCAAGCAGTGTCACACCAAGTCAGTAGCGAACAAATAACTATTTTCCAATGAGGAGTGGAGTGCAGTGTAGCATAGGAATGGGACACGGTTTGTCTCTGTGTTCTGTTCCAGTTCCTAAATGACTTCACTCACGACCACAGAAGTTTAACCAGAGAACACACTGCTGCCTTACAACAGAGTTAATAGTCAGAGAGATGAAATGTACAGGAGAGAGTGAGTGAAAAGGGACAGAGGGGCAGTGAGCAAGTGAAAGTGGGAGGAGAGGGAGAGAACAGACAGTTCTCTCATTTTAATTACTCCCTTATTTGTGCCGGGGGGGGGGGGGGCAGACAAACATTCTTCAGCCACACGGAAAAGACCAGCTGAGCCAGAAGGAGAGACAGAAAGGAAAAGAGTGATAGAGGATTCAGTAAAGAAAAAGAGAAAAGTTCAGAGTTTTAGAGAGAGAAAGCGACAGAGGAGAGAGTGGAGAGAGAGGAGATCTGTTTAGCTGACAGCTGTGGCAGTGTGCATCTCCAGTTTCCTCCAGATAGACACAGTGGGATAGTCCTCTGAACATCTCTCCATCAAGACTGCTTCTCTCGGTATGTACTGTTACTGGACACAGTGTGTATTTGTTTTTATTATGGGTCCCTGTTAGCTGCCAAGGCAGCAGCTTCTCCTCCTGGGGTCCGGCAAACTGAAGGCAGTTATATACAATAAAAAAAACAGATTTCACAAAGTGTGAAGCGTGTGCCCTCAGGCCACTACTCCACTACCGCATACACTACATGACCAAAAGTATGTGGACACCTGCTCGTCAAACATTTTACTCCAAAATCAAGTGCATTAATATGAATTTGGTGGCCCCTTTTCTGCTATAACAGACTCCATTCTTCTGTGAAGGCTTTCCACTAGATGTTGGAACTTTGCTGCTATAACAGACTCCATTCTTCTGTGAAGGCTTTCCACTAGATGTTGGAACTTTGCTGCTATAACAGACTCCATTCTTCTGTGAAGGCTTTCCACTAGATGTTGGACCTTTGCAGCGGTGACTTCTACCATTTAGCCACAAGACCATGAGTGAGGTCGAGCAATGATGTTGGGCGATTAGGCCTGCCTCGCAGTCGGCGTTCCAGTTCATCCCAAAGGTTTTCGATGGGGTTGAGGTCAGGGCTCTGTGCAGGCCAGTCAAGTTCTTCCACACTGATCTCGACAAACCATTTTTGTATGGACCTTTCTTTGTGCACGGGGGCATTGTCATGCTGAAACAGGAAAGGGCCTTCGCAAACGGTTGCCACAAAGACTCTCTCCAGATATACTGTCCCCGTCCATACAGCCAGCTGGGTTCTCGGTACATCACGCAGACAGGAATAAAGAACTCTACCGGACAAGAAAACGTGGTGCTGTATGTTTAATGATTAACTACTTATGGTGTGATTCTGATAACGTACAAGTAATTTTGTTCCCCCAACCTAGAATACCTCATAATCAAATGCCTACCGTATTATCTCCCAAGAGAATTCTCTTCGGTAATAGTCACAGCCACGTATATTGCCCCTCAAGTCGATACCATGACAGTCCTCAAGGAACTATACCGGACTTTGTGCAAACTGGAAAACCCATATCCTGAGGTCGCATTTATTGTAGCTGGGGATTTTAACAAAGCAAATTTGAGGAAAACGCTACTGAAGTTATACCAACGCATTGACTGTAGTTCTCGAGCTGCTAAAATACTCAACCACTGTTACACCCCGCCCTCCGGCGGACACAGTGACCTAGTTCATCAGGAAGTGTATAGGGGATGTTGTTCCCGCTGTGAATATTAAAACCAACCCAAACCAGAAACCATGGGATAGATGGCAGCATTTGTGCAAACCTGAAAGCTCGAACAACCACATTTAACCATGGCGACTGGGATTATGGATGAATACAAACAAACAGTGTAGTTATTCCTCCGTAAGGCAATCAAACAGGCAAACTGTCAGTACAGAGACAAAGTGGAGTCGCAATTCAGTGGCTCAGACACGAGACGTATGTGGCAGGGTCTACAGACAACCACGGATTACAAAGGGAAAACCAGCCATGTTGTGAACATTGACGTCTTCCTCCCAGACAAGCTAAACACCTTTTCACGCTTTGAGGATAACTCGCCACTAACGCAGCCCGCTCAAAAGGACTGTGGGCTCTCGTTCTCCGTGGCTGACGTGAGTAAGACATTTAAGTGTCACCTCTACCTTATCTGACACCCTAGACAAACTGCAACTTGCTTACCGAACCAATAGATCCACAGACGATGCATTTGCCATTGCACTGCACAGTGGCCTATCCCACCTGGACCAGAGGAATACCTATGTAAGAATGCTGTTCATTGACTATCGCTCAACAGCAAGGTACACTTCAAGCTCATCATTAAGCTCTGGGCCCTGGGTCTGAAACCCGCCCTGTGCAACTGGGTCCTGGACTATCTGACAGGCTGCCCCAGGTGGTGACGTTAAGAAACAACACCTCTACTTTGTTTATACTCAACACAGGGGCCCCACAAGGGTGCGTGCTCAACCCCCTCCTGTACTCCCAGTTCACCCACCCTTTCACGCCTCCAACTCAATCATCAAGTTTGCAGATGACTCAATAGTAGTAGGCCTGATTACCAACAATGACAAGACAGCCTACCGGGAGGAGGTGGGGGCCCTGGTGCCATGAAAATAAACTCAAAGGAGCTGACCGTGGACAGCGGAGGGAGCACGCCCCTATCCACATTGATGGGACCGCAGTGGAGAAGGTAAAAAGCTTAAATTCCTCAGCGTACATGTCATTGACAGTCTGAAATGGTCCACCCACACAGATAGCGGGTAAGAAGGTGCAACAGCGCCTCTTCAAACTCAGTAGGCTGAAGAAATGTGGCATGGCCCCTAAGACCCCCATACACTTTTACAGGTGCACAATTGAGAGCATCCTATTGGGCTGATTCACTGCCTGGTATGGTACCTGCACCGCCCGCAACTATAGGGCTCTTCAGAGGGTGGTGCAGTCTGCACAACACATCCCCGGGGGCACACTGCCTGCCCTCCATGACACCTACAGCACCCAATGTCATAGGCAGGCCAAAAAGATCATCAAGGACATGAACCACCCTAGCCGCTGCCTGTGGAGAGAAACTGAAAAACATCTATCTCAAGGCCATCACTGTTAAACAGCCATCACTAACATAGAGAGGCTGCTGCCAACATACAGACTCAAATCTCTGGCCACTTTAATACATGGACTTAATAAAGGTATCACTAGTCACTTTAAATATCAGCGCTTTAATAATGATTACATATCCTACATTACTCATCTCATATGTATATACTGTACTCTATACCATCTACTGCATCTTGCCTATGCCACACGACCATCACTCATCCATATATTCATATGTACATATACTTATTTATCCCTTTTACATTTGTGAATAAGGTAGTTGTTGTGAATTTGTTAGATTACTTGTTAGATATTGTGGCATTGTCGGAACTAGAAGCACAAGCATTTCGCTACACTCGCATTAACATCTGCTAACCATGTGTATGTGATATAATAAAATACAATTTTACTTGATTTGGATGTCAAGAAGCTTGGACCCAGTGATGTACTGGGCAGTACGCACTAAAAATCAAATCAAATACATTTTGTATTTGTCACATGCGCCGAATACAACCGGTGGAGACCTTTCAGTGAAATGCTTACTTTCAAGCCCAACAATGCAGTTTAAAAAAACATAATAATAATAATAAATAATAAATAAAAGTAACAAATGATTAAATAGCAGCAGTAACCTAACAATAGCAAAACATAAGTTATTACAGTTTTTAATGTTCCGTAAATCATCGATTTAATTATTCAAAGAGTGCACATTGGCCAATAGAAAGGATGGCTGTCGGGGATTACTCACTCGCCTACGAATTCTCAGAAGGCAGCCCGACCTCAACCCTCTTTCTCTCTTCACGCATATTTTGGGAATTTGGGCCTGTTCCCGGGAAAGCAGTATCTCCTTCACGTGGGACTCGTTAAAGGAAAAAACTTCTGCCAGTTCGTGGTGAGTAATCGCTGTTCTGATGTCCAGAAGCTCTTTTCGGTCAGACGGTGATAGCAGCAACATTACGTACAAAATAAGTTACAAACAACGCAAAAAACTCCGTAGCAACGTTCAGTCAGATGCCAAGCAGTTGCCATACCAGGCAGTGGTGCATCTGGGGTCCCGTGCAAAATCTTTTCAGTCTCCTGAGAGGGAATAGGTGCTGTTGTGCCCTCTTCAACTGTCTTGGTGTGTTTGGACCATGATATTTAGTTGGATAATGTGGACACCAAGGAACTTCAAACTCTCGACTCGCTCCACTTCAGCCCTGTCAATGTTAATGGGGGCCTATTCGGGCCTTCCTTTTCCTATAGTCCATGATTAGCTCCTCTGTCTTGCTCACATTGAGGGAGGGGTTGTTTTCCTGGCACCACGTTGCCAGGTCTCTGATCTCCTCCCAAACTTAGTGATGGCCACGCAGTTGTGGGTGAACTTTGAGTACAGGAGGGGACTAAGCATGCACCCCTGAGTGGAACCAGTGTTGAGGATCAGCATTGCAGATGTGTTGTTGCCTACTCTTACCACCTGGGGGTGGCTGTCAGGAAGTCCAGGATCCAGTTGCAGAGGGAGGTGTTTAGTCCTCGGGTCCTTAGCTTAGTGATGAGCTTTGTGGGCACTGTGATGGTGAACACTGAGCTGCATTCTCAAATAGGTGTTCCTTTTGTCCAGGTGTGAAATGACAGTGTGGAGTGGAGTTGAGATTGGTTAATCTGTTGAGGCGGTATGCAAATTGAAGTGGGTCTATGGTTTCCGGGTTGACGGGGTTGATGTGAGTCATGACCAAACTTTTAAAGACTTTATGGCTACCGACGTGAGTACTATATATGCCATTTAGCAGACGCTTTTATCCAAAGCGACTTACAGTCATGTGTGCATACATTCTACGTATGGGTGATCCCGGGAATCGAACCCACTACCCTGGCGTTACAAGCGCCATGCTCTACCAACTGAGCTACATACTACAGGGTGGTAGTTATTTAGTCAGGTTACCTTCGCTTTCTTGGGCACAGGGACTGTGGTGGTCTGCTTGAAACATGTAGGTATTACAGACTCGGTCAGGAAGAGGTTGAAAATGTTTGTGATGACACTTGCCAGTTGGTCCACGCATGCTTTGAGCACATGTCATGGTAATCCGTCTGGCCCCGCGGATTTATGAATGTTAGCCTGTTTAATGTGATTAGCATCACGTTGTAAGTAACAAAAAAGAAATCCCAGGACATAGACATATCTTATATGGGCAGAAAGCTTATATTCTTGTTAATCTAACTGCACTGTCCAATTTACAGTAGCTATTACAGTGAAAGAATACCATGCTATTGTTTGAGGAGAGTGTATTAATAAATCAATTAGGCACATTTGGGCAGTCTTGATACAACATTTTGAAAAGATATGCATTGGTTTATTGGATCAGTCTAAGAAATTTGCACATACACTGCTGCCATCTAGTGGCCAGAATCTAAATTGTTCCTGGGCTGGAATAATACATTATGGCATTTCTCTTTCATTTCAAAGATGATGGTACAAACAAACAAAAAATACATTTGTTTTTCTTTGTATTTTCTGTACCAGATCTAATGTGTAATTTTCTCCTACATTCATTTCACATTTCCACAAACTTCATAGTGTTTCCTTTCAAACAGTATCAAGAATATGCTTATCCTTAATGTACAGACTGGTGTGTAGGATGTGAGTAAAGTGGAGGTAGGCGTTGAGTGACGATGAGAGAGGTTTTGTCTCTAGAGGCACCATTTAAGCCAGGTGCGGTCACCGCATGTGTGGGGAATGGAACATAAGGGCTAGGCATATTAATGAGGGCTGGAGGCTCTACAGTGAAATAAGAGAGGACCTAACCAAAACAGTAATAGACAAGGCATATTGACATTAGGGAGCGGCATATGTAGCTGAGTGATAATGGGGTCCAGTGGGTAGCTAGGTGAGCTGGAGGCATGGCGATTAAGACAGCTAGCAGGCCGGGGCTCGAAGCAGGCTAGCAGATGGGCCTCAGGGGACTTCGCAACGGGGGAGTCTGTTGAAAACCCTGGTTACGTCGACAGACCAGTCGTGATGGATTGGCGGGGCTCCTTGTCGGAGGCAAAAGGTCTAGGCCAATTGGCAGAAGAGGTATTAAAGCCCAGGAATTATCTGATAGAATTCTTCGGCTAGCCGGGAGAAGTGCCTAGCTCCAGGCTAGCTCCAGGTTAACTGGTGCTTGCTTCGGGACAGAAACCCCCTCGGACGGTTATGTCGGTAGACCATTCGTGATGGATCGGCTTGGCTCCGTGTCGGCAGCAAAGGGTCCAGGCTAATTGGAAAAAGAGGTAATTGAAGCCCAGGGATTGCTTGATGGAATCTCTTCGGCTAGCTGGGAGATGGGCCTAGTTCGAGGCTACCTCCAGGCTAACTACTAGCTAGTTCTCTGTGCTTATATTGTGTTATCTCCCTCCATTCTGAGGTTCTGAGAGAGCACCCTTCTCTCCCCCTCTCTCTTGCAGACCCCTGGTATTTACACATGGCTTCTGGAATGTTTCTTGTGTGGTTGGCCTCTCTCGCTGTCTTCTCCCTCTCTGTTACTCTCTCTCTCTCTCTCTCGCTCCCTCTCTTTGTTGCTCTCGCTCCCTCTCTCTGTTTCTCTCGCTCTTGCTCTCTCTCTCCCTCTCTGTTTCGCTCGCTCTCTCTCTCTCTGTTTCGCTCGCTCTCTCTCTCTCTCTGTTTCGCTCGCTCTCTCTCTCTCTCTCGCTCCCTCTCTCTGTCTCGCTCCCTCTCGCTCCCTCTCGCTCTCCCTCTCGCTCTCTCTCTCGCTCTCCCTCTCGCTCTCCCTCTCGCCCTCTCTCTGTTACTCTCTCTCCCTCTCTCTGTTACTCTCTCCTGTTTGCGTTAGTATTATTATCTACTCTACTCTTCAATCAGCCCATAACTCTCTCTGGTTTCTCAAATTCCAGTGAGTAGGGAAAGCTTTCAGGCCAAATAAAACAGAGAGGGGGACAGGGGAAGCTGATTTAAAACACAACAGAGAAAATGATAGGGGAAGTTGATTTAAAGGGACGAGCCTGTTAGTTTGTCTTCTGTGCAGGTGAATGCTTTAGAGTCTAGCCCCTGAGAGGTCCCGAGAGGAACAATGGGGGAGGAGGTGCTAATGGGGGTATAACTTCCAGATAGGATGAGAATAATGACACCTGTGTGTGTGCGCGCGAGGTCTCTCTGTGTCTCTGTGTCTGTGTTAATAGCTGTCAGACTGGGCCTCTAAGTGTGTGTGTGTGTGTGTGTGTGTAGGGGAGTGAGCGAGAGCACATTCCTGTGGTCAATAGGGAGTTTTGTGGATGCTAGTGCCTTTCGTTCCTGCGTAGTGTGAATGTATGTTTGAGAGAGGGAGAGAGAGGTATGTGTGAATGTTTGCTTGCTTTTTAGTGTGTGTGTATGTAGGCTTGCCTGAATATGTGTGTATGCTTGCAGGAATGTGTATACATACATGCGTGTGTGTGTTTGGGGTTCGGCATGAATCATGCCCATGGTAGTACCACTTCTAGATGGCAACGAACATGGTTCTGTCCTAACTGAGGAGTCTTTGTCAGACTGTCAGGGACATAGAGGAGGAACACACGCCAGGGGAAAAAGGAGAGTAAAATACTAAGAGAAGAGAAAAGAGGAAAATACTAAGTCAGTTTCCCAGATTAAAGTCCTGGACTAAGTAGTCCCTAAAAAAAAACTTGATTTGAATACACCAATGGTAACATCGTATTCTCTTCAAATCAAATCAAATTTTATTTGTCACATACACATGGTTAGCAGATGTTAATGCGAGTGTAGCGAAATGCTTGTGCTTCTAGTTCCGACAATGCAGTGATAACCAACAAGTAATCTAACTAACAATTCCAAAACTACTGTCTTATACACAGTGTAAGGGGATAAAGAATATGTACATAAGGATATATGAATGAGTGATGGTACAGAGCAGCATACAGTAGATGGTATCGAGTACAGTATATACATATGAGATGAGTATGTAGACAAAGTAAACAAAGTGGCATAGTTAAAGTGGCTAGTGATACATGTATTACATAAGGATGCAGTCGATGATGTAGAGTACAGTATATACGTATGCATATGAGATGAATAATGTAGGGTAAGTAACATTATATAAGGTAGCATTGTTTAAAGTGGCTAGTGATATATTTACATCAATTCCCATTATTAAAGTGGCTGGAGTTGAGTCAGTGTGTTGGCAGCAGCCACTCAATGTTAGTGGTGGCTGTTTAACAGTCTGATGGCCTTGAGATAGAAGCTGTTTTTCAGTCTCTCGGTCCCAGCTTTGATGCACCTGTACTGACCTCGCCTTCTGGATGATAGCGGGGTGAACAGGCAGTGGTTCGGGTGGTTGATGTCCTTGATGATCTTTATGGCCTTCCTGTAACATCGGGTGGTGTAGGTGTCCTGGAGGGCAGGTAGATTGCCCCCGGTGATGCGTTGTGCAGACCTCACTACCCTCTGGAGAGCCTTACGGTTGAGGGCGGAGCAGTTGCCGTACCAGGCAGTGATACAGCCCGCCAGGATGCTCTCGATTGTGCATCTGTAGAAGTTTGAGTGCTTTTGGTGACAAGCCAAATTTCTTCAGCCTCCTGAGGTTGAAGAGGCGCTGCTGCGCCTTCTTCACGACGCTGTCAGTGTGAGTGGACCAATTCAGTTTGTCTGTGATGTGTATGCCGAGGAACTTAAAACTTACTACTTTCTCCACTACTGTTCCATCGATGTGGATAGGGGGGTGTTCCCTCTGCTGTTTCCTGAAGTCCACAATCATCTCCTTAGTATTGTTGACGTTGAGTGTGAGGTTATTTTCCTGACACCACACTCCGAGGGCCCTCACCTCCTCCCTGTAGGCCGTCTCGTCGTTGTTGGTAATCAAGCCTACCACTGTTGTGTCGTCCGCAAACTTGATGATTGAGTTGGAGGCGTGCGTGGCCACGCAGTCGTGGGTGAACAGGGAGTACAGGAGAGGTCTCAGAACGCACCCTTGTGGGGCCCCCGTGTTGAGGATCAGCGGGGAGGAGATGCTGTTGCCTACCCTCACCACCTGGGGGCGGCCCGTCAGGAAGTCCAGTACCCAGTTGCACAGGGCGGGGTCGAGACCCAGGGTCTAGAGCTTGATGACGAGCTTGGAGGGTAATATGGTGTTGAATGCCGAGCTGTAGTCGATGAACAGCATTCTCACGTAGGTATTCCTCTTGTCCAGGTGGGTTAGGGCAGTGTGCAGTGTGGTTGAGATTGCATCGTCTGTGGACCTATTTGGGCGGTAAGCAAATTGGAGTGGGTCTAGGGTGTCAGATAGGGTGATATAGGTGATATGTTCCTTGACTAGTCTCTCAAAGCACTTCATGATTACGGAAGTGAGTGCTACGGGGCGGTAGTCGTTTAGCTCAGTTACCTTAGCTTCTTAGGAACAGGAACAATGGTGGCCCTCTTGAAGCATGTGGGAACAGCAGACTGGTATAGGGATTGATTGAATATGTCCGTAAACACACCGGCCAGCTGGTCTGCGCATGCTCTGAGGGTGCGGCTGGAGATGCCGTCTGGGCCTGCAGCCTTGCGAGGGTTAACACGTTTAAATGTCTTACTCACCTAGGCTGCAGTGAAGGAGAGACCGCATGTTTTCGTTGCAGGCCATGTCAGTGGCACTGTATTGTCCTCAAAGTGAACAATGCAAATAAAAAAGTTATTTAGTCTGCCTGGGAGCAAGACATCCTGGTCCGTGACTGGGCTGGGTTTCTTCTTGTAGTCCGTGATTGACTGTAGACCCTGCCACATGCCTCTTGTGTCTGAGCCGTTGAATTGAGATTCTACTTTGTCTCTGTACTGACGCTTAGCTTGTTTAATAGCCTTGCGGAGGGAATAGCTGCACTGTTTGTATTCAGTCATGTTGCCAGACACCTTGCCCTGATTAAAAGCAGTGGTTCGCGCTTTCAGTTTCACGCGAATGCTGCCATCAATCCACGGTTTCTGGTTAGGGAATGTTTTTATCGTTGCTATGGGAACGACATCTTCGACGCACGTTCTAATGAACTCGCACACCGAATCAGCGTATTCGTCAATATTTTTATCTGACGCAATACGAAACATGTCCCAGTCCACGTGATGGAAGCGGTCTTGGAGTGTGGAGTCAGCTTGGTCTGACCAGCGTTGGACAGACCTCAGCGTGGGAGCCTCTTGTTTAAGTTTCTGCCTGTAGGCAGGGATCAACTAAATGGAGTCGTGGTCAGCTTTTCCGAAAGGGGGGCGGGACAGGGCCTTATATGCGTCGGGGAAGTTAGAGTAACAATGATCCAAGGTTTTACCACCCCTGGTTGCGCAATCGATATGCTGATAAGTTCGTTCAGAGCCATCGATGTGTCTGCTTGGGGGGGATATATACGGCTGTGATTATAATCGAAGAGAATTCTCTTGGAAGATAATGCGGTCTACATTTGATTGTGAGGAATTCTAAATCCGGTGAACAGAAGGATTTGAGTTCCTGTATGTTTCCTTCATCACACCATGTCTCGTTAGTCATGAGGCATACGCACCCGCCACTCTTCTTACCAGAAAGATGTTTGTTTCTGTCGGCGCGATGCGTGGAGAAACCCGTTGGCTGCACCGCATTGGATAGCGTCTTCCCAGTAAGCCATGTTTCCGTGAAGCAGAGAACGTTGTAGTCCCTGATGTCCCTCTGGAATGCTACCCTTGCTCGGATTTCATCAACCTTGTTGTCAAGAGACTGGACATTGGCAAGAAGAATGCTGGGGAGTGGTGCGCGATGTGCCCTTGTCCGGAGTCTGACCAGAAGACCGCTACATTTCCCTCTTTTTCGGAGTCGTTTTCTTGGGTCGCTGCATGCGATCCATTCCGTTGTCCTGTTTGTAAGGCAGAACACAGGATCCGCGTCACGGAAAACATATTCTTGGTCATACTGATGGTGAGTTGACGCTGATCTTATATTCAGTAGTTCTTCTCGACTGTATGTAATGAAACCTAAGATGACCTGGGGTACTAATGTAAGAAATAACACGTAAAAAAAAAAACTGCATAGTTTCCTAGGAGCGCGAAGCGAGGCGGCCATCTCTGTTGGCGCCAAAATACCTATCTTATCTAATTTAAATAAGTCCCGCCTTGTAACCAATATCACAGAGGGTGGGTTCATGGAAGGGAGGTTAGCAGCATAATCAAAGTGGGTGGCATTTTTAGCCTGATTAGCAGCATAATCAAAGTGGGTTGCATTTTTAGCCTGATTAGCAGCATAATCAAAGTGAAAGCAATCGGTGACATGCTGTATACTTACGGCCTATTGTAAGCTGAAAGTCACACCTGTCCAGTCCTCACCTGTCCAGTCCTCACCCCACCACAAACCCATAACCACGAGAGGACTTGAAAATGAGCCAGAGCTGAGATGAGTCACTTTTAATTCTTAATTGATCTACCATTTCTATCAAAGACCACTGTAATCGATGGGGCTCAGGGTGGTACCATTCTGCTCAGCTTATGAAGATGCACATGGATCAGATTCAAACTTTGAAGACCGAGATCGAGTCATTAAAGGCAGACCAGCATGAAAAAAAACATTGCCGCCCAGATCTAGTGTGTGTGCGTGTGCGTGTGTGTGCGTGTGTGTGACTGCATCATGGAACGTGTAATTGCTGTAATTCGAGAATGGCAGTGACATCAGCTCCTCTTGACTGTTGACCCTTAACCTCTAAAGTTTAAGGCCTGTGTCTGATCCTCTTCAAACTCAGAGGGATCAGAACGGGGTCAACGGTCTACACAAGTCTAAGGGCCGAAACGTGTTGCTCTTACTTCTAACCATAAAGAAGCACTTTTATCGACTTCCATCGCCCTCCAAGAGGTGTTGTAATTCCTTTTCACTTCAATTTGTTCCTTAATTAATGCAATTTGGTTGGACAGTGTGGTAGCGGCAGTGGTTCCTTCCCCAGACAGAAAGAGGGGATAAAGGTCGAGAGATGGATGGATGTGATATTAGGTTTTATCAACAGTTTATCTCGAAAGGAGTTCTCCTTTAACATGTTAACCATCCTAGGAATACGTGAGACACACACACACACACACACACACACCCATCGACATACAGTTGAAGTCGGAAGTTTACATACACTTAGGTTGTAGTCCTTAAAAGTTGTTTTTCAAACCACTCCACAAATTTCATGACACAAGTAATTTTCCCACCGATGATGTCATGGCTTTAGAAGCTTCTGATAGGCTAATTGACATAATTTTAGTTAATTGGAGGTGTACTTGGGGTTGTATTTCAAGAAATACCTTCAAACTCAGTGCATGGGAAAACAAAAAGAAATCAGCCAAGTCTGGTTTATCCTTGCGAGCAATTTCCAAATGCCTGAATGTACCACGCAGGCGTCAAACCACTCAGTAAAGCGACGCATTCTGTCTCCTACAGATGAACAAGTATAAACACCATGGGACCACGCAGCCGTCAAACCACTCAGTAAAGAGACGCGTTCTGTCTCATTTACATTACATTTAAGTCATTTAGCAGACGCTCTTATCCAGAGTGACTTACAAATTGGTGCATTCACCTTATGACATCCTCCTACAGATGAACAAGTATAAACACCATGGGACCACGCAGGCGTCAAACCGCTCAGTAAAGCGACGCGTTCTGTCTCCTACAGATGAACAAATATAAACACCATGGGACCACGCAGCCGTCAAACCGCTCAGTAAAGAGATGTGTTCTGTCTCCTACAGATGAACAAGTATTAACACCATGGGACCACGCAGGCGTCAAACCGCTCAGTAAAGAGATGCGTTCTGTCTCCTACAGATGAACAAGTATAAACACCATGGGACCACGCAGGCGTCAAACCGCTCAGTAAAGCGACGCGTTCTGTCTCCTACAGATGAACAAGTATAAACACCATGGGACCACGCAGCTGTCAAACCGCTCAGTAAAGAGACGTGTTCTGTCTCCTACAGATGAACAAGTATTAACACCATGGGACCACGCATGTCAGGATTTGGCCAGGGTTGTTCCGGTTTTTGGTCACTAGATGCCCCCATTGTGCTTTTTGACCTTTTGTTTTCCCTTGATCCCCATTATTATTTGCACCTGTGCCTCGTTTCCCCTGATTGTATTTAAACCCTTTGTTTTCCTCAGTTATTTGCTCTGTGTTTGTATGTTAGCACCCAGCCCTAGTACTCTGTGTACTCTTGTTGATCCCGGTGGACTCTCTTGTGGAATTCTATTTTTTGTTCTTGTTTATTTATTTTTGAGTATCTTTTGAGGCTTTTTATGCTATACCTACCACCTTGTGGATTTACCTTTTTGTCTTGGAGGATTACCTTTGTTCTTGTGGAATTCCTTTTGAGGTTGTGGAGTTACATGTTTTCCTGAAGGACTTCACTTTTTTACTTCATTAAATACACTGTCTCAAGTACTGCTGTATCTGCCTCATCTTCTGGGTTCTGCCGACTATTCGTGGCTCAGTTGGTTAAGTGACTGTTTCTCACTCCGGAGACCTGGGTTCGTAACCGGGTCCTGACAACGCAGCCATCAAACCGCTCAGTAAAGAGACTCGTTCTGTCTCCTAGAGATTAACGTACTTTGGTGCAAATCAGTCTCAGAACAGCAGCAAATGGCCTTGTGAAGATGCTGGAGAAAATAGGTACAAAAGCATCTATATCCACAGTAAAACAAGTCCTATATCGACATAACTTGAAAGGCCACTAAGCAAGGAAGAAGCCACTGCTCCAAAACACAATAAAAAAGCCGGACTACGGTTTGCAACTGCACATGGGGACAAAGATTGTGCTTTTTGGAGAAATGCCCTCTGGTCTGATGAAACAAAAATAGAACTGTTTGGTCATAATGACCATTGTTATGTTTGGAGGAAAAATGGGGAGGCTTGCAAGCCTAAGATCACCACCCCAACTGTGAAGCGCAGGGGTAGCAGCATCATGCTGTGGGGGTGCTTTGCTACAGGAGGGACTGGTGCACTTCACAAAATGGATGGCATCATGAGGAGGAAAATTATGTGAATATATTGAAGCAACATCTCAAGACATCAGTCAGGAAGTTAAAGCTTGGTCGCCAATGGGTCTTCCAAACGGACAATGACCCCAAGCACACATCCAAAGTTGTGACAAAATGGCCTGAGGACAACAAAGTCAAGGTATTGGAGTGGCCATCACAAAGCCCTGACCTCAATCTTATAGAAAATGTGTGGGCAGAACTGAAATAAGCATGTGCGAGCAAGGAGGCCTACAAACCTGACTCAGTTACACCAGCTCTGTCAGGAGGAATGGGACAATTCTGCCAAGCTTGTGGAAGGCTAACTGAAACGTTTGACCCAAGTTAAACCATTTAAAGGCAATGCTACCAAATACTAATTGAGTGTATCTAAACTTCTGACCCACTGGGAATGTGATGGAAGAAATAAAAGCTGAAATGAATAATTCTCTCTGCTATTTTTCTGACATTTCACATTCTTAAAATAAAGTGGTGATCGTAACTGACCTACGACAGGTCATTTTTACTTGGATTAAATGTCAGGAATTGTGAAAAACTGAGTTTAAATGTGTTTGGCTAAGGTGTATGTGAACTTCCGACTTCAACTGTGCATGCATTCTCTCACCTCCCCAGGTCAGATTGGCATTAGCTTTTAGTTTACATTGAAGATGTACAGTAAGGTCACCATTAACATATAGAAAGTTTGCATCCCAAATGCCATCCTATTCCCTATATAGTGCACTACTTTTGACGTGTGTGTGTAAGTAATCTAATACTGGAGATGACAAGAGAGGGTTTAATTCAGCCTACATTCCTCAACATAAAGTCAATGGAGAAGAGGGAGAGGGATGAAAGAATAGGAGAGAAGGAATAAAGAGAGCTCAAGAGAGAGAGATAGAAAGAGGGGAGAGGTGGGGAGAGTGGGAGGGGGCTGTAGTTGATACAAGGAGGTCTTTATGATGGCTACATTTTTTCTTCATTACTCACACTGCTTCTCTTGCCTGAAGGGGCTTGTTTGTAGGATCTTTGGAGAATGACATCAAATGTCTTTAAATGAAATAGGTTACCAGTCAGGCTGATTGTTATCATGGTGCTGTCAGGGTTGTCGGTCTCTTTTACTTTCACCCATAGTGAGAGCAGACTGCTGAGCGCCATACATTTGGCTGGTCAGTGAGAGAGATGAAATTACTCACATCACCGTTTTTTGTACAGGTCTGTGAAAAGGGTTTCTGGCCTCCCCTTTAGTATTTTCTGTTGAAAAGCTTTCCTTGTGTCATTTTTTTTTGGTCTCTGGAGGGTAGAGAGTGGACTCAGCGCTGAGGGAACACATGGTGCCTGTGGGCTCTGCTGCTGCTGCCCTGCACAGTTGTCATGGCGACCATTTTTGTTTGTCTGCTTATGTTGCTAGTTTATGCTTTTGTTCTAGCTTAATTTTGTAGCTTGCTGGCTAGGTTTTTGTTGTGTAGCTAGTTAAGGAGAGTAAAAACTACTACATTTGAGGCACAAAGTTGAAATTATATATATATATATATATATATATTTGTTCATCATGTCTTGTCTTGAATTATTTTTAGATTGGAGATGTTCATCTCATTTTAAAAACTAAAAACAGATAAATCAGGAGCTCATGCTCTCGACAGAACATATGGCTGGAGTACAGAGCCAATATATCTCAGGGACTGTTAATCTGAGACTTGCTACAGTAAAATAAATTAGAAGCAAACGTATTTTGGAAGTGGGGAACTGATTATGTTAAAGGATGACCTTCATACAAACCTCCAGTCACATACTGCACTGTATGCACCATAGAGTTGGATAGAGGGCACATTTGATCCAAAGCATGTTTTAGCATGGGCAGCTATTCAGCGTCTCAAAGATAAGAGATGAGCTCTCTAGTAGACTAGTATGCACCTATCTGTAATGTTAAAGGAGAAGCCATGCCACAGTCTTAAAGGGATGCTGTTGTTTTTATTTTCTTGCAGATTCTCGAAGTTTCCTGGACAGTAGTATGAACCAAACTCCAGCCTCGTCGAATGGAGAGCTTTTCTGCTCGGAAGTGTCCTTCACTCCCGCCACCTGTCAGAGAATGTTCGGATCCATGCACTCTGTATCGTCAAGGACCCTCCCACACACAAACAGGTACTGTCTTTCACACTGCAATGTTTTTGTGTGTGTGTTAACTGTAGCTACATTTTGTCACGCCTGCTCCCGCTCCCCCTCTGGCGCTCGAGGATGCCAGGCTGCCCATCATTACGCACACCTGTCAACATCATTACGCGCATCAGCGCTTCATTGGACTCACCTGGTCACTTTGTTGATTGCCCCTTCTATATCTGTCTGTTCCTCAGTTTGTTTCCCGTGTCAGCATTATTGTTGTCTCTTGTTCAGACGCTGTCCTTGTTTGTTTCATGTCCGTTTATGCATTAAATATTCACTCCCAGTACTTGCTTCTCGTCTCCCAGCTGCTGTCCTTACACATTTGTGCTTATACTTGATCATCCCCAAATATCTTTCTCCCCTCAGCCTCCTCAATGTCCACAGATCTCCCCTGGGGGCCCAGAGGGACCTGGAGGGGTCTGGGGGCCAGAGCTGGGGTGAGAGGAACCATGATGCCCAAAGCCAGGGGGATTTAGTCTCTCTGCTGCTGGGGAATGGACATCTTGGTCTGGAGGACAGCCTGTTGGAAGCTATGGAGGGTCTGGGGGTCCTGGATCTAGGCCTGGGGCTTGGAGAGGGTGGACTGACAGGACTGCCACCCGTGCTGCCTGAGAAGAGGGTACCAGGGCTGGCTGGGTCCCGCTCCCCCTCTCTCAGTGGATTATCCAGCCCCCACAGTGGTAGTAGTCTCAGCATCCCCTTCCCCTCAGCCATGACCCCAGCCCCTTTCAGAGGACTCAGCCCTGGTGGTGGTGGAGCCCCTTTGCCTGGATCAGGTACACATGCACGCAGATACACACACAGGCAGACACACACACACCATCATTCCTGTTTCCAAAAAACTCTAAGGCATCCTGCTACGATTACTACCGACTTGTAATAATGAAGTGCTTTGAAAGGCTGGTCATCGCAGTACATCAATTCCATCCTCCCAGACACCTTCGACCCACTCCACTTTGCATACCTCCCCAACAGATCCACAGATGACGCATTCTCTATTCCACTCCACACTGCCCTCTTCAACCTCACCAACGACTGACTATGAGACAGTCTACAGTCTCTCCCTCAACTTCAGCAAGACCAAGGAGCTGACTACAGAAAACAAGGGCGGGTGCACACCCCCATTCACATCGATTAGGCCATAGTGGAGACGGTCCAGAGATTCAAGTTCCTTGGTGTCCACATCACTAAGGACTTAACATGGTCCTCTCACACCACAACAGTTGTGAAGTAGGCACGGTTTGGCAGAGCCCCTCGGATCCTTGGGAACTTATAGCTGCAGCATTGAGAGCATCCTGACTGGCTGTATCACTGTCTGGCATGGCAACTGCACCGCCCTTGAACAAAAGGCCCTACAGAGGGTGATATTATGGACGGCCCAGCACAGTACTCAGGGTGAGCTCTCAGTCAATCCAGGATGTACATGCCAGGTAGTGTCTGGGAAAGGGCAGAAATGATGCAAAATACTACAGCCATGCTGCTGTCCGGCAGGCGGTACCAGTGCATCAAGGCTCAGACCAACAGACTCCTATACAGCTTCTGTCCACTGGCTATAAGACTGTTAAATGGCTAACAACTACTGCTCTCCCTCTCCCACAGACTACCCACACGGACTCTATGCCCATCCACAGGACTCCACCCACTCAGACATATACACCTGTCTTACTTACACACACACAGTGGTGTGGTGTGGTGGACATTGATTAATCCCGATTGATACTTATCAATGTAGTGCTTTGGAGGTATATACCGTATCAATTAATAGGGCTGATGGAACAGATTGGAATGTTTATATTAAAATGCAGATCAAATATTATTTATTCACATTTTAGGCACAGCAAAATACACACGGCAGTAGGCCTATGCGTGAATGTTGCAAAATGCCATTTGCGCGGAAAACACTCTTTAAAATGCACACCGCACATGCAAGCGGTTTCGTGGACAGAGATGGAAATATCAGTTAGAAAAAGGGGGGATTTAAAGATGCAACAACTATCATGGGTTGCTAATATGATTAGGATAAAGCCTTTGTCTGCTAGACAATGAAAGAAAGCTGACAGAAAACCGACAGAACAGAAGAATGCATAAGAGTTAAGTCTTTATAAAACATAATTACACAAAAGGTGGGAATTTCTCAATAGGCTACTTTGAAGCAAGGTAAGACATGCCTTTGGAAACATTTTGGCAAAATTTGAGTATACCCATTTCTCCAGGCACCACATGCTCACTCACACGCTCATTATTGAAGCCATACACTTACACCCAGTGGCACACACGACCTCACAACTACACTGCTCCTAAAATGATTATTGATTAGAAGTATTACTATCACTATGCTGCTGTTAATTGATTATTGATTGCCATTATCATTAGTATCTATTTATTTCTCCTGCTATTACTCCTATTTACATGTACACTATATATACAAAAGTATGTGGACACAACTTCAAATGAGTGGATTCAGCTATTTCAGTTGCTGACAGGTGCATAAAATCGAGCACACAGCCATGCAATCTCAATAGACAAACATCGGCTGAAGCATTGCCTTTCTGAAGAGCTCGGTGACTTTCAATGTGGCACTGTCATAGGATGCCACCTTTCCAACAAGTCAGTTAGTAAAATTTCTGCCCTGCTAGAGCTGCCCCAGGTCAACTGTAAGGGCTGTTATTGTGAAGTGGAAACGTCTAGGAGCAACAACGCCTCAGCCGCGAAGTGGTAGGCCACACAAGCTCACAGAACGGGACCGCTGAGTGCTGAAAAGTGTCGCACGTAAAAATCGTCCGTCCTCTGTTACTGGCTTTGGTTTTCCATTTATATTCTGAGGGTGGACTTTAGCACACAGCTTGTTGACACGTAGGGTGCACTGATTGGTGTCACCTCGTCAGTCCGTCCGTGTGTGTTACACGTGTGCTGGTTGCCAACTCATTACTGGGAAGGTGTTTGACCTGTGTTGGCCCAGGTGCTATTTAGGCGTGGCTGGCCCAGTGCTCCAGTGGAGCTTGAGAGATGTTGGGGAGAGCTACACTTCACCTCATCTGTGGTGCGATTTCCAGCTCAACCTGTTTGTGTTTTGGTGTTTCCCCTGTTTGTTTGGCTTCATCTTTTAACTCCCTGTCCTAAGTTGTTGTGGCTTTTTCTTTTAGGTAGAGTTTCCATCACTGATTGGTGGAAATATTTTGAAAGTTTCATAAACACACAGGGTAATAAAAAAAAGCCATGGGCCTTAAGTTGGAAACATTTGTGGAAAATCCTACATGGGAGATGCTAGATAAAAGTACAAAGGCGAATCTGCTCGTCACTGCAAATCATTATGACATCAAGGTGGTGTCTGGCCATCCAAAATCAGTAGTCAAAGAGTTGCTCTGCTGAGGAGGAAATCCTTACGTAGAGGGATGTTGGTGAAAAGGGTAGTAGGTCAATTCCCATAGACTTGCAACTGAGTGAGATAGGACTAATGGCAAAATCGGAACAACAGAAATTGGAGGTGGAGCACAGGGAAAGACCAGATGAGCATGCTAGACAGACTAGAACAAGAAGAACATCAACATGCCTAAAATGGCAGCGAGATATTTGGTCACAGCTGAGCTGAGATGGTTTGGGATGAGCTGGACTACAGAGTGAAGGAAAGGCAGCCAATAAGTGCTCAGCATATGTGGGAACTCCTTCAAGATTATTGGAAAAGCATTCTAGGTGAAGCTGGTTTAGAGAATGACAAGAGTGTGCAAAGCTGTCATCAAGGCAAAGGGTGGCTGATTTGAAGAATATATGTTGATTTGTTTAAAACCTTTTTGGTTACTACATGATTCCACATGTGTTTACTCATAGTTTTTATGTCTAAACTATTTTTTTACAATGTGGAAAATAGTAAAAATAAATAAAAACCCTGGAATGAGTAGGTGTGTCCAAACTTTTGACTGGTACTCATCTATATGAGAATGCCATTCATTGACTACAGTGCCCTCAAAGCTCATCACTAAGCTAAGGACCCTGGGACTAAACACCTCCCTCTGCAACTGGATCCTGGACTTCCTGATGTGCTGCCCCCAGGTGGTAATGGTAGGTAACAACACATTGGCCCAGCTGATCCTCAACACGGGGGCCCCGCAGGTGTGCGTGCTCAGTACTATCCTGTACTCCCTGTTCACTCAGGACTGCACGGCCAGGCACGACTTCAACACCATCATTTGTTGATGACACAACAGTGGTAGGCCTGATCACCAACAATGATGAGACAGCCTATAGAGAAGAGGTCAGAGACCTGACCGTGTGGTGCAAGGACAACAATCTTTCCCTCAACGTGATCAAGACAAAGGAGATGATTGTGGACTACAGGAAAAGGAGGACTGAGCAGGTTGACAGCTTCAAGTTCCTTGGCGTCCACATCACCAACAAATTAACATGGTCCAAGCACACCAAGACAGTCGTGAAGAGGGCACAACAAAACCTATTCCCCCTCAGGAGACTGAAAAGATTTGGCATGGGTCCTCAGATCCTCAAAAGGTTTTACAGCTGCACCATCGAGAGCATCCTGACGGGTTGCATCACTGCCTGGTATGGCAACTACTCTGCCTCCGACCGCAAGGCACTACAGAGAGTAGTGTGTATGTACATCACCGGGGCCAAGCTTCCTGCCATCCAGGATCTCTATACCAGGCGGTCAGAGGAAGGCCCTATAAATTGTCAAAGACTTCAGCCACCCAAGTCATAGACTGTTCTCTCTGCTACCACATGGCAAGCAGTACCGGAGCACCAAGTCTAGGTCCAAGAGGCTTCTAAACAGCTTCTACCCCCAAGCCATAAGACTCCTGACTATTAGCATTGCCCCCCCCCCCACACACACACACACTTCTATGCTGCTGCTACTCTCTGTTATTATCTATGCATAGTCACTTTAATAACTGTACCTGCATGTACATATTTCCTCAATTACCTTGACACCGGTGCCCCCGCACATTGACTCTGTACCTGTACCCCCTGTATATAGCCTCCCTATTGACTCTGTGCTGGTACCCCCTGTATATAGCCTCCATATTGACTCTGTACTGGTACCCCCTGTATATAGTCTCCACATTGACTCTGTACTGGTACCCCCTGTATATAGTCTCCACATTGACTCAGTACTGGTACCCCTGTATATAGCCTCCACATTGACTCAGTACTGGTACCCCCTGTATATAACCTCCACATTGACTCTGTACTGGTACCCCCTGTATATAGTCTCCACATTGACTCTGTACTGGTACCCCCTGTATATAGTCTCCACATTGACTCTGTACTGGTACCCCCTGTATATAGCCTCCACATTGACTCTGTACTGGTACACCCTGTATATAGCCTCCCTATTGACTCTGTACTGGTACTCCCTGTATATAGCCTCCACATTGACTCTGTACTGGTACTCCCTGTATATAGCCTCCATATTGACTCTGTACCGGTACCCCCTGTATATAGTCTCCACATTGACTCTGTACTGGTACCCCCTGTATATAACCTCCACATTGACTCTGTACTGGTACCCCCTGTATATAACCTCCACATTGACTCTTTACTGGTACCCCCTGTATATAGCCTCCACATTGACTCTGTACTGGTACACCCTGTATATAGCCTCCACATTGACTCTGTACTGGTACTCCCTGTATATAGCCTCCACATTGACTCTGTACTGGTACCCCCTGTATATAGCCTCCCTATTGACTCTGTACTGGTACCCCCTGTATATAGCCTCCACATTGACTCTGTACTGGTACACCCTGTATATAGCCTCCACATTGACTCTGTACTGGTACCCCCTATATATAGCCTCCACATTGACTCTGTACTGGTACACCCTGTATATAGCCTCCCTATTGACTCTGTACTGGTACCCCCTGTATATAGCCTCCACATTGACTCTGTACCGGTACCCCCTGTATATAGCCTCAACATTGTTATTTTACTGCTGCTCTTTAATTATTTGTTGTTTTTTATCTGACTTTTATTTGGTATATTCTTAAGACTGCATTGATGGTTAAGGGCTTGTAAGTAAATATTTAACTGTAAGTCTGTTGTATTCGGCGCATTAGACAAATAAAATGTGCTTTGATTTGTTTCACTCCATATATTTTCCATCACCATAAGTATTTCTGCTACCAATCACTTTTCAGCCCTGTTTCCATGTACATCTGCCAATCGCGCCTACACGGACACTCTGGCCCACACATTTACATTTGCAATCTATATCTATCTATATCTCCTTCAAATACTCCACTATCCCTCCCTATTGTACATTTGGTGCTGGTACTGACCCTGTATATGCAGTACCTGACTTTTATCTGAAATGTAGTTGTTTTTGTCCTCACTTATTTGGCGTGTTTTTGTTCTTGTTGTATAGTTTATTGCTTGTAATATTTTGATACTCAGTATTGCACTGTTTGGTAGGGCTTGCAAGTTAAGCATTTCACTGTACTTGTGCATGTGAAAAATTAAACCTCATTACACAGTCTGTCCCGTGCTGTAAACATGTATAGACACCTCTACGTTGACTCTCACCCGTACATTGAAAGACAATGCCTGAATTCACACTCAATCATACTGTCTCTCTTTCTCTCTCTTCACACCAAGTGGCCGTCTCTGTCTGTGTGTTGCGTTGCAGACCCGTTTTCCAGTAAGCAGGACAATGTGAAGTTTGTTCAGGACACTTCCAAATTCTGGTACAAGCCTGACATCTCCAGAGATCAAGGTAAATATTGTTTCCGGAAATTAGACGGGTGCTGCAAGAACTCTTTCTCTCTTTGTGTGTGTGTGTGTTGCCTTGGATATTTTCTTTCCACACCGTGCTTTCCAGCACAGTTCCAGCCATTATGCTAGATGTGCATTACACACTGCGCAACCAGGCCAGAGCAGCACAGTTGGGCTTGGCTTGGCTTGGCTTGGCTTGGCTTGGCTTGGCTTGGCTCTGTTTGTCTCAGTAGTCTGAAAAGGGCATCACAGTCGCTACTGACTATGACATGGGTGTTGTGACTGTGTTAAACTTAGTTTTTTTGACTCCTGTGGTGCTCTGTAGCCATCGGGGTGCTGAAGGACAGAGAACCTGGATCCTTCATCGTCAGGGACAGTCACTCGTTCCGCGGAGCCTACGGATTGGCTATGAAGGTGGCCACACCCCCTCCCTCTGTCCTGACACAGAGCAAGAAAGGTGGGTGTGATAGGCCACAAATTAGTGCATTTCAAATGGCATGCTATTCCCTATAAAGTGCACTTCATTTGACCAGAGCCCTATGGGAATAGGATGCCATTGGAGACGCATGCTCAGAGAGGTCCAACATGGTCTCATTAGAATATGTCATAACATTTTACTATTGTAGTTAAATGTCACTTCTGACTTTCTTCTAATGAGATATTTCTGTCAGTCCAGGACGGTGTAAGGTGAAGTTGCCGCTGATCCTGTGTCATTTTAGCATTTTTCTCCACAAATATTTAAGGTTAGGATTAGGGTAGGGGAAGCTGATCCTCGATCTGTACCTAGGGCACTTGCCATTTCCCCGATCCTCTCTGATGTCACTTCCTATCTCCATAGTGGGTGGCGACCTATCCAATGAACTGGTTAGGCACTTCCTGATTGAGTGCACACAGAAAGGGGTGCAGCTTAAGGGCTGTCCCAATGAACCCTACTTCGGTGAGGACATATTCATGTGTGTTGTGCTATGTGCCTACGTATGCGTGTTCTGTTCTTTTATGGTGTTTTGTGTTGGTTTCTATGCATATGTGTACTGTGTGGGTGCAGATGTTCAGTTTTGTGAAGTAATACAATGTATTCCTCTGGTGGACATACTCAGTAGTGCATCTAAACGGGGTCCACAAAATCTGGTCCCAAAAATAATTTTGGTTGACCAATGACTAGATGGAAAGGTATATTGAAGTATCTGAGACAGTGTATTCTGTTCCTCACAGGAAGTCTGACTGCGTTGGTCTGTCAACATTCCATTACCCCTTTGGCCCTTCCCTGTAAACTCATCATCCCCGAAAGAGGTAAGAATGTGTGTGTGTGTCTTTCCTTGTGTTTTTATAAATACAATTATATCAGTTCCCACTAAACTTCCCTTTTCTTCCTGTGTTGTCAAACCCTCTGGAAGAGACAAGTGATCCCTCAACACAGTCAGTAACCAACTCTGCTGCTGAGCTACTCAAACAGGGAGCAGGTACTTTATAGTCTCAGCTCTCCTCTTCTCTGACTTTGTGTGGGTGTGTGTGGTGTGTGTGTGTGTGTGTCATGTATGCTTCTCCGTGTAGTTCATGGGCTCAGTAGAGCTGCAGTCTCTGACTGGGTACCAGTCTGTATGTGTGTTACAGTGTATAACGTGTGTGTGTTACAATGTGTAACTGGTGTGTGTCTCTCCCTAGCTTGCAGTGTGTGGTTCTTGGGCTCAGTAGAGCTGGAGTCTTTGACAGGGTACCAGGCTGTACAAAAGGCAGCCAGTCGGACTCTGGCCATGGACCCTCCTCCAACCTCCACTGTGGTTAATTTCAAAGTCTCAACACAGGGCATCACTCTCACCGACAATCAGAGGAAGTGAGTCATACGCACACTTGCATGAACACACATGCACGCGGCATGCCATGCATTCATGTGAGCACACACACACACACACACACACACACACACACACACACACACACACACACACACACACACACACACACACACACACACACACACACACACACACACTTGAGCATGCATGCATATGCCTGCACACACATATAATATAAAGAACCTCCTACAAAATAAGGGTATGGTATTGTTCCCTGGGGAACAACAATATCTAAATACAGATAATGTACCATCAGAGGTACAGATAATGATAACACATGGTATTGTTCGTTACCCTTTTGGTACGTGTGCGGACAAAGAGGGTCCATTTTTGTACCCAATATTTTGAATATTGGTAGAGCATGGCGCTTGTAACGCCAGGGTAGTGGGTTCGATTCCCGGGACCACCCATATGTAGAATGTATGCACACATGACTGTAAGTCGCTTTGGATAAAAGCGTCTGCTAAATGGCATATATTATTATTTATTATTATATTAAGATCCAATCATCACACTGTAGTTCTGGACGTACGTTGAAGGGACATTTCGGTTTCCCAATAAGTTGCAGAAAAGCAACGAACGAAGGTACATATTTGTACCCACCATAAGGCGCAATGATTAATTTATGACACCTAAAAGGATCTAATGGCTCTGTCACTGGGGTGGTACATTAAAAGGGTACATTTGTACCCTCTTCATTATCATAAGTGGTGTAAAGTAATTCAGTCATTTTGGGGGGTATCTGTACTTTACTATTTATAATTTTGTCAACTTTTACTTTTACTTCATTACATTCCAAAAGAAAATACTGTTCTTTTAACTCAAATCAAATGTTATTGGTCACATACACGTGTTTAGCAGATGTTATTGCGAGATTAGCAAAATGCTTGAACCCCATACATTTTCCCTGACACCCACAAAAGTACTCATTACATTTTGAATGCTTAGCAGGACAGGAAAATGGTCAAATTCATGCACTTATCAAGAGGACATCCCTACTGCCTCTGATCTGGCAGACGCACTAAACACAAATGCTTTGTTTGTAAATATGTCTGTGTTGGAGCGTGCCCCTGGCTCTCCCAGAAACCAAATAAAATTGTGCCGTCTGGTTTGCTTAATATGAGGAATTTGAAATGATTTATACTTTTACTTTTGATACTTAAGTATATTTAAAACCAAATCCTTTTAGACTTTTACTCAAGTAGTATTTTACTGGTTCACTTTCACCAGCAGCATACCACCCTGCATACCACTGCTGGCTTGCTTCTGAAGCTAAGCAGGGTTGGTCCTGGTCAGTCCCTGAATGGGAGACCAGATGCTGCTGGAAGTGGTGTTGGATGGCCTGTAGGAGGCACTCTTTCCTCTGGTCTAAAAAAATATCCCTATTACACAGGGCAGTGATTCCCTGTGTAGGGTGCCGTGTTTCGGATGGGACGTTAAACGGGTGTCCTGACTCTCTGAGGTCATTAAAGATCCCATGGCACTTATCGTAAGAGCAGAGGTGTTAACCCTGGTGTCCTGGCTAAATTCCCAATCTGGCCCTCAAACCATCACGGTCACCTAATAATCCCCAGTTTACAATTGGCTCATTCATCCCCCTCCTTTCCCCTGTAACTAATCCCCAGGTTGTTGCTGTAAGTGAGGATGTTTTCTCAGTCAATTTACCTGGTAAAATAATGGATAAATAAACTTGTCATTTTCTATTAACGTATCACCATTGGGTACTTTTTCCACCACGGATTAGCATATTTCCTTGCAGTTCCCCCACGGGTTCAAGTCCAAGCTCTTGCTGAGCCTCTCAAGAACACTCAGAGACTTGTCCCGAAGCCACTTCTGTGTTCTCTTGGCTGTGTGCTTAGGGTTGAAGTCCTGTTGGAAGATGAACTTTCGTCTCAGTCTGAGGTCCTGAAAGCTCCGGAGCAGGTTTTCATCAAGGATCTCTCTGTACTTTGCTCTGTTCATCTTCCTTTGATCCTGACTAGTCTCCCAGTCCCTGCTCCTGAAAAACATCTCCACAGCATGATGCTGCCACCCCCATGCTTCTGGTTCTGGTTTCCTCCAGACGTGACGCTTGGTATTCAGGCCTAAGAGTTAAATCTTGGTTTCATCAGACCAGAGAATCCTGTTTCACATGGTCTGAGAGTCTTTAGGTGTCTTTTGGCAAACTCCAAGCGGGCTGTCATGTGCCTTTTACTGAGGTGTTTCTTCTGTCTGACCACTCCACCATAAAGGCCTGATTGATGGAGTGCTGCAGAAATGGTTGTCCTTCTGGAAGGTTCTCCTATCGCTACAGAGGAACTCTGGAGCTCTGTCAGAGTGACCATCGGGTTCTTGGTCACCTCCCTGACCGAGGCCCTTCTCCCCCGATTGCTCAGTTTGGCCAGGCGGCCAGCTCTAGGAAGAGTCTTGGTGGTTCCAAACTTATTCCATTTAAGAATGATTGCGGCCAATGTGATCTTGGGGACCTTCAATACTTCAGACATTTTTTGGTACCCTTCCCCAGATCTGTGCCTCGACACAATCCTGTCTCGGAGCTCTACAGACAATTCCTTTCGACCTCATGGCTAGTTTTTTTCTCTGACAATCAATGTCAACTGTGGGACCTTATATAGACAGGTTTGTGCCTTTCCAAATCATGTCCAATCAATTGAATTTCCCACAGGTGGACTCCAATCAAGTTGTAGAAACATCTCAAGGATGATTTAATGGAAACAGGGTACACCTGAGCTCAATTTTGATTCTCATAGCAAAGGGTCTAAATACTTATGTAAATAAGGTATTTCATTTTTTTTATTTTTAATACATTCACACCAAAAAATATTAAAACCTGTTTTCACTTCTGATTATGGGCTATTTTTATTTATTCCATTTTAGAATAAGGCTGTAACGTAGCAAAAAGTCAATGGGTCTGAATACTTTCCAAATGCAATGTATCTCACGAGGCCTTATTGTGAGTCCTAATTTGACCCTAATACAGTATGCCACAGAGACTTTGAATACCGTATGTGAAAATGTCAATGTGACTAACTTTCCAGTTTTATGTGCTGCATGTCATATATTGTGTTGTGATTATTGTATTTGTATGCTGGCGTCACAAAAATAATTTCCATGGAAAATGAAAGTATATCATATTGTATCTGAGGAATGAACTGGGGTAGAATTATGTACCTGTAACTAAAGGTTTAAAGGATTACCTTACATGGTACCACCCCATTAACAAGCGTTGGTAGCCCTTTAGGAACATGTTTTCCTCCTGGCTACCCCAACCCTGGCCAACAGCTCCGCACCCCTCACAGCTACTTTCCCGAGCCTCCCCAGCTTCTCCTTCACCCAAAACCAGACCGCAGATGTTCTGAAAGAGCTGCAAATCCTGGACCCGTACAATTCAGCTGGGCTAGACAATCTGGACCCTCTCTTTCTAATATTATCCGCCGCCATTGTTGCAACCCCTATTGCCAATCTGTTCAACCTCTCTGTCGTTTCGTCCGAGATCCCTAAAGATTGGAAAGCTGCCGCGGTCATCCCCCTCTTCATCCCCATATTGTTTTTATTTACTTTGCTGCTCTTTTGCACACCAATATCACTACTTACACACCATCATCTGCTCATCATCACCTGCTCATCTATCACTCCAGTGTTAATCTGCTAAATTGTAATTACTTTGCTACTATGGCCTATGTATTGCCTTACCACCTCATGTCATTTGAACACACTGTGTATATAGACTTTCTTTTTTTTCTATTGTGTTATTGACTGTACGTTTGGTTATCCCATGTGTAACTCTGTGTTGTTGTTTCTGTCGCACTGCTTTGCTTTATCTTGGCCAGATCGCAGTTGTAAATGAGAACTTGTTCTCAACTAGCTTAACCTGCTTAAATAAAGGTGAAATAAAAAATATCGAAACCTTTTTTCCAACAGTATAGTTATGACAGATATTGTATACCTACACTACAGTGTACTCACCCCTCACCGTCTCTCTCTGTCTGTAGGCTGTTCTTCAGGAGACACTACACCGTCAATACCGTCATTTTCTGTGCCCTTGACCCACAGGACCGCAAGTGAGTACTGTGCACTCCTGTGTGGGTGTGTGTGCCTCAGATCATCATGTGAGTACTGTGCACTCCTGTGTGGGTGTGTGTGCCTCAGATAATCATGCACGGCAACTAACTATTCTCTCCTCACAAGGTGGACAAGAGATGGCTGCTCGTCTGCTAAGTAAGTCATTCCTTCACTTCAGCTCCTGTCATTATTTTTCTCTCTCTTATGCACTGTCTTCCTCTCGATCACCCTTTCTCATTGTGTTTCACAATTTGTCTTTCTATCTTTACAAATCTCTCTCTATCCCACAGAGAGAGAGAACTTGTATTTTCTGAAGTATTTGCTGAATAGCAAGAGAAAATGTTTTGCAATGAAAACAACAGTTTATTTTTTGAAGAATTCAGGAAGGTCCCTCTCCATTTTGGCCCGTATGTTTCTGTTGTATTCCTAGTGAACATGACCCTCGATTCTCCTGTTTGGCTGTTGAAGCTGAAGGCTTACTGAGCTTCTCTGCTGTTTCTCCTCCTGTCAGGATCTTTGGTTTTGTGGCGAGGAAGTCGACGAGTGGGACGGAGAATGTGTGTCACCTGTTTGCTGAACACGACCCCGAACAACCTGCCACTGCCATCGTCAACTTCGTCTCCAAGGTGTTGATTGGATCACTGAAGAAATAAGACCTGGACACACACACACCACACACACCACACACACCACACACACCACACACACACACACACACACCACACACACACACACACACACACACACACACCACACACACCACACACACCACACACACCACACACACCACACACACCACACACACCACACACACCACACACACCACACACACCACACACACCACACACACCACACACACCACACACACCACACACACACACACACACACACCACACACTACACACTACACACCACACACTACACACCACACACACACACACAGTTTGTCCTGCTGGTACATACTGCACTTAAATGCCGATATAGAGAAGACTAATGTGTTGCATTATGGCAAACTACCAGCAGAGGGCAGCACAGGAGCAACATCTTTACCCTGCCACCAGGGTTGTAAGGGTGACATTTCACCTTGACGCTGGTCAGATTTTGCATTTCCCCCGCTTATGGTTAAGATTGGGTGAGGGGAAATCTGAACTTATCATAGATCTGTTCCTAGAGGAAACTTGACCCTGAAGTGCATCGAGGACTTGATCTTCTCAAGAAAACCAATGCTTATATTAACGAAGTCTGCATATCAGATGAGACTGATGGGCATTGTGATGGCTGGAAGGTATGGTATCAAACACGTGGTTACAATGGTCCCGCCCTCCTATATCGACGCCCACCAGCCACCACTGATATGTATGTCTGTGATCTGGATGTCATTGTAAAGGGAGGGAATCTGTCATGTATGTTAGTATTTTTAGGACATTTTTTCCAACAACTTTATTTGTTTAACTGTAATCTATATGATATTACCCTATAATCACACAGCATTACTAGTCTGGCTATACCTGCCAGGCCGAGTAAAAAGGCTTTCAACAATGAATAGGGTCACTTTCAATCACTTCAGCCAATCCGTTTGAACTCATATCATCAGGGAAACATAGGATACTCTACAATCCAGTGCTTGACTTGGGCCGGAACACACTAATATAAACTGTACCGGCACCTAAAATGATTTCAGTCAAGCAATGCTACAATCGACATGGGTTTGTTTAGCATCAACTTAATAGTTAAGCCCCACCATGGAGTAGCACCATATCATAGAGTTTAAGATTAAAGCTAGAGCACTAATGTCTTAGACAAATCAGACCACACTGATCGGTTAAAATTAGCGAGTGGACCGTTCTATTGCATATGACAGCAGAGTATCGTCTGCTTTTTTTTTTTTTTTCATCTCCTGACAATACTACATGTTGAATCGACTCCGTTCGTCGACACCCAGCAGGCATCTTCTGCGGATACGTCAGTTATATAAGACTAAAGCTTGTATCTGGTGTCCCTTTCAACAGTTATATTAACAGTTATATAAGACTAAAGCCTTTATCTGGTGTCCTTTTCAACAGTTATATTAACAGTTATATTAGACTAAAGCCTGTATCTGGTGTCCCTTTCAACAGTTATATTAACAGTTATATTAGACTAAAGCCTGTATCTGGTGTCCCTTTCAACAGTTATATTAGACTAAAGCCTGTATCTGGTGTCCCTTTCAACAGTTATATTAGACTAAAGCCTGTATCTGGTGTCCCTTTCAACAGTTATATTAGACTAAAGCCTGTATCTGGTGTCCCTTTCAACAGTTATATTAACAGTTATATTAGACTAAAGCCTGTATCTGGTGTCCCTTTCAACAGTTATATTAGACTAAAGCCTATATCTGGTGTCCCTTTCAACAGTTATATTAACAGTTATATTAGACTAAAGCCTGTATCTGGTGTCCCTTTCAACAGTTATATTAACAGTTATATTAGACTAAAGCCTATATCTGGTGTCCCTTTCAACAGTTATATTAACAGTTATATTAGACTAAAGCCTATATCTGGTGTCCCTTTCAACAGTTATATAAGACTAAAGCCTATATCTGGTGTCCCTTTCAACAGTTATATAAGACTAAAGCCTGTATCTGGTGTCCCTTTCAACAGTTATATAAGACTAAAGCCTGTATCTGGTGTCCCTTTCAACAGTTATATAAGACTAAAGCCTGTATCTGGTGTCCCTTTCAACAGTTATATAAGACTAAAGCCTGTATCTGGTGTCCCTTTCAACAGTTATTAACAGATTTTAAAAGATGTGGGTTTTATACATTGGCTGAAATATTTATAATTGATGTGCATATGTTTTTATAAATACGTATCTCTTTGAACACATAATTGTCTGTATATTTAACATGATACATTAGGTTTGAAAGATGAATAACTCTGAGGAGATATTAATCAGTGCAACATATTGTTGTAAGGAGCACTATGATTACTGTCTTGTTCTTGACAATGGCATGGTGTAGCACTGGTGTGAGGAACAGTAGTGTACCTCTGGTCAAACGTAGTGCACTATATTGGAAATAAGCTCCCATTTTGGGATGTACACCGAAGTCTCTTCCTTGTCGTATTGTTGGAGAGTCGAAGGGAACTGTTTTCCATACTCGCATGTTTCTGTGATCCATGTCTCCTACTTCTGTGTTTTCCTGAGTTCTCTGGCCCAAGAGCATAACTTGAGTACTCTATTGCACATGAGGTTGGTGGCACCTTTTATTTGGGGGAAGACGGGCTACTGGTAATGGCTGGAGTGGAATAGTATCAACCACATCAAACACATGGTTTCCATGTGTTTGACGCCATTCTGTTGACTTCGTTCCGGCCAACCGCAAGGCTGCCCTCAGCAGCCTCCACTGCTCTATTTGTAAAATTCATGTTACTTCACTCACATATGGAAAATAGAACTAGAACTCATATATTACATTCCTACTTTTGTCATTTAGGCTACAGCCACATAGATGTGTTGTGTCCAAAACTTCCGGATTGAGCATATGCTTTTTCATTATCCGTTGACTATTGTCAGACAAAAACTGCACAAGTCGTCTTGTCTTTTTACACATGCAACTTGTCCTAAGATAGTTTCGTTGAGTTAAACTTTTGATGGACAAAAACAGAAAACTGATGAATGAAGTATACGCTTTCATCTGCGCTCATGCGTCTCTGTGTGGCCGCAGCCATATGAAAATGTCAATTAGAGTATTTTTTTCCCAGTAGATGGCACAGATCAATCACAAAATAAACCAATGTAGGATGTCGTTTCTGTGTGTGTGTGTGTGTGTGGTACAGTATTTGTATAACTGTGAGTGAGTGGGTCTTTGACTTAGCCTTCAGGAGAGGAATGCCAGTCTGACCAATTCTGCTATTTTGTGTTTCCACCATTGTTTCCTATGACCGAAAAGAGCTTCTTGGACATCAGAACAGCAATCACTAACCTCGATTTTGATTTCCACTTCAACGAGTCGGCAGCGCAAGACATACTGCTCACCCGGACCGGCCCTTAATCCCTGAGGCACCCTGATGAAACTACATAAATGAACCACCTCCACCCTCTGTTCTATTGGTGAACGTACAATCACGAGCTCCGTTGGAGACGATCCTATCAACGGCACCTGAAAAGAACATGGATAATATACAGTGCCTTTGGAAAGTATTCAGACCCCTTGACTTTTCCCCCCAAAACATTACGTCACAGCCTTATTCTAAAATATATATATTTTTAAACACACAATACCCCATAAAGACGCAGCGAGAACAGGTTTGTTTTGCTAATGTATAACCGAAAAACCTTATTTACATAAGTATTCAGACTCTTTGCTCTGAGACACGAACAATTCAGTTCAGGTGCATCCTGTTTCCAACTTTCCAGAACTGGAAAGTAAGTCACATTGACATTTTCACATACGGTATTCAAAGTCTCTGTGGCATACGGTATTAGGGTTAAATTAGGACTCACAATAAGGCCTCGTGAGATACATTGCATTTGGAAAGTATTCAGACCCATTGACTTTTTCGACATTTTAAGTGAATAAGTGAATATTTATAGTGTTTTTTTGTAGCTTCTGTTGACGCCAAAATGGCGGCTATTTCTTTGGGTTCTGAGCACCGTTCTCAGATTACGTAAAAAATATATATATTTTTTTAATTTGACACAGCGGTTGCATAGAGGATACGTTTATCTTTAATTCTGTGAATAACACTTGCATCTTTTATCATCTTTTCTGCAAAATCACCAGATGTTTTGGAATCAAAACATTACTGCACGTAACGTGCCAATGTAAACTGAGATTTTTATATAAAGATATAAAACTGTATTTTTTTGTGAAGAATCAACAACAAGTGGGACACAATCATGAAGTGGAACGACATTTATTGGATATTTCAAACTTTTTTAACAAATCAAAAACTGAAAAATTGGGCACGCAAAATTATTATTATTATTGTGCCCCCTAGCCCCAACAGGTGGGAGCAGGGGTCCGGTGGAGGTCCGCCTGTCGCCGATACCTGGAGGGTGTCTTGAGGAGGGTGGACCGTGCTCTCTTCCAGGTACAGCAACGGTGGCAGAAGAACATCTGGGCCGAGGGTATGTTGACCTCTTCCTCCTGCTCAGGGAAGAGTGGAGGGCGATAACCCATTGAACACTCGAACGGCGAGAGACAGGTATGGTGTCGCGGGCATAGTCCACCCACATGAGTTGCTGGCTCCAGGTTGAGGGTAAGGGTAAGGCTGAGGGTAACTTGGGAAATTAAATGGGCAGTTTTGAAAAACCTATCCACCGTCGTGAGGATAGTGGTGTTGAGTGATGAGTGGTGTGATAGTGGTGAGGAGACCTGTGACGAAGTCCAGGGATATATGGGATCAGGAGCGCTGAAGAACGGGAAGAGGTTGAAGGAGGCCAGCCCGAGCTTTCCGCAGAGTTTTATTCTGGGCACACACTGTGCAGGCGGCGAAGAAACGTGGAGAAGTCGGGAACAAAAAGGTTCAAAAAGGTTGTCGTACAAAGGCCAGGGTCTAACGAGAGTGAGGATGGTAGGCCAGTCGAAAGGAATGAGCCCATTACAGAACCAAGGAGCGGGCAGAGTCCGGGATAAACATCCAGTTAGCCAGGCTAACCCCCGTTGTCCGTCTGGGAACGCTGTGTGTTTCATGGACCTGGCGAGACAAGAGATAGGGACGATGGTCTCGGGGTCTGATGGTGTACCAGTGGGGCTATAGAGGCATGAAAGCACATCCGGCTTCACATTTTCGGACCTCGGTGGTAGGAGATGGTGAAGTTGAGGCGCTTGGTGGTGTGAAGATATTCCAAGTGGTCTTCCCATACTATGAATGGGTGTTCTGCCCTCTCTAACGTAAACCTCTAGCCTAAACCCCTCCAACGCCATCTTCAACGTGAGTAGTTCTCGGTTACCCACGTCGTAATTCCTTTCTGTGGTGTTGAGACAATGAGAAAGGAAAGTGCAGGGATGAAGATTTTGGTCTTCGGCCAAACACTGGGACAGGACAGACCCCACTCTGATGTCTGAGGCATCGATCTTCACCACCAACTGCCGGGACGGATCGGATGGATTAGGAGGGGGGGGGCGGTAATTAATTGGTACATGAGGTCCAAGAATGCCCGGTCTGCAGCTGGAGACCAAGTGAACGGGATCTTGGGAGAGGTAAGTGTTGAAAGAGGGGACGCCAGAGTGTTTTAACCCCAGATGAACCTGCGGTAGAAATTGGCAAACACCAGGAAGCATTGCAGCTGCACTCTGGAGGTATGATGCGGCCAATCCACCACCACTCTCACCTTTCCATGAGCGATCAGTATGTTGCCTGCAGCTATGGTGTATCCAAGGACAAACAGCTGGTTCTCCAGAAGACGCTCGAGGACTTATCGGACATGGAGGACATGTTCTTGGGCCGAGCAGGAAAAAATGAGGATGTCATTGAGGTAGATGAACACAAACTGGTTCAACATGTTAACCAGAGCCTGGAACACAGCAGGTATGCGTAGTGCCCGCTAGCCGTGTTAAAGGCTGTCTTCCACTCGTCCCCTTCCCGTATCCATACCAGATGGTAGGCGTTCTGGAGGTACAACTTGGAGAAGATGGTAGCCCCCTGGAGATGGTAGCCCCCTAGAGAGGCTCTAAAGCCAAGGCAATGAGTGGAAGCGGGTAACGGACTTTAACCGTGATGTCGTTCAGGCCCCGATATTCGATATACACGGGCGCAGGGTTTTCTCCTACTTCTCCACAAAGAAAAACTCTGTGCTCGCGGGGGAGGCAGAAGGACGGATATCCATCTCAATGTATGTCTCCATTGCCTTGGTCTCCGGACCTTGTAACGCCAGGGTAGTGGGTTTGATCCCCGGGAATAAAGCCACCCCCAAGGCGGTATAGTGCCTGGGAGAAGGTTGATGGCGTAGTTATAGGGCCGATGTGGAGGAAGTGAAAACCTCCCCGACGATATGAGCCTTGCTGAAAACCTCCCCGACGTCCTGGCATTACGCCGGAATGACTGAGAGGTCTGGGGATTTTACAAAGCCCGCAGGAAGACGTCCCGGGGCAGGCTGCGCCGGCTTCAGGCGTGGCAGAATGGAATCCAACCCTTGATGGAACCCAAAGTCCAGTCAACTAGGGGAGTGTGTCTCTGGAGCCATGCAAATCCCAACACAATGGGTACCTGAGGGGGTTTAATATATATATAATATATGCCATTTAGCAGACGCTTTTATCCAAAGCGACATACAGTCATGTGTGCATACATTCTACATATGGGTGGTCCCGGGGATCGAACCCACTACCCTGGCGTTACAAGCACCATGCTCTACCAACTGAGCTACAGAAGGACCAGTTTTGATAAGTATAAACTTTTTTTGTACCTGCTTCCTCCTGTCACGCCCTGACCTTAGAGCTTTTTATGTCTCTATTTTTGGTTTGGTCAGGGTTTGATTTGGGTGGGCATTCTATGTTCTATTTTCTATGTTTTTTGTATTTCTTTGTTTTGGCCGGGTATTGTTCTCAATCAGGGACAGCTGTCTACCGTTGTCTCTGATTGGGAACCATAGCCCTTTTCCCTCCTTTCTGTGTGGGAAGTTGTCTTTGTTTGTGGCACTATAGCCCTTAAGCTTCACGGTCGTTTTGTATGGTTGTTGTTTTGTTGGACTCATTTTAAATAAAGGAAAAATGTACTCTCACAATGCTGTACTTTGGTCCAGTTCTTTCGACGGCCGTGACACCTCCAGCATCTTCACAAGGTCCTTCGCTGTTGTTCTGGGGTTGATTTGCACTTTTCGCACCAAAGTACGTTCATCTCTCGAAGACAAAACGCGTCTCCTTCCTGAGCGGTATGACGGCTTTGTGGTACCATGGTGTTTATACTTGATGAACGTGGTACCTTCAGGCATTTGGAAAATTGCTCCCAAGGTTGAACCAGACTTGTGGAGGTCTACAATTCTTTTTTCTGAGGTCTTGGCTAAGTTTAAATGTATTTGGCTAAGGTGTATGTAAACTTCTAACTTGAACTGTACATTTAACTGTTAGAGAACTAGTACCATCCATCACTTAAATTGAAACTGGGCTCTCACTAACGGGTGCAACAAATTGTGACCCCCGTTACAGAAAGGTGGGCATGTGTCGCACATTACTACTTCACAGGAGAGGAATTTGAATGTAAAAAAAAATAATCAAAATGTTTTATTTTTGCAGAAATGCTTTCCAGAGGATGTGAACTTTCATGTGCCTTAATAACAAACTCGTAAATGTAAATACAATGTGAAATCACAAAGTTGTTGAGACAAGGAGAAAATACAGAATCTTGCCTCAGCATGATTGGTTGAGTAATGAGTGGGCTGGGACATTCACAAGGAAAATGGTCCATTCTGTCACTCAAGGCTTCTCTCTCAAATGCCTCTTTGACACCACAGATGTTTAAAAGACCAATTAGATTTACTTATATTTTCATAATGGAATGTATGCAAAGTGTAGCTAAAGCTTTCAATACCAGTGTTGTTCTGAATACAACTGCTGTAATTGACACAGCTCTGCCTTATGTAGCTAAAGCGGTCTGGACTGGTTGAAGCTGAGTGGGATTATTTTGAAAGTGTTTCAGTCTGCCGTGAATCATCAGAATCCAAACGCCGAATCATCAGAATCCATACACATAATCCATACAAAACTTGGTCAGGCACTGATGTTGGGCAATTAGGCCTGTCTCTGTGTTCCAAATCATCAAGTCAGGGCTCAGTGCAGGCCAGTCAAGTGCTTCCACACCAATCTAGACAAATAATTTCTGTATAGACCTTGCTTTGTTCACAGGGGCATTGTCAATCTGAAACAGGGCCTTCCCCAAACTGTTTCCACAAAGTTGGAAGCACGGAATTGTCTAGAATGTCCTTCTGTAGCTCAGTTGGTAGAGCATGGCGCTTGTAACGCCAGGGTAGTGGGTTCGATCCCCGGGACCACCCATACCTAGAATGTATGCACACATGACTGTAAGTCGCTTTGGATAAAAGCGTCTGCTAAATGGCATATATTATTATTATGCTGTAGCATAGATTTCCTTCACTGGAACTAAGGGTCCTAGCCAGAACCATGATGTTACGCACGCCTCTGAAGAGAGAACGCAACTCCCTGCTACAACTAAACTCTCAGTGAAGTGAAAAAGGTCTGGACTGTAGGTGCGAGTAAGGATGACAACAGGCAGAATGTGGTACCGTTTACAAGGACTTTATTCCTTCACACGGTAATATGGGGAAAAGGAGCTGGACGGAACCAAAGCAGAGAAAGTAAATCTCAAAGCTCCCCCTCTCCTATCTTACCTGCCTAACCAATAATTACCTAATTGGTGCACTAACCAAAATACAGGGGGTAGTCCGCCCAGGTCTTACCTATTGTGCCTAGACAATGAATATACTACGGGTATATGTATACCCGCTGGCCTCTTGCCTAAGCAATCCCTAGGTGCCTTCCCCTTCCCCTTCCCCCCTGGGAACAAATGAAACTTGAATGAAATTTGTCAAACAAACTAAGAAACAAAGGACATCAAATAAGCTCTATCTGAGCAACAAACTCACTGAACATACCAACTGCTACCAACAACTAACATAGTAAATTATCCACAGCCATCAGCCTCCTCTCTCAGCAATGATTTTCTATCACATTCAATCTCTCTGCAATGACCTCCCAGCAATGAACCTCCTGAACAGAACACTGGCTTTTATATAGCTTCAGAATGAATGTGTAACTGGAGACAGCTGCGTCTTGACGAGGGGGCGGGGTCAGCTCTCCAATTAGCCATGGAGTCGACCAATCAGCTGCTTGAGGGATTTCAGGAAGCCATTTCCTGAAATAAACACATGCAAATACACAAACTACAACACATAATTTGGGGAACGTAACACATGAAAACACCCTCATCCCATTATTCCTCCCCCACCAAACTTTACAGTTGGCACTATGCATTGGGGCAGGTAGCGTTCTCCTGACATCCGCCAAACTCAGATTTGTCCATCGGACTGCCAGATGGTTAAGTGTGATTCATCACTCCAGAGAACGAGTTCCATTGTGAATTCTTTAAGAGCTGGGTGGGTCTAAGACTTTAGAGGGTGTGAACAATGCTAAATGGGTGTAAATAAAGAACAGCACTGTAGCTGTTTAATATGAAAGGTTATCTTTATTATACAATGTTTTGTCCTAGATCATTTTTACACGCAATGTTTTGTCCCAGTTTATTTTTGCATGCAATGTTGAGACATTCACGGAAGTAGCGACAGCATAACACAAACTGGAAAATGTAGGCTACATTAGTCCTAGTGCTAACTGGGGATAGCTTGACATAACACAGCGGTCATATTTCGCTCTCGGCTGACAGAAACCATAATACAGATGAGCTAATAGCAATTTACAATTTACAATTCATCACGTCAAGGTGTGAGCTCACGTCAGAGGACGCAGATGCTAAGTTAAAGGACTGTTTTTCTAGCACAGGCTAGAATATGTTTTAGGATTCATCCGATGGCATTGAGGCGTGAACCACATCAGTCACCGGCTTCATCAATAAGTGCATCGATAACGTCATCCCACAGTGACCGTAAGTACATATGTACGTACATACCCCAAACAGAAGCCATGGATTACAAGCAACATCCGAACTTAGCTAAAGGGTAGAGCTGCCACTTTCAAGGAGAGGGACTCTAACCCGGACGCTTAGAAGAAATCACGTTATGCCCTCCGATGACTCATCATACAGGCAAAGCGTCAACACAGGACTAAGATGGAATCCTACTACACCGGCTCTGATGCTGGTTGGACGTGGCAGTGCTTGCAAACTAAATCAAATCAAATCAAATCAAATCAAATTTTATTTGTCACATACACATGGTTAGCAGATGTTAATGCGAGTGTAGCGAAATGCTTGTGCTTCTAGTTCCGACAATGCAGTTATAACCAACAAGTCATCTAACTAACAATTCCAAAACTACTGTCTTATACACAGTGTAAGGGGATAAAGAATATGTACATAAGGATATATGAATGAGTGATGGTACAGAGCAGCATACAGTAGATGGTATCGAGTACAGTATATACATATGAGATGAGTATGTAGACAAAGTAAACAAAGTGGCATAGTTAAAGTGGCTAGTGATACATGTATTACATAAGGATGCAGTCGATGAGTACAGTATATACGTATGCATATGAGATGAATAATGTAGGGTAAGTAACATTATATAAGGTAGCATTGTTTAAAGTGGCTAGTGATATATTTACATCATTTCCCATCAATCCCATTATTAAAGTGGCTGGAGTTGGGTCAGTGTCAATGACAGTGTGTTGGCAGCAGCCACTCAATGTTAGTGGTGGCTGTTTAACAGTCTGATGGCCTTGAGATAGAAGCTGTTTTTCAGTCTCTCGGTCCCAGCTTTGATGCACCTGTACTGACCTCGCCTTCTGGATGATAGCGGGGTGAACAGGCAGTGGCTCGGGTGGTTGTTGTCCTTGATGATCTTTATGACCTCCCTGTAACATCGGGTGGTGTAGGTGTCCTGGAGGGCAGGTAGTTTGCCCCCGGTGATGCGTTGTGCAGACCTCACTACCCTCTGGAGAGCCTTACGGTTGTTGGCGGAGCAGTTGCCATACCAGGCGGTGATAGAGCCCGCCAGGATGCTCTCGATTGTGCATCTGTAGAAGTTTGTGAGTGCTTTTGGTGACAAGCCGAATTTCTTCAGCCTCCTGAGGTTGAAGAGGCGCTGCTGCGCCTTCTTCACGACGCTGTCAGTGTGAGTGGACCAATTCAGTTTGTCTGTGATGTGTATGCCTTGGAACTTAAAACTTGCTACCCTCTCCACTACTGTTCCATCGATGTGGATAGGGGGGTGTTCCCTCTGCTGTTTCCTGAAGTCCACAATCATCTCCTTAGTTTTGTTGACGTTGAGTGTGAGGTTATTTTCCTGACACCACACTCCGAGGGCCCTCACCTCCTCCCTGTAGGCCGTCACGTCGTCGTTGGTAATCAAGCCTACCACTGTTGTGTCGTCCGCAAACTTGATGATTGAGTTGGAGGCGTGCGTGGCCACACAGTCGTGGGTGAACAGGGAGTACAGGAGAGGGCTCAGAACGCACCCTTGTGGGGCCCCCGTGTTGAGGATCAGCGGGGAGGAGATGCTGTTGCCTACCCTCACCACCTGGGGGCGGCCCGTCAGGAAGTCCAGTAGCCAGTTGCACAGGGCGGGGTCGAGACCCAGGGTCTCGAGCTTGATGACGAGCTTGGAGGGTACTATGGTGTTGAATGCCGAGCTGTAGTCGATGAACAGCATTCTCACATAGGTATTCCTCTTGTCCAGGTGGGTTAGGGCAGTGTGCAGTGTGGTTGAGATTGCATCGTCTGTGGACCTATTTGGGCGGTAAGCAAATTGGAGTGGGTCTAGGGTGTCAGGTAGGGTGGAGGTGATATGGTCCTTGACTAGTCTCTCAAAGCACTTCATGATGACGGAAGTGAGTGCTACGGGGCGGTAGTCGTTTAGCTCAGTTACCTTAGCTTTCTTGGGAACAGGAACAATGGTGGCCCTCTTGAAGCATGTGGGAACAGCAGACTGGTATAGGGATTGATTGAATATGTCCGTAAACACACCGGCCAGCTGGTCTGCGCATGCTCTGAGGGCGCGGCTGGGGATGCCGTCTGCGCCTGCAGCCTTGCGAGTGTTAACACGTTTAAATATCTTACTCACCTCGGCTGCAGTGAAGGAGAGACCGTATGTTTTCGTTGCAGGCCGTGTCAGTGGCACTGTATTGTCCTCAAAGTGGGCAAAAAAGTTATTTAGTTTGCCTGGGAGCAAGACATCCTGGTCCGTGACTGGGCTGGGTTTCTTCTTGTAGTCCGTGATTGACTGTAGACCCTGCCACATGCCTCTTGTGTCTGAGCCGTTGAATTGAGATTCTACTTTGTCTCTGTACTGACGCTTAGCTTGTTTGATAGCCTTGCGGAGGGAATAGCTGCACTGTTTGTATTCGGTCATGTTACCAGACACCTTGCCCTGATTAAAAGCAGTGGTTTGCGCTTTCAGTTTCACGCGAATGCTGCCATCAATCCACGATTTCTGGTTAGGGAATGTTTTAATCATTGCTATGGGAATGACATCTTCATCGGAATGCACTCCCAGGAATCCCAGTTCCACAATAAATGTTTGTTTTGTTTCATAAAGTCCATCATTTATGTCCAACTACGTCCTTTTTGTTTGCGTGTTTAGTTCACAAATCCAAATTCACAAGGTGCAGGCACTTAGTTCAGACGACAGTTCTATTACAGTTCATAGAAACATGTCAAACAATGTATAGAATCAATCTTTAGGGTGTTTTAATCATAAATCTTCAATAATAATCCAACCGGACAATTCCTTTGTCTTTAGCTCATGGCATTCTGCCAGACACCTGACTCAAGCAGCTCTTATTCGCTCCCCCTTCACAGTAGAAGCGTGTAACAAGGTTCTAAAGACTGTTGACATCTAGTGAAAGCCTTAGGAAGTGCAATCGGACCAAATTTTACACTGTATATTGGATAGGCAAAGACTTGAAAACCTACAAACCTCAGATTTCCCACTTCCTGGTTGGATTATTTCTCAGGTTTTGCCTGCCATACGAGTTATGTTATACTCACAGACATCATTCAAACTGTATTAGAAACGTCAGAGTGTTTTCTATCCAAATCTACTAATAATATGCATATCTTATCTTCTGGGGATGAGTAGCAGGCAGTTGAATTTGGGCATGCATTTCATCCGGACGGGTAAATACTGCCCCCTGTCACCAAGAAGTTAACTTTGCCGACTACACAATGGTGGTAGGCATGATCACTGACAATGAGGAGACAGACTATAGGGAGGTCAGAGTACCAGGGCAACAGCCTCTCCCGCAACGTGATCAAGACAAAGGTGATGATCGTGGACTACACAAAAAGGAGGGCTGAGCACGCCCCCATTCTCATCGACGGAGTTGTAGTGGAGCAGGTCGAGAGCTACAAGATCCTTAGACCTTAGATACTCAAAGTTCTACAGCTGCACCTTCGAGAGCATCCTGGTTGCATCACCACCTGATATAGCAACTTCTCAGCATCCGACCTCAAGGAGCTACAGAGGGTAGTAGGTGTGGCCCAGTAATTCACTGGGGCCAAGATTCCTGCCATCCAGGATCTCTATACCAGGCGGAAGGTCCTAAAAAATGCCAACGACTCCAACCACCCTAGTTATTGACTGTTCTCTCTGCTACCGCACGGCAAGTGGTAACAGAGCGCCAGGTCTACGTCCAAAAGGCTCCTTATCAGCTGCCATAATACTGCTGAACAGCTAATCAAATGGCTTCCTGGACTATTTTCATTGACCCCCTCCCCCCTTTTTTACACTGCTGCTACTCGCTGTTTATTATCTATGCATAGCCACTTCACCCCTACGTACATGTACAAATTACCTCAACTAACATCTACCACCGCACTTTGACCCGGTACCAGTAAACCTTGTGTATATATAGCCTCGTTATTGTTATTTTATTGTGTTACTTTTTCAAATTACATTTTGTAAATATATTCTTAACTCTTATTTTTCTTAAACTGCATTATTGGCATTTCACGGTAAGGTTTACCTGTTATACATGTTGTATTCGGCACAAGACATAAGACATAAGATTTTATTTAGATTTGATTTCATTTTTGGAAACACGACCTTCCAAATCCCCTATCCCCTGAGAGAATCCATCTCTCTCCCAGACCCCTCACCATACCATCCACCCGTCCATTACTCCCTCTGATCGCTCCTCCCTGCCCCTTACTGTCCCTGATTCCCCAACAACAACTGCCCCCTGGCCTACCTGGTTAAATAAAGGTGAAATAAAATAAATGTAAAAAATCTGAAACTCATCCAGAAGCCATTAACACATTTTCTTGGCTATGTGCTTATCCTGTTAGAAGGTGAACCTTTGCCCCAGTCTGAGGACATGAGCACTCTGGAGCAGGTTTTCATCAAGGATCTCTCGGTACTTTGCTCTGTTCATCTTTCCTTTGATCCTGACTAGTCTCCCAGTCCCTGCCGCTGATGGTGCCAGGTATTCTCCATACGTGACACTTGGCATTCAAGCCAAAGAGTTCAATCTTGGTTTCATCAGACCAGAGAATCTTGTTTCTCATGGTCAGAGAGTCCTTTAGGTTCCTTCTGACAAACTCCAAGTGCGCTCTCATCTACCATAAAGGACTGATTGGTGGAGTGCTGCAGAAATGGTTGTCCTTCTGGAATATTCTCCCATCTCCACTGAGAAACTCTAGAGCTCTGTCAGAGTGACCACTGGGTTATTGGTCACCTCCCTGACCAAGGCCCTTCCCTCCAATTGCTCAGTTTGGCCGGGCGGCCAGCTCTAGGAAGAGTCTTGGTGGTTCCGAACTTCTTCCATTTAAGAATGATGGAGGTTGGACCTTTTGTTCTTGGGGACCTTTTGCTCTGACGTACCCTGTCAACGGTGGGACCTCATATAGACAAATGTGTGCCTTACCAAATCTTGTCCAATCAAATAAATTTACCACAGGTGGACTCCAATCAAGTTGTAAAAAGATCTCAAAGATGATCAATGGAAGCAGGGTGCACCTGAGCTCAATTTCGAGTCTCATAGTAAAGGGTAATTCTGTTGTTATTAGTGCATTTTTTTATTTGATCAACTTTGGAATAAACCTATAACGTAACAAAATGTGGAAAGAGTCAAGGGGTCTGAATACTTTCCGAATGCACTGTATTCAATAAACCATTTAACGATGTTAGAAGCAGTGTTCGGGTTTCCTCAAAATAATAAATATTGAAGCAATGACATGATGTAATAAATTAATTTGAATATGTGACAAGAGCAAAGATAATTTGCCTTATTAAACCTGCCAGATCATTTCCCATCAATGGATGGTTAAACAATGAGGCACAAGGGGGTATGGTAAATGCCCAATATACCACGGCTAAGGGCTGTTCTTAAGCGTGATGCAACGAGGAATGCCTGGATACAGCCATTAGCCGTGGTATATTAGCCATATACCACAAACCCTCAGGGTGCCTTATGCTATTGTAAACTGGTTACCAACGCAATTATGACAGTAAAAAGTAATGGTTTGTTATACCTGTGGTATATGGTCTGATATACCATGGTGTCACACATTGGTCTTAGTATTTTGTGTTTTCTTTATTTATTTGGTCAGGCAAGGGTGTGACATGGGTTATTGTGGTGTGTTTTTTGTCTTAGGGTTTTGTGGGGTGTCTAATTAGTCTATGGCTGCCTGAGGCGGTTCTCAATCAGAGTTAGGTGATTATCGTTGTCTCTGATTGGGAGCCATATTTAGGCAGCCATATTCTGTGAGTGTTTTCGTGGGTGATTGTTCCTGTCTCTGTGTTATTTGTCACCAGACAGGCTGTATAGTTTTTCACGTTCCGTTTGTTGTTTTTGTATATATATAGTTATTTCATGTATCGTCTATTCTTCATTAAAGAACATGAGTAACCACCACGCTGCATCCGATCCTTGTTCTACCTCTACATCAGAGGAGGAGATAGAAGAACGCCGTTACAGAATCACCACCACACACGGACCAAGCAGCGTGGTAACAGGCAGCGACAGCAGGAGCAGCGAAAGGAGGAATGGACATGGGAAGACGTGTTGGATGGCAAGGGTTGTTACACTTGGGAGGAGACACTGGCTGGAAGAGATTGCCTCCCATGGGAACAGGTGAAGGCACTTAGAAGAACAGAGGCAGCCGGAGAGAGGAGCCGACGATACGAGGGAACACGGTTGGCAAGGAAGCCAGAAAGTCAGCCCCAAAAATGTATTGGGGGGGCTCAGGGGGTGTGTGAGTCAGGAGACAGACCTGTCAGGAGACAGACCTGAGCCAACTCCCCCTGTTAATCGTGAGGAGCAGCGATCAAAGGACCCTGGGCTCAGCCTGGTGAATATCGACGCCCCAAAGAAGAACTGGAGGCGGGGAAAGCGGAGAGAGGCGCTGGTATGAAGAGGCAGCACGACGACGTGGATGGAAGCCTGAGTGTCAGCCCCAAAAATGTATTGGGGGGGGGCTCACATGGAGTATGGCTATGCCAGGTAGGAGACCTGCGCAAACTCCCTGTGCTTACCGGGGGCCTAGAGAGACCGGGCAGGCACCGTGTTATGCTATGGAGCGCACGGTGTCTCCAGTGCGGGTGCATACCCCGGTGCGGTACATACCAGCCCTTCGTATTGGCCGGGCTAGAGTGGGCATCGAGCCAGGTAAGGTTGGGCAGGCTCGGTGCTCAAGAGCTCCAGTGCGCCTGCACGGACCGGTCTATCCAGAGCCACCTCCACACACCAGTCCTCCGGTGGCAGCTCCCCGCACCAGGCTTCCTGTGCGTGTCCTCGATCCAGTACCACCAGTTCCAGCACCACGCACCAGGCCTTCAGTGCGCCTCGCCTGTTCAGCACAGCCAGAGCCTTCCTTCCCTCTAGCGCTGTCGGAGCCTCCCGCCTGTTCAGCGCAGCCAGCGCTTTCCTCCTCTCCTGCGCTGCCGGAGTCTCCCGCCTGTTTAGCGCAGCCAGAGCTTTCCTCCTCTCCTGCGCTGCTGGAGTCTCCTGCCTGCATGGAGCAGCCAGAGCTGCCAGTCTGCATGGAGCTGCCAGTCTGCATGGAGCAGCCAGAGCTGCCAGTCTGCATGGAGCAGCCAGAGCTGCCAGTCTGCATGGAGCAGCCAGAGCTGCCAGTCTGCATGGAGCAGCCAGAGCAGCTAGATCCGCCAGTCAGCCAGACTCTTCCAGATCTGCCAGTCAGCCAGACTCTTCCAGATCTGCCAGTCAGCCAGACTCTTCCAGATCTGCCAGTCAACCAGACTCTTCCAGATCTGCCAGTCAGCCAGACTCTTCCAGATCTGCCAGTCAGCCAGACTCTTCCAGATCTGCCAGTCAGCTAGACTCTTCCAGATCTGCCAGTCAGCCAGACTCTTCCAGATCCGCCAGCCAGCCAGGATCTGCAAGAGCCAACTACCTGTCTGAGCTTCCTCTCAGTGCTGAGCTTCCTCTCAGTGCTGAGCTTCCTCTCAGTGTTGGGCTTTCCCTCAGTGCTGGGCTTCCCCTCAGTGCTGGGCTTCCCCTCAGTCCCGAGCTGCCCCTCAGTCCCGAGCTTCCCCTCAGTCCCGAGCTACCCCTCAGTCCCGAGCTGACCCTCAGTCCCGAGCTACCCCTCAGTCCCGAGCTACGCCTCAGTCCCGAGCTGCCCCTCAGTCCCGAGATGCCCCTCAGTCCCGAGTTGCCCCTCAGTCACGAGCTGCCCCTCAGTCCCGAGATGCCCCTCAGTCACGAGCTGCCCCTCAGTCCCGAGATGCCCCTCAGTCACGAGCTGCCCCTCAGTCCAGTGAGGTTCTGGGTGAGGACTATAAGGCCATGGTCGGCGGCGAGGGTGGATTATCCCAGGACGCGAGGGGGAGGAACTATGACATTAATGGAGTGGGGTCCACGTCCCGAGCCGGAGCCGCCACCATGGACAGACGCCCACCCAGACCCTCCCTATGGTTTTGAGGTGCGTCCGGGAGTCCGCACCTTAGGGGGGGTTTCTGTCACGCCTTGGTCTTAGTATTTTGTGTTTTCTTTATTTATTTGGTCAGGCCAGGGTGTGGCATGGGTTATTGTGGTGTGTTTTTTGTCTTAGGGTTTTGTGGGGTGTCTAATTAGTATATGGCTGCCTGAGGCGGTTCTCAATCAGTCAGGTGAATATCGTTGTCTCTGATTGGGAGCCATATTTAGGCAGCCATATTCTGTGAGTGTTTTCGTGGGTGATTGTTCCTGTCTCTGTGTTAGTTGTTACCAGACAGGCTGTATAAGTTTTCACGTTCCGTTTGTTGTTTTTGTGTTTATATAGTTATCTCATGCATCGTCTATTCTTCATTAAAGAACATGAGTAACCACCACGCTGCATTTTGGTCCGCTTCTCCTTCAACATACGTATGACGTTACACACGGCTTTGAGACAATCAGCATTCAGGGCTCGAACCAGGTTTATAGTTGTAAATACATCCCCTTTGTGCATGTGCACGACTATAGCTACATCATACAGGAGAGTGATGGAAGTTGGACAGAGGATCTCGAAATCTCTGAGCAAGAAACATTTGGATTAACATTAAAAAAACGAATGTTAGGCTATTTGTTGGCAATTGTGCTGTCATTGTGTGTCAGGTGTGAAGACTACAAACCGTTAAAAATAGCCCATTTGCGAGATTGACTTGTCAATGCATAGGCTACAGACAAAAATCTGGGTTTATAATTCTTATAAAATGTTGCTATAGTTTGTTTAGATAAAGGCAAGTAGCCCATAGCCGCTGATAGGCCTATATCTCATTTCAAATAGTCTACAGTAGCCTAGACAAGATGTAGGCAAGATGTAAACTGAACGATTTAGCAGCTTGCTTCGTTCAAATGAACATACACATTTATTCAACATGAATAGCAAGGCCATTTCGCAGTAAGAGGTGCTTGTTTCCCCAATAGCCTGCTGGAATAGGCTACTGAGGATGGGGTCATAATTTCAATCACTGAATCAAATATTAATAATATGTATAAATGTGTTTTACGTGTAGCTTAATTAGACTACTGTTACCATCAATCGAATGCGTTCATAATAACACAGGGCTACAACAACAATAAACTGAAGTTATAGGCTATGTATTCAATTGGTTTGCCAGCTCCAGGTAGGCTGCAGAAGTGGCACAAATTGATTTGCAACTCTAGTGATATCGTAATTTCAACATATGTATTGTATCAAATGGTAGCATACAATGGCATTTACCTTAATAGGCTACTTGAGGGACAACAGAGGCAAATGTATTATTCTCCATATTTAGCCTGTCCGTTTATTGAAGACTTTTCCCCATACAAAAATAACCACGCAAGGGAGTTCCAAAATGTCCACTTCAAATTTCCACTCCAGCAGCCCACAAGACCCAAGAAATGAGCATACATAAAACACTTCGCTTGATACCGATTTCTTTAAGCATTCAACATTAGAATGCAGTTTAAACCACCTCCGAGCAGATTTATGTAATGCCCAAAGTCGTTTCCCAGTTCTTTGCGCTCTAGTGTGCCCAAAGTCGTTTTCCAGTGCTTTGTCTCCATTATTTCTTGATGTGCATCAGTTATAGAGTATTAATATGTTTCATGGAAAAAGGTTTGGAAATAGGTGTCTCCATAAGGACGATCTAAATAGCCTTCCTACAACTGGTAAAAGGTTGACACAACGTGCGAACGTGCTGCTCTCTCTCATCTCGCTCACTGACTCAGCCAATAACTGTAGTGCTATCTCTTTCAATTCAATTCAATCTCAATTCAAGGGGCTTTATTGGCATGGGAAATATGTGTTAACATGAGGTAGATAATATACCAAAGTGAAATAAACAATAAAAATGAACAGTAAACATTACACATACAGAAGTTTCAAAACAATAATGACATTACAAATGTCATATTATGTATATATAGTGTTGTAACAATGTACAAATGGTTAAAGTACACAAGGGAAAATAAATAAGCATAAATATGGGTTGTATTTACAATAGTGTTTGTTCTTCACTGGTTGCCCTTTTCTTGTGGCAACAGGTCACAAATCTTGCTGCTGTGATGGCACACTGTGGTATTTCACCCAGTAGATATGGGAGTTTGGGTTTGTTTTCGAATTCTTTGTGTGTAATCTGGGGGAAATATGTGTCTCTAATATGGTCATACATTGGGCAGGAGGTTATGAAGTGCAGCTCAGTTTCCACCTCATTTTGTGGGCAGTGTGCACATAGCCAGTCTTCTCTTGAGAGCCATGTCTGCCTACTGCGGCCTCTCTCTCTCCTACTACTACTACTACTCACTCACTCAGCAACAGCCTGTCTCACTCAGGAGCAGGTCACATGGAAATATATTTATTTTTAAGAGTAATGCATTGGCGGCCCACCGTGCAACTTAGAAATAGCCCGAAAACCCACAACCCGTGACCAAAACATTTTCCCCCGCGACATAATTTTCAAAGTAGCCCAATTTTTTTGGCAGGAAAACCACGAACATGGCAGCACTGATCAATCCGTCTTTGCAAACTTCCTGGTAGTTGGCCACAAGAAAAAGTATGTTCACTCAAAATTTGAGCATTTCTATATCCCCAAACCCATATGAGTGATATTAGAGTCATTTAACAAGCAATTTTACAAGGAAATCTTAATTACTGTTCAATATTTTTAACAAATAAGACTACCTATGCCATGTAAACTGGACTAACACCTCAGTAATGGGTGTAATAAATCCAACCTCTTACTGATTGGATAATCAGTAAGTAATACTCAGTAAGTTATCTACTGATACGTTATTTATCTTTGTATAGTATAAGATCAATTCATCAATCAATTAAATCAAGCTATTCTAATAATTCTACCTGCAAAAAAAGCATATTAGGAAATTTAACGGTGCACCTCCCCATCTTTTTAACTTTGAAAGACATTACACATCAATTTCTAATGACTAAATGCACTCTAAGCAGGACAATGTGTAAATCAACACATAAATAAACACTTGGGAGTTATAGGTTACAGGAGCCTGTGTGTCGATGTCCGTGGTACCTCGAGATCCGGGCTCTCCGTTTACATTATTCATACGAAGGGTGTGACTTGTTGGCTGTTTTTTTCAGCCTGTATAAAACAACAAGTTCGCGTAAAATAAAATAGATGGAGAAGGCTATCCGGCACTCTTTGACACGGAGAGTTCCCGTAAGCCTAGTTGACAACTTGCCTACTGTCCCTTTGTGACCAGCTTTTCCTCAGAATGCCCGGTCTATGCTTGTTTTGTCTCACTGCCGTGCTCGCTGCATTCACACGGTTCGCGGAGACCGTGGGGACGGTGGTCCGATGCGAGCCGTGTGACACCGTGGCTCTCATGCAGTGCAAGCCTCTGGCAAAAGACTGCGCCGACAGGGTAAGGGAGCCTGGCTGTGGGTGCTGTCTGACGTGCGCCCTTGCGGAGGGCCAGGCGTGTGGAGTGTACACCGGGCGCTGTGGCTCCGGGCTGACTTGTCAGCACCAACCCGGGGAGACCCGACCACTGCAAGCCCTACTAGAGGGACGGGGAGCGTGCTCCAGCGTCGCGTTCAAAACACTCAGCCCCATTGCGCTCCCCACAGAGAAACAAGGTAAGCACCGTTCTATGTGTCTCTCTTTCTGTGAAGGGACTGAGCTGGGTGCCTGGGTAGGTGTGTTTCTATTAGAGAACTCTTACTGTATCCCTATTGGAGTATAGCCTGCAGTTTGGTGTTGGTGCGTTTAACAGGGCACTTCTTTCTATCAACATTAGCGCACTTAAGTTACATGACCTATTAACTCATGGCAATCGGTAGTATCTAGCTACTCAGCGGACTGCGACTGCCTTGTGACCCGCTTTCCATGAGTGCTGTGCAGTAGCCCTGCACACCCCTCTGGCAGGTTCGGGTGACTGTTGCAAATTGCAACGCATGGTTCAATTCATTCAATACTAAGAAGGTGTTCTTAATAGTCCGTTTACTTAGTCTAAATCTGTAAGTATAGACCGCTTAACTACAACATTCTCGGTAATGGTAACATCCTCTTTTTACTTGCTATGACTGTCCGTTTACTTAGTCTAAATCTGTAAGTATAGACCGCTTAACTACAACATTCTCGGTAATGGTAACATCCTCTTTTTACTTGCTATGACTGTGGTATATTATTGTTTACCTTAGTTTAATACACTGACTGTAAGTCGCACTGGATACAAGTGTCTGCTAAATGGTCAAAATGTAAATGTAAAAATGAACACTTGTAAAACACACTGCTGGTTATTATTCTAATGACCTTAGTCCGCAAACAAGGGCACATTTGATCAGAATACAAACAGTTTGAGGGCGGAGCTCGCTGGAATAATTACCCAGCAGTGTGCTTTGCAAGTTTTCGTAAGACATTTACATTTTAATAATTTAGCAGATGCTCTTGTCCAGAGCATAGTCAGTGCATTCAGCTGTGGTTGATTTAAAAAACACAGTCATAGCAAGTAGTAGCTGTCTAAGTATCTGTAACCGTTACAGGGAATGATGTTGTAGTTAACCATACATTGGCCTTCATAATACCTATTATTATTACTAAAATACCTTTTGAATGTAATTATGTAATGAGTTAGTTAGTGTAAAGTATGTCACTATAATGTTGATAGTGACTTGCGGCCAGCTTATTTGAGGTTACTGGAAAATGCAGTGCAATGACACAGAACAATGCTTTTACGTTAGCTGTATGTTTTGTGTGAAAGTAAATGTTGCTGACAGCGTGCTGGTGTGTTACAGTATATTTGTTTAATTAGATGGGATTAGTGCAAGCAGGTTGGCTGCTAGGTATTTGTATATAGTGCCTTCGGAAAGTATTCAGACTCCGTTACTTTTTCCACATTTTCTTACATTACAGCCTCAAAATTGAGCTCGGGTGCATCCTGTTTCCATTGATCATCCTTGAGATGTTTCTACAACTTGATTGGAGTCTGCCTGTGGTAAATTCAATTGATTGGACATGATTTGGAACGGCTCACACCTGTCTATATAAGGTCCCCACAGAGCAGAAACAAAGCCATGAGGTTGAAGGAATTGTCTGTAGGGCTCCGAGACAGGATTGTGTCGAGGCACAGATCTGGGGAAAGGTACAAACAACTGTCTGCAGCATTGAAGGTCCCCAAGAACACAGTGGCCTCCATCATTCTTAAATAGATGAAGTTTGGAACCACCAAGACTCTTCCTAGAGCAAGCCGCCCCGGCCAAACTGAGCAATGGGGGGAGAAGGGCCTTGGTCAGGGAGTTGACCAATAACCCTATGGTCACTCTGACAGAATTCTAGAGTTCCTCTGTGGAGATAGGAGAACCTTCCAGAAGGACAACCATCTCTGCAGCACCCCACCAATCAGACCTTTATGCTAGAGTGGCCAGACGGAAGCCACTCCTCACTAAAATGCACATGACAGCCTAATTGGAGTTTTGCACCTAAAGGACTCTCAGACCATGAGAAACAAGATTCAAGATTGAACTATTTGGCCTGAATGCCAAGTGTCACGTCTGGAGGAAACCTGGCACCATCAAATCAAAGTTTATTTGTCACGTCCAACGAATAGACCTTACAGTGAAATACTTACTTACAGGCTCTAACCAACAGTGCAATTAAAAAAGAAAGTGTATTAGGTGAACAATAGATAAGTAAAGAAATAAAAACAACATTAAAAAAGGCCTTGTCGGACTGATTGAGGTTGTACATGTAGGTATGGTTAAAGTGACTATACATATATGATGAACAGAGAGTAGCAGTAGAGTAAAGAGGGGTTGGTGGGTGGTGGGACACAATGCAGAGAGTCCGGGTAGCCACCGGTTAGTCGGGCTAATTGAGGTAGTATGTACATTAATGTATAGTTAAAGTGACTATGCATATATGATAAAAAGAGAGTAGCAACAGCCAGGACAATGCAAGAGTGGCTTTGTCATAAACAAATCTATAATAATAATAATATAATATATGCCATTTAGCAGACGCTTTTATCCAAAGCGACTTACAGTCATGTGTGCATACATTCTACGTATAGGTGGTCCCGGGAATCGAACCCACTACCCTGGCGTTACAAGCGCCATGCTCTACCAACTGAGCTACAGAAGGACCACGAGTATAACACATCGCAAGCTCCCAGCTACTACAGTTGAAGTCGGAAGTTTCTATATACCTTAGCCAAATACATTTAAACTCAGTTCTTCACAAGTCCTGACATTTAATCCTAATAAATATTCCCTGTCTTAGGTCAGTTAGGATCACCACTTTATTTTAATAATGTGAAATGTCAGAATAATAGTAGAGTGATTTATTTCAGCTTTTATTTCTTTCATCACATTCCCAGTGGGTCAGAAGTTTACATACACTCAATTAGTATTTGTTAGCATTGCCTTTAAATTGTTTTACTTGGGTCAAACATGTCGGGTAGCCTTCCACAAGCTTCCCACAATAAGTTGGGTGAATTTTGCCCCATTCCACCTGACAAGGCTGGTATAACTGGGTCAGGTTTGTAGGCCTCCTTGCTTGCTCATGCTTTTTCAGTTCTGCCCACACATTCTATGGGATTGAGGTCAGGGCTTTGTGATGGCCACTCCAATACCTTGACTTTGTTGTCCTTAAGCCATGTTGCACAACTTTGGAAGTATCCTTGGGGTCATTGTCCATTTGGAAGACCCAATTGTGACCAAGCTTTAACTTCCTGATTGATATCTTGAGATGTTGCTTCAATATATCCACATAATTTTCCTTCCTTCAATGCCATCTATTTTGTGATGTGCACCAGTCCCTCTTGCAGCAAAGCACCCCCAAAACATGATGCTGCCACCCCCATGCTTCACGGTTGGGATGGTGTTCTTCGGCTTGCAAGCCTCCCCCTTTTTCCTCCAAACATAACGATGGTCATTATGACCAAAAAGTTATATTTTTGTTTCTTCAGACCAGAGGTCATTTTTCCAAAAAGTACAATCTTTGTCCCCATGTGCAGTTGAAAACCGTAGTCTGGCTTTTCTTACGGCGGTTTTGGAGCATTGGCTTCTACCTTGCTGAGCGGCCTTTCAGGTTATGTCGATATAGGACTTGTTTTACTGTTGATATAGATACTTTTGTACCTGTTTCCTCCAGCATCTTCATAAGGTCTTTTGCTGTTGTTCTGGGATTGATTTGCACTTTTCGCAATAAATTACGTTTATCTCTAGGAGACAGAACGCGTCTCCTTCCTGAGAGGTATGGCGGCTGCGTGGTCCCATGGTGTTTATACTTGCGTACTATTGTTTGTACAGATGAACGTGGTACCTTCAAGCATTTGGAAGTTGCTCCCGAGGATGAACCTGACTTGTGGAGGTCTACAATTGTTTTTCTGAGTTCTTGGCTAGTTTCTTTTGATTTTCCCATGATGTCAAGCAAAGAGGCACTGAGCATGAAGGTAGGACTTGAAATACATCCACAGGTACACCTCCAATTGACTCATAGTATGTGAAGTATGTAAATCAGAAGCTTCTAAAGCCATGACATCATTATCTGGCATTTTCCAAGCTGTTTAAAGGCACAGTCAACTTAGTGTATGTAAACTTCTGATCCACTGGAATTGTGACACAGTGAATTATAAGTGAAATTATCTGTCTGTAAACGATTGTTGGAAAAATGACTTGTGTCATGCACAAAGTGGATGTCCTAACCGACTTATCAAAACTGTAGTTCACATACTCCACACTCCAGTGGTTGAACATTTTTATATTGTTACTACTGCTCCAGACATAAATTATCTGCAGATAATTTATAAAACATTCTCTGAAGATGGTAATTTCTCACTGCAGGAACAATATAGTGACGAGAGAGCCTCATTCCGGTCCATACAATTTTTTTTCAGTGCGTTACATTTTGTCATTATTCTTTTTGCAGGCCATCTAATAGTCTGGTCAGGTTAAAATGTATTTGAACTCACATTTGACTTAGTCTTTAAATTAGATTTTAGTTCAATTTCTAAGCATTACTGAATGAGATAAAGAAAAGACTCGGAATGCCCATCACTAGCAGTTGATCACTAGCACATTAGAGGCTGCTGCCTATATGAATAGACTTAAAATCACTGGCCACTTTAATAGTGTTTACATATTTTGCATTACTCATCTCATATGTATATACTGTATTCTATTATATTCTACTGTATCTTAGTCTATGCCGCTCTGACATTGCTCGTCCTTATATTTAGATATTCTTAACTCCATTCCTTTACTTATAGTTGTATATATTGGGTATATGTTATTAGATATTACATGTTAGATATTACTTGTTAGATATTACTGCGCTGTCGGAGCTAGAAACACAAGCATTTTGCTACACACGCAATAACATCTGCTAAACACGTGTATGTGACCAATAAAATGTGATTTGATACGTAATTTAGGAAAATATCAAACATAATCTGGGGAGAAAAATCACAGATTTTATAGGGCACCCTTAGAGTTTTTGTGAACCATTATTTTAACAGGTATATTGACAGAAGACACAGTGCACTACATTATCTTGTACCTGGAGAAGAGTTGCTGGTGAACGGAGAAGAGAAGAATGTGCCTATTCGATAGCTAGGAAAAGATTAGTAGCTTGTGACATGTTTCATTTTTAAAAGTAGCTGTCATGTAAGGGTGTCTAGAATGATGGAGTTGATGTGTACCATAACCAGCCTTTCAAAGCACTTCACAGATGTGAGGGCTACAGGGCGGTAGTTATTGTGGCATAAAAAGTTATTCTTAATGATGCGATGTGAACCGGGGAGGGACGACGGGTGCGCTCGGTTATTAGCAGCAGAACAAGGCGGTAGGAACCAGGGAGGGTGGGAACCCACGCAGAAGGCTCAGGGGCCTTGTAGTAGCTGACGCACACATACTAATATAGACTTGGCACATATATCACATCCATGTGAACCACTACTTTCTTCACCTTGCATTATCATGAGGAAAAGGGTATATTTGCCTAGTTAAAAAAAGGTGAAATAAAATACAAGGATGGATCCCAAATGGCACCCTATTCCCTATACAGTGCACCTTGGTCAAAAGTACTGCACTATGTAGGGTGTCATTTGGGATACAAATTAAAAAGTACAGACCCAGGTATGTGTGTGTCGGGGACCTTTAACAGAATGTGACTGGCCGAACGGGTGTTCTATGTGGAGGATGAGGGCTGCAGTATAAATCTCAGATAGGGGAGAATGAGGCCTAAGAGGGTTTTATAAATAAGCATCAACCAGTGGGTCTTGTGGCAGGTATGCAGAGATGACCAGTTTACAAAAAGAGTATAGAGTGGAGTGATGTGTCCTGTAAGGAGCATTGGTGGCAAATCTGATGGACGAATGGTAAAGAGCCTCTTGCCGCTCGAGAGCACCCTGACCTGCCGATCTATAAATTACGTCTCGATAATCTAGCATGGGCAGGATGGTCATCTGAATCAGGGTTAGTTTAGCAGCTGGGGTGAAAGAGGAGTAATTACGAGCCATTATGTGTTACTGCATGTGAAGGTTACAGATTCAGATCATTTTATAGCCAAAATGATCATGTAAAGGCAGCCATGATTGGGATCTCTTCATCTGAGGGGTAGTGTTCAGGTGTGTTTGCTGACAGGCAATATAGATTAAATGCCTGGTGAATAGAGGTATATGCCCATACTGTATGCTAGAATCCCAAATGACACCCTACTCAGTACACTACTGTGACCAAAGCACACAGAACTGAAATACAATAGAATGTCATTTGGGACAGGGATAATGACTCTCTCTCTCTCTCTGTCTCTCTCTGTCTCTCTCTCTCTCTCTCTCTGTCTCTCTCTCTCTGTCTCTGTCTCTGTCTCTCTCTCTCTCTCTCTCTCTCTCTCTCTCTCTCTCTCTCTCTGTCTCTGTCTCTCTCTGTCTCTCTCTCTCTCTCTCTCTCTCTCTCTCTCTCTCTCTCTCTCTCTCTCTCTCTCTCTCTCTCTCTCTCTCTCTCTCTCTCTCTCTCTCTCTCTCTCTCTCTCTCTCTCTCTGTCTCTCTGCTGTTTACCCCACTGCCATTAGAAAAACAAGTTGCGTAAGATATTATACAGAAAAAAAATTCAGTAGAGGATTACATTGCAAATAAATTGTGATGTTCTTCATGAATCCAAAAATAGACTGGTCTCTCCCCTTGGATTCTTTACACTTTTTTCAGTTTTCTTTAAGGAGTTAGTCGAAGCGATTTGCCTTATTTCTGGGTGAAGGTGACGGACAGAGCATCTATATCTATTCTATTGTTATGTTGTTGTCGCCATGGCGCTATTAACAGTTACGTCGATGTGGGAAACAATTTGACCCATGTGGGAGCGTGTGCTGCCTGGTTACCATGGTTACTAATTGATCAAGTTGTCAGGAAAGGGTAGGGTGCCACCCGCCCATCCCTGTTCACGGCTCTGCAACACAAAATCTGGTTCTACTTAATCCTTACAACGTGTTTGTGTGTGCATGTGTGTGAATTTGTAAGCGTAACTGTGTGTGTGTGTGTGTGTGTGCCCTTTTGTGGTCATGTGTGTATTTGAATACATGACTGCTTGTATGTGTGTTTGTTTGTGTGTGTGTGTAGGTGCATGCATGCGTACTGTATGTGTGTGCACGTAGTATGTGCAGGGTTGGGTGAGTGAATTTGTAAATATAAGCTGTAATAGTTACTACACTTCTGGGTTATTTGGTAACCCAGCACTGGGTAAATGTTGTACTGAAAACACACTGGGTTATTTTGACCAAGCCAGTTTGGTTGGGTGAATAACCGAACATGTTGTTCTGTAATTTAACCATCAATTAGGTTATTTTCACGTTCATGCTGGGTTGAACCAACAGCTGTGTCTTTTTTAAATCAAATCAAATCAAATGTATTTCTAAAGCCCTTCCTACATCAGCTGATATCTCAACGTGCTGTACAGAAACCCAGCCTAAAACCCCAAACAGCAAGCAATGCAGGTGTAGAAGCACGCATGTTAATGATTTAATGAGGGATTAAAATGAACATATCAATGAGCATACACCTTTCTCTTGGTTGTAAATACAACAAAGTATTTTAAAGTGGGTTATTTTCAGGAGATGTGGCTTATTGCGAGTGTGGCTTTCAGATAGTTCATTTTTGCTGATAAGTTGGTACAATGCAAATATAAATGTGCAATAAATAGGTTTGCACATGACATATTTTAATATAATATTAGTAACATGAGTATTTACATATTGTAGTAATGTGGGATTTGCATAGGCTTATAAGGAACTACAGTTGTCTCATTAAAGCTACAAATATAGTGTTCCCTTCTAATGAGGAACTGATTTAAATCTGGGTCACTAGATGGGTGCAATTAATTATCAGGTAGAACAGAAAACCAGCAGTAGATTTTATATGGTAAGAGTTGACTACCCCTGCTCTAGAGTCTTTCCATAGAGGGATCATGTGTTTGAACACTACAGATTGTATATGGTAAGAGTTGACTACCCCTGCTCTAGAGTCTTTCCATAGAGGGATCATGTGTTTGAACACTACAGATTGTATATGGTAAGAGTTGACTACCCCTGCTCTAGAGTCTTTCCATAGAGGGATCATGTGTTTGAACACTACAGATTGTATATGGTAAGAGTTGACTACCCCTGCTCTAGAGTCTTTCCATAGAGGGATCATGTGTTTGAACACTACAGATTGTATATGGTAAGAGTTGACTACCCCTGCTCTAGAGTCTTTCCATAGAGGGGTCATGTGTTTGAACACTACAGATTGTATATGGTAAGAGTTGACTACCCCTGCTCTAGAGTCTTTCCATAGAGGGATCATGTGTTTGAACACTACAGATTGTATATGGTAAGAGTTGACTACCCCTGCTCTAGAGTCTTTCCATAGAGGGATCATGTGTTTGAACACTACAGATTGTATATGGTAAGAGTTGACTACCCCTGCTCTAGAGTCTTTCCATAGAGGGATCATGTGTTTGAACACTACAGATTGTATATGGTAAGAGTTGACTACCCCTGCTCTAGAGTCTTTCCATAGAGGGATCATGTGTTTGAACACTACAGATTGTATATGGTAAGAGTTGACTACCCCTGCTCTAGAGTCTTTCCATAGAGGGATCATGTGTTTGAACACTACAGATTGTATATGGTAAGAGTTGACTACCCCTGCTCTAGAGTCTTTCCATAGAGGGATCATGTGTTTGAACACTACAGATTGTATTGTTATATAGGTAGAGGGATCATGTGTTTGAACACTACAGATTGTATATGGTAAGAGTTGACTACCCCTGCTCTAGAGTCTTTCCATAGAGGGATCATGTGTTTGAACACTACAGATTGTATATGGTAAGAGTTGACTACCCCTGCTCTAGAGTCTTTCCATAGAGGGATCATGTGTTTGAACACTACAGATTGTATATGGTAAGAGTTGACTACCCCTGCTCTAGAGTCTTTCCATAGAGGGATCATGTGTTTGAACACTACAGATTGTATATGGTAAGAGTTGACTACCCCTGCTCTAGAGTCTTTCCATAGAGGGATCATGTGTTTGAACACTACAGATTGTATATGGTAAGAGTTGACTACCCCTGCTCTAGAGTCTTTCCATAGAGGGATCATGTGTTTGAACACTACAGATTGTATATGGTAAGAGTTGACTACCCCTGCTCTAGAGTCTTTCCATAGAGGGATCATGTGTTTGAACACTACAGATTGTATATGGTAAGAGTTGACTACCCCTGCTCTAGAGTCTTTCCATAGAGGGATCATGTGTTTGAACACTACAGATTGTATATGGTAAGAGTTGACTACCCCTGCTCTAGAGTCTTTCCATAGAGGGATCATGTGTTTGAACACTACAGATTGTATATGGTAAGAGTTGACTACCCCTGCTCTAGAGTCTTTCCATAGAGGGATCATGTGTTTGAACACTACAGATTGTATATGGTAAGAGTTGACTACCCCTGCTCTAGAGTCTTTCCATAGAGGGATCATGTGTTTGAACACTACAGATTGTATATGGTAAGAGTTGACTACCCCTGCTCTAGAGTCTTTCCATAGAGGGATCATGTGTTTGAACACTACAGATTGTATATGGTAAGAGTTGACTACCCCTGCTCTAGAGTCTTTCCATAGAGGGGTCATGTGTTTGAACACTACAGATTGTATATGGTAAGAGTTGACTACCCCTGCTCTAGAGTCTTTCCATAGAGGGATCATGTGTTTGAACACTACAGATTGTATATGGTAAGAGTTGACTACCCCTGCTCTAGAGTCTTTCCATAGAGGGATCATGTGTTTGAACACTACAGATTGTATATGGTAAGAGTTGACTACCCCTGCTCTAGAGTCTTTCCATAGAGGGGTCATGTGTTTGAACACTACAGATTGTATATGGTAAGAGTTGACTACCCCTGCTCTAGAGTCTTTCCATAGAGGGATCATGTGTTTGAACACTACAGATTGTATATGGTAAGAGTTGACTACCCCTGCTCTAGAGTCTTTCCATAGAGGGATCATGTGTTTGAACACTACAGATTGTATATGGTAAGAGTTGACTACCCCTGCTCTAGAGTCTTTCCATAGAGGGTCATGTGTTTTCCTACCCTGCTCTAGAGTCTTTCCATAGAGGGATCATGTGTTTGAACACTACAGATTGTATATGGAGGGACCCCTCATGTCTTTGTTTGAACACTACAGATTGTATATGGTAAGAGTTGACTACCCCTGCTCTAGAGTCTTTCCATAGAGGGATCATGTGTTTGAACACTACAGATTGTATATGGTAAGAGTTGACTACCCCTGCTCTAGAGTCTTTCCATAGAGGGAGTGTTTCCATTGTATATGAGCTCTAGAGTCTTTCCATGTGTTTGAACACTACAGATTGTATATGGTAAGAGTTGACTACCCCTGCTCTAGAGTCTTTCCATAGAGGGATCATGTGTTTGAACACTACAGATTGTATATGGTAAGAGTTGACTACCCCTGCTCTAGAGTCTTTCCATAGAGGATCATGTGTTTGAACACTACAGATTGTATTTGAGTTGACTACCCCTGCTCTAGAGTCTTTCCATAGAGGGATCATGTGTTTGAACACTACAGATTGTATATGGTAAGAGTTGACTACCCCTGCTCTAGAGTCTTTCCATAGAGGGATCATGTGTTTGAACACTACAGATTGTATATGGTAAGAGTTGACTACCCCTGCTCTAGAGTCTTTCCATAGAGGGATCATGTGTTTGAACACTACAGATTGTATATGGTAAGAGTGACTACCCCTGCTCTAGAGTCTTTCCATAGAGGGGTCATGTGTTTGAACACTACAGATTGTATATGGTAAGAGTTGACTACCCCTGCTCTAGAGTCTTTCCATAGAGGGATCATGTGTTTGAACACTACAGATTGTATATGGTAAGAGTTGACTACCCCTGCTCTAGAGTCTTTCCATAGAGGGATCATGTGTTTGAACACTACAGATTGTATATGGTAAGAGTTGACTACCCCTGCTCTAGAGTCTTTCCATAGAGGGATCATGTGTTTGAACACTACAGATTGTATATGGTAAGAGTTGACTACCCCTGCTCTAGAGTCTTTCCATAGAGGGGTCATGTGTTTGAACACTACAGATTGTATATGGTAAGAGTTGACTACCCCTGCTCTAGAGTCTTTCCATAGAGGGGTCATGTGTTTGAACACTACAGATTGTATATGGTAAGAGTTGACTACCCCTGCTCTAGAGTCTTTCCATAGAGGGATCATGTGTTTGAACACTACAGATTGTATATGGTAAGAGTTGACTACCCCTGCTCTAGAGTCTTTCCATAGAGGGATCATGTGTTTGAACACTACAGATTGTATATGGTAAGAGTTGACTACCCCTGCTCTAGAGTCTTTCCATAGAGGGATCATGTGTTTGAACACTACAGATGGAAGTTGGCCGATCAGCATTAATGAATGGAATGGTTTGGACACACCTACTCTATGTACTATATACAGTACCAGTCAAAGGTTTGGACACACCTACTCTATGTACTATATACAGTACCAGTCAAAGGTTTGGACACACCTACTCTATGTACTATATACAGTACCAGTCAAAGGTTTGGACACACCTACTCTATGTACTATATACAGTACCAGTCAAAGGTTTGGACACACCTACTTTATGTACTATATACAGTACCAGTCAAAGGTTTGGACACACGTACTCTATGTACTATATACAGTACCAGTCAAAGGTTTGGACACACCTACTCTATGTACTATATACAGTACCAGTCAAAGGTTTGGACACACGTACTCTATGTACTATATACAGTACCAGTCAAAGGTTTGGACACACCTACTCTATGTACTATATACAGTACCAGTCAAAGGTTTGGACACACGTACTCTATGTACTATATACAGTACCAGTCAAAGGTTTGGACACACCTACTCTATGTACTATATACAGTACCAGTCAAAGGTTTGGACACACCTACTCTATGTACTATATACTGTACCAGTCAAAGGTTTGGACACACCTACTCATTGTACTATACAGGTACCAGTCAAAGGTTTGGACACACCTACTCATTCCAGGTTTTTTTTTTTTTTTTTTTACTATGTTCTACATTGTAGAATAATAATGAAGACATCAAAACTATGAAATAACACATATGGAATCATGTAGTAACCAACAAAAGTGTTAAACAGATAAAAACTTATGTTATATTTGAGGTTCTTCAAAGTAGCCACCCTTTGCCTTGATGACAGTTTTGCACACTCTTGGCTTTCTCTCAACCAGCTTCATGAGGTAGTTACCTGGAATGCATTTCAATTAAGAGGCGTGCCTTGTTAAAAATTAATTTGCTTTGAAACAATCAGTTGTGTTGTGACAAGGTAGAGGTGGTATACAAAAGATAGCCCAATTTGGCAAGAACAGCTCAAATAAGCAAAGAGAAACAACAGTCCATCATTACTTTAAGACATGAAGGTCAGTCAATGTGGAACATTTCAAGAACAGTCACAAAAGCCATCAAGCGCTATGATGAAACTGGCTCTCATGAGGACTGCCACACGAAAAGAAAGACTCAGAATTACCTCTGCAGCAGAGGTTAAGCTCATTAGAGTTACCAGCCTCAGAAATTGCATCCCAAATAAATGCTTCAAAGAGTTCAAGTAACAGACACATCTCAACATCAACTGTTCAGAGGAGACTGTGTGAATTGCTGCAAAGAAACCACTACTAAAGGACACCAATAAGAAGAAGAGACTTGCTTGGGCCATGAAACACAAGCAATGGACATTAGACCGGTGGAAATCTGTCCTTTTGTCTGATGAGTCTAAATGAGAGATGTTTGGTTCCAGCCGCTGTGTCTTTGTGAGACGCAGAGTAGGTGAACGGATGATCTCCGTATGTGTGGTTCCCACCGTGAAGCTTGGAGGAGGAGGTGTGATGGTGTGGAGGTGCATTGTTGGTGACACTGTCTGTGATGTATTTAGAATTCAAGGCACACTTAACCAGCATGGCTACCACATCATCCCATCTGGTTTGCTCTTACTGGCACTATCATTTCAACAGGACAACGACCCAACACACCTCCAGGCTGTGTAAGGACTATAAGACTTTTGGAAAAGCATTTCAGGTGAAGCGGGTTGAGAGAATGCCAAGAGTGTGCAAAGCTGTCATCATGGCCAAGGTTGGCTACTTTGAGGAATCTCAAATATTAACTATATTTTGATTTGTTAAAAACTTTTGTGGTTACTACATGATTCCATATTTCATAGTTTTGATGTCTCCAATATTATTCTACAATACAGAAAATATAAACAATAAAGAAAAACCCTTGAATGAGTACCTGTGTCCATACTTTTGACTGGTACTGTACGTGTTCCATTATTGGGTTATAACAGTTCATAGGTCAAACCATATGGATGCTATAGACATTTTTGTGAGAAGACTGATTTTTGGGATGCCTAATGGACTGACTGACACCGATAGTTGCGGAAGGCCGATATCAGTGAATGTGGTGGATTGAGACGCAGACCCTGGAAAAAACACATACAGTGGGGCAAAAAAGTATTTAGTCAGCCACCAATTGTGCAAGTTCTCCCACTTAAAAAGATGAGAGAGGCCTGTAATTTTCATCATAGATACACTTCAACTATGACAGACAATTATTTGCAAATTATGGTGGAAAATAAGTATTTGGTAAATAACAAAAGTTAATCTCAATACTTTGTTATATACCCTTTGTTGGCAATGACAGAGGTCAAATGTTTTCTGTAAGTCTTCACAAGGTTTTCACACACTGTTGCTGGTATTTTGGCCCATTCCTCCATGCAGATCTCCTCTAGAGCAGTGATGTTTTGGGGCTGTTGCTGGGCAACACGGACTTTCAACTCCCTCCTAAGATTTTCTATGGGGTTGAGATCTGGAGACTGGCTAGGCCACTCCAGGACCTTGAAATGCTTCTTACGAAGCCACTCCTTCGTTGCCCGGGCGGTGTGTTTGGGATCATTGTCATTCTGAAAGACCCAGCCACGTTTCATCTTCAATGCCCTTGCTGATGGAAGGAGGTTTTCACTCAAAATCTCACGATACATGGCCCCATTCATTCTTTCCTTTACACGGATCAGTCGTCCTGGTCCCTTTGCAGAAAAACAGCCCCAAAGCATGATGTTTCCACCCCCATACTTCACAGTAGGTATGGGGTTCTTTGGATGCAACTCAGCATTCTTTGTCCTCCAAACACGACGAGTTGAGTTTTTACCAAAAAGTTATATTTTGGTTTCATCTGACATTCTCCCAATCTTCTTCTGGATCATCCAAATGCTCTCTAGCAAACTTCAGACGGGCCTGGACATGTACTGGCTTAAGCAGGGTGACACGTCTGGCACTGCAGGATTTGAGTCCCTGGCGGCGTAGTGTGTTACTGATGGTAGGCTTTGTTACTTTGGTCCCAGCTCTCTGCAGGTCATTCACTAGGGCCCCCCATGTGGTTCTGGGATTTTTGCTCACCGTTCTTGTGATCATTTTGACCCCACGGGGTGAGATCTTGCGTGGAGCCCCAGATCTAGGGAGATTATCAGTGGTCTTGTATGTCTTCCATTTCCTAATAATTTCTCCCACAGTTGATTTCTTCAAACCAAGCTGCTTACCTATTGCAGATTCAGTCTTCCCAGCCTGGTGCAGGTCTACAATTTTGTTTCTGGTGTCCTTTGACAGCTCTTTGGTCTTGGCCATAGTGGAGTTTGGAGTGTGACTGTTTTGAGGTTGTGGACAGGTGAAGTTTGCTAGAGAGCATTTGGATGATCCAGAAGAAGATTGGGAGAATGTCAGGTGTATTTTATACTGATAACAAGTTCAAACAGGTGCCATTCATACAGGTAACAAGTGGAGGACAGAGGAGCCTCTTAAAGAAGAAGTTACAGATCTGTGAGGGCCAGAAATCTTGCTTGTTGTAGGTGACCAAATACTTATTTTCCACCATAATTTGCAAATAAATTCATAAAAAATCCTACAATGTGATTTTCTGGATTTTTCTTTCTCATTTTGTCTGTCATAGTTGAAGTGTACCTATGATGAAAATTACAGGCCTTTCTCATCTTTTTAAGTGGGAGAACTTGCACAATTGTGGCTGACTAAATACTTTTTTTGCCCCACTGTATCTAGCTTTAACAGAAATATTTTTATCAAACAAATATACAATGCTAATTACATTTCGCGCAGGGATGTGGAAATTGAGAGGATTAACATGTGAAATCAAGAGGATTAACATGTGATAACAATTCAACAGAACAGATTAACAAGAATGATGTTTACTCTCACAAGTGGCCAAAATAACTATCTGAAAGCCTCTCCCCTAAGTGACGCTTCCAGTCTACTGATCGAGGTCTTGTTTCCCAGTTGCGATGTAACTGATACATTACAATGATCGCACCAGATGCATCGTTATTTACGAGCCAACTTTTTAAGTGTTTCCCAAATGATCGTGAAGAGAGAATGTTCCCTAAGTGAGTCATTTGACCATATGTCGATATGGATAGGGTTGAAAGAAAAGCAGCGCTGCACTCAGACCAGCTTTCTCCATTCAAATCTTACCTTAACATTGTAATTTTTCCACAATACTAACGACAGCTCAGCTCCTAGAGAAATTTTACTACCTATGGCTGCAAATAGGCTTTTGGGGCGGCTTATTATGCTTACCCAATAATAATGAACTAAATCAAAGATTGGGCACATCATTGCACACATGTTGTCACACATCATGAACCACAATAAGGCAAAAATGACAGATAGAAGCCTAGTTGCAAAATATAACTCGATGGATTGAACATGAAATTAATTTCAATATGATTGAAATAGGCTACATGGGTCTATATAGGCTATGTTTCTTTTAAAGACATTCTCTGGTACTTTGGAGACTAGTAAGTCTTTTTTAAACCTACCTTTTTGGTCTGGATGTGTCAATGTGTAGTTCATACATGCACATGAGCAGAATTACTGTTTTACCTCAATTAGCCACAAAATCCCTAGTTTGAAAGCAACTTTTTCTGTAAGCCATGCGTGCCATTTTCCCTACATTTACATCGAAAGGACAGCAGTGGAGAAGGTGGAAAGTTTTATGTTCCTTGGCGTACACGTCACAGACAAGCTGCAATGGTCCAACCACACAGAGTGGCGCAACAGCGTCTCTTCAACCTCAGGAGGCTGAAGAAATTTGGCGATTCACTCAAAACCCTGACAAACTTTTACAGATGCACAATCGAAAGCATCCTGTTGGGCTGTATCACAGCCTGGTAAGGTAACTGCACCGCCCTCAACCGCAAAGCTTTCCACAGGGTGGTGCGGTCAGCACAACACATCACTGGGGGCAAGCTACCTGCCCTCCATAACATCTACAGCTCCTGATGTAACAGGAAGGCCAGAAAACAAAGATAACTAAGGTCAGGGCGTGACAGTACCCCCCCCCCCCCAAAGGTGCGGACTCCCGGCCGCAAACCTAAACCTATATGGGAGGGTCTGGGTGGGCATCTAACCTTGGTGGCGACTTTGGTTCTGGACGCCGCCCCCCCCTTTACACTGAGTCCCCTCTTGTAGCACTGACCCATGGATCATTGCCAGAGGCTCTGGACTGCGGATCCTCGCCGTAGGCCCTGGGCTGGGGACCCTCGCTGCGTGGATCATCGCCAAATGTTCTGGACTGGGGACCGTTGCTGGAGACCCCGGGCTGGGGACCGTTTCTGGAGACCCCGGACTGTGGCCCGTCGTTGGAGGTTCCGGACTGTGGCCCGTCGTTGGAGGTTCCGGACTGTGGACCGTCGTCGGAGGTTCCGGACTGTGGCCCGTCGTTGGAGGTTCCGGACTGTGGCCCGTCGTCGGAGGTTCCGGACTGTGGCCCGTCGTCGGAGGTTCCGGACTGTGGCCCGTCGTTGGAGGTTCCGGACTGTGGCCCGTCGTCGGAGGTTCCGGACTGTGGACCGTCGTTGGAGGTTCCGGACTGAACTGTCGCCGCGCGCTCTGGACTGGGTACTGTCGCCGGATGCTATGGACTGCCGAGGCGCACTGTAGGCCTGGTGCCGAAACTAGTGGTACCGGGCTGGGGACACGCACCTCAGGGCGAGTGCGAGGAGAAGGAACAGGGCGTACTGGACCCTGGAGGCGTGGTGCTGGAACTGGTGGTACCGGGCTGTGGACACGCACCTCAGGGCGAGTGCGAGGAGGAGGAACAGGACGTACTGGGCTGTGGAAGCGTACTGGAGGTCTGGAGTGTAGAGCTGACACAACCCGTCCTGGCTGGATGTTTATTTTCGTCCTGTAAATGCAGGGCGCTGGCACAGGACGCACTGGGCTGTGCAGACTCACCGTGGCAGGGTCTTGTCCCCTGCCATTACCTCCTCCCAGGTCCATGATGACCTCCACTCCTCTTTCTCCCGAGTCCAAGGACACTGCTTGGTCCTTTTTTGGTGGGTTGTTCTGTCACAGTCGTCATAAAGAGGAGACCAAGGCACATCGTGGTAAGCGAACATAACTCTTTAATTAAAGAGAGAACACTGAACAGAACTAAACAAAACGAACCGTGACGCAATATGGCTAGTGCAGACAGGCAACTAAACATAGAATAACAACCCACAAAATAACCAAGGAATATGGCTACCTAAATAGGGTTTCCAATCAGAGACAACGATAATCAGCTGCCTCTGATTGGTTCTCAATCTAGGCAACCATAGACATAAACACCTAGACTAGAAAAACCACTAGACAACACAAAACTAAACAAACCACCCTTGTCACATCTTGACCTAACCAAATAATAAAGAAAAAAGATAACTAAGGTCAGGGCGTGACAGTAATAAAACAAATTGTAGCCTGCCCTATACGATATTTCAGAATTTGCAGTCCATCATATTTCGGTTGAGGGAAAAGTCGACGCAAAACATTGTTGAATGAATGTTCTGCTGACAATGACAGTCCCCATTTCAGATCCAATAGTTCCAAATTAGCCCTATGCATCAAATAAAGGTCATTATTGACACCATAAGGTGAATGGAGGGTGTTTTCCAAACTTTTAATGCTGGTTCACACGTGCACAGTTTTACAACAGGTCTGATTTATAACTGGAAACATGCACATGTATGGCGTGATCCAAGTGTATAAATCTCCATTTTTTTTGTACATACGCAGAATAATAAATGGCGCACACAGAAATGTAGTGAGAAATATAGAACTCAACGGTTGATTAGTGGGGTCCTGTGACTGAAGTCCTGTGGTTGATGGCTGACCCTGGTCATGTGGTGGATTGTTCGTCCCTTTCCTATATTAGAGACCGGTGTTTATACCCCCCTCCCACCTCCTCTACCCCTACTCTCTCCCCTTCTGGCCAAGACAGGTGGTCTGTTTATACCCCCCTCCCACCTCCTCTACCCCTACTCTCTCCCCTTCTGGCCAAGACAGGTGGTCTAAACCCCCGTTGGCCAAGACAGGTGGTCTGTTTATACCCCCCTCCCACCTCCTCTACCCCTACTCTCTCCCCTTCTGGCCAAGACAGGTGGTCTAAACCCCGTTGGCCAAGACAGGTGGTCTGTTTATACCCCCTCCCACCTCCTCTACCCCTACTCTATCCCCTTCTGGCCAAGACAGGTGGTCTAAACCCCCTCCCACCTCCTCTACCCCTACTCTATCCCCTTCTGGCCAAGACAGGTGGTCTAATCCCCCCCTCCCACCTCCTCTACCCCTACTCTATCCCCTTCTGGCCAAGACAGGTGGTCTAAACCCCCTCCCACCTCCTCTACCCCTACTCTCTCCCCTTCTGGCCAAGACAGGTGGTCTAAACCCCCTCCCACCTCCTCTACCCCTACTCTACCCCTCCCCTTCTGGCCAAGACAGGTGGTCTAAACCCCCTCCCACCTCCTCTACCCCTACTCTCCCCCTTCTGGCCAAGACAGGTGGTCTAATCCCACCTCCTCTACCCCTACTCTCTCCCCTTCTGGCCAAGACAGGTGGTCTAAACCCCCCTCCCACCTCCTCTACCCCTACTCTCTCCCCTTCTGGGCAAGACAGGTGGTCTAAACTCCCCTCCCACCTCCTCTACCCCTACTCTCTCCCCTTCTGGCCAAGACAGGTGGTCTGTTTATACCCCCTCCCACCTCCTCTACCCCTACTCTCTCCCCTTCTGGCCAAGACAGGTGGTCTGTTTATCCCACCTCCCCTCCCACCTCCCCCTGGCCAAGACAGGTGGTCTACCCCTACTCTCTACCCCCTTCTGGCCAAGACAGGTGGTCTGTATACCCCCTCCCACCTCCTCTACCCCTACTCTCTCCCCTTCTGGCCAAGACAGGTGGTCACCCCTCCCACCTCCTCTACCCCTACTCTCTCCCCTTCTGGCCAAGACAGGTGGTCTGTTTATACCCCCCTCCCACCTCCTCTACCCCTACTCTCTCCCCTTCTGGCCAAGACAGGTGGTCTGTTTATACCCCCCTCCCACCTCCTCTACCCCTACTCTCTCCCCTTCTGGCCAAGACAGGTGGTCTGTTTATACCCCTCCCACCTCCCACCCCTACTCTCTCCCCTTCTGGCCAAGACAGGTGGTCTGTTTATACCCCCTCCTCCTTCACTACCCCTCTCCCCTTCAAGAGAGGTGGTCTGGGCTCTCCTCTACTCTGTCTTTAACGATTTGTCAGGAATCTTTGCCAGAGACATGGTCTATAAATATAAGTGACTGAGTTCCTCTCTTTCTCTCGCTCAACCTCTACCTCTCACTCTGCTTCCCCTCCTGTCTTGCTCTCTCACTCTCTCTGCCCCTTGACGTTACTCTACCTTTCCCTAAATCTGTCACTTTCTGTTTCTGTTTCTGTTTCTGTTTCTCTTTCTCTCTCTCTCTCTCTCTCTCTCTCTCTCTCTCTCTCTCTCTCTCTCTCTCTCTCTCTCTCTCTCTCTCTCTCTCTCTCTCTCTCTCTCTCTGTGTTTGTCTCTCTCTCTGTCTCTCTCTGTCTCTCTCTCTCTCTCTCTCTCTCTCTCTCTCTCTCTGCTCTCTCTCTCTCTCTCTCTCTCTCTCTCTCTCTCTCTCTCTCTCTCTCTCTCTCTCTCTCTCTCTCTCTCTCTCTCTCTCTCTCTCTCTCTCTCTCTCTCTCTCTCTCTCTCTCTCTCTCTCTCTCTCTCTCTCTCTCTCTCTCTCTGTGTCTCTCTCTCTCTTTCTGTGAGCCTGCTATGTTCTATAGATGATTGTAGATGTACAGTTGAAGTCTGAAGAGAACATACACCGTGTGTATGTGCGTGCATGCGTGTGTGTCTGCATGCAGGTATATACAGTTGAAGTTTACATACACCTTAGCCAAATACATTTATATTCAGTTTTTCACAATTCCTGAAATTTAATCCTAGTCAAAACTCCCTGTCTTAGGTCAGTTAGGATCACCACTTTAATTAAAGAATGTGAAATGCCAGAATAATAGTAGAGAAAATGATTTATTTCAGCTTTTATTTCTTTCAACACATTCCCAGTGGGTCAGAAGTTTGCATAAACTCAAATAGTAATTGGTAGCATTGCCTTTAAATTGTTTAACTTGGGTCAAACGTTTCGGATAGCCTTCCACAACCTTTCCAGAATAAGTTGAGTGAAATTTGGCCCATTCCTCCTGACAGAGGCAGGTTTTTAGGCCTCCTTGCTCGCATATACTTTTTCAGTTCTGCCCACAAATGTTCTATAGGATTGAGGTCAGGGCTTTTTGATGGCCACTCCAAAACTTAACTTTGTTGTCCTTAGGCCATTTTGCCACAACTTTGGAAGTATGCTTGAGGTCATTGTCCATTTGGAAGACCCATTTGCGACCAAGCTTTAACTCACTGACTGATGTCTTGAGATGTTGCTTCAATATATCCACATAATTTTCCTCCTCGTGATGCCATCTATTTTGTGAGGTGCACCAGTCCTTCCTACAGCAAAGCACCCCCAAACATGATGCTGCCAACCCCGTCCTTCACGATTGGGATGGTGTTCTTCAACTTGCAAGCCTACCCATTTTTCCTCCAAACATAACGATGGTCATTATGGCCAAAGAGTTCTATTTCTGTTTCATCAGACCAGAGGACATTTTTCCAAAAAGTACGATCTTTGTCCTCATGTGCAGGTTCAAAAGTCTGGCTTTTTTATGGCGGTTTTGGAGCAGTGGCTTCTTCCTTGCTGAGCGGCCTGTCAGGTTGTGTCGATATAGGACTCATTTTACTGTGTATTTAGATACTTCTGTATCTGTTTCCTCCAGTATCTTCACAAGGTCCTTTGCTGTTGTTACTGGGATTGATTTGCGCTTTTCGCACCAAAGTACATTAATCTCTAAGAGACAGAACATGTCTAGCTCCTGAGCAATATTTTATTTTTACCTTAATTTAACTAGGCAAGTCAGTCATGCTTTTTTCAGGAGTAGAACAACAGATTTTTATCTTGTCAGCTCAGGGATTTGATCTTGCAACCTCTCGGTTACTAGTCCAATGCTCTAACCACTAGGCTACCTGCCACCCCGGCTGTGTGGTCCCATGGTGTTTATACTTGCATGCTATTGTTTGTGCAGATGAACGTGGTACCTTCAGGATTTTGGAAATTGCTCCCAAGGGTGAACCAGACTTGTGGAGGTCTACAATTGGAGGTATTGGCTGATTTCTTCAGATTTTACCATGATGTCAGCAAAGAGACATTCAAATAATGTAAATTAGCCTATCAGAAGCTTCTAAAGCCATGACATAATTTTCTGGAATTTCCCAAGCTGTTTAAAGGCACAGTCAACATAGTGTATGTAATCTTCTGACCCACTGTAATTGCGATACAGTGAATTATAAGTTAAATAATCTGTCTGTAAGCAATTGTTGAAAAATTACTTGGGTCATGCACAAAGTAGATGTCCTAACCAGATCACTGCACCTGTACACAGCTCATCTGTAAATAGCCCATCCAATCTACCTCATCCCCATACTGTATTTATTTATTTATCTTGCTCCTTTGCACCCCAGTATCTCTACTTGCGCATTCCTCTTCTGCACACCCTACCATTCCAGTGTCTTATGGCTTGAATCCCGCTAATGTCAAAAGCACACCAAACGATTATGTTAGGTCTGCATCTAGTCACAGAAAAACACAGCCATTTTTCCAGCCAAAGAGAGGAGTCACAAAAATCAGAAATGGAGATAAAATGAATCACTAACCTTTAATGATATTCATAAGATGACACTCATAAGACTTCATGTTACACAATACATGTATGTTTTGCTCTATAAAGTTCATATTTATATACAAAAATCTGAGTTTAAATTGGCGCGTTATGTTTAGTAGTTCCAAAACATCCGGTTATTTTGCAGAGAGCCACATCAATTTACAGAAATACTCATAATAAACATTGATAAAAGATTCAACTATTATGCATGGAATTATAGATACACTTCTCCGTGTCAGATTTCAAAAAAGCTTTACCGAAAAAGCATAGAAACATGTCAAACAATGTATAGAATCAATCTTTAGGATGATTTTATCATAAATCTTCAATAATGTTCCAACCGGAGAATTCCTTTGTCTTCAGAAATACAATGGAACTCAAGCTAACTCTCACGTGAATGTGCGTGACCAGCTCGTGGCACTCTGCTAGACCACTGACTCATCCAGCTCCCATTCCCCCCTGCCTCACAGTAGAAGCCTCAAACAAGGTTCTAAAGGCTGTTGACATCTAGTAGAAGCCTTAGGAAGTGCAATTTGACCCCATAGACACTGTATATTCGATAGAAAAACTACAAACCTCAGATTTCCCACTTCCTGGTTGGATTTTTCTCAGGGTTTCGCCTGCCATATGAGTTCTGTTATACTCACAGACATCATTCAAACAGTTTTTGAAACTTCAGAGGGTTTTCTATCCAATACCACTAATATGCATATATTAGCAACTGGGCCTGAGTAGCAGGCAGTTTACTCTGGGCACCTTATTCATCCACTCAACTCAATACTGGCCCCAGCCATAACAAGTTATTTGCTATTGTTACGTCCGTCATTAGAATGAGAATGTGCAGCGAGGTAAGCTTACATTTTTTCTTTATTTAAAATGACACCGAAAAACAACTAAGTAAGAAAACGAACGTAAAGCTATATGCAGTGCAGAACGCAACTACACACAAACAAGATTCCACAACTTAAGTTGGGAAAAAGGGATGCCTAAATATGATCCCCAATCAGAGACAACGAATGACAGGTGCCTCTGATTGGGAACCATACCTGGCCAAAGAAGAAATAGACAAACTAGAATGCCCACCCAAATCGCACCCTGACCTAACCAAATAGAGAAATAAAAAGGCTCTCTAAGGTCAGGGCGTGACAGCTGTATTGTAATTACTTCGCCACCATGGCCTATTTATTGCCTTACCTCTCTTATCCTACCTCATTTGTACATGCTGCATATAGATTTTTCTACTGTATTATTGATTGTATGTTAGTTCAACTCTGTGTTGTTGTATGTGTCGAACTGCTTTGCTTTATCTTGGCCAGGTCACAGTTGTAAATCAGAACTTGTTCTCAACTAGCCTACCTGGTTAAATAAAAGTAAAATAAATAAAAAAATTAATGAAATAACCGACTTTCTAAAACTATAGCTTGTTAATTAACAAGAAATGTGTGGAGTGGTTGAAAAACTAGTTTTAATGAAAGTGTATGTAAACTTCCAACTTCAATTGTATATGTGAAAACTCTGATAGTATCCGAAAGCACCATAATCTCAGTAAAACTTTTCCTCAGGCTAATATAATGGTGTTCCATCTCCTTACCAGTACAAAGGTCATATTCTATGACAATCTAACAACACCAATTATCCATCAAGCTTTTTGGACTTAATTTCGAAACTATGACATCATTTCCTGTTGTTTTGACAGAGAACGCAGGCAGGGAGCAGGTGGTGGCGGGGGAAGAGTGGCGTACCAATGTCACTGTGATGACTACCATGGCGGGGGGTGTGGTTGTTGTTGAAGGCGGAGGCAGCAAACACCGAGTGGCGATAGAGGCCAAACCGCCGCTGCAACCCAAGCTGGATGTGATCAAGAAGGAGCAGAATAAGAAGAGCCAGAGCTACAAGATGGAGTCAGGATCTGGGGGAGTCAAAGCCAACATTCCCAGGTTTTCTCTGGAGGACAAGAGGGAGACCGAATATGTAAGTAATGACTCCGTCTAGCAGCATGGATATAGATATTTAACTAATACCAACCACCCCTATTTCTCACATACCATACAGAGACCCACCTGTTTACTGACACACACAGACCCCCCACCTCATCTGTTTACTGACACACACAGACCCCCCCCCCCCCTCATCTGTTTACTGACACACACAGACCCCCCCTCATCTGTTTACTGACATACACAGACCATCCCCCTCATCTGTTTACTGACACACACAGACCCCCCTCATCTGTTTACTGACACACACAGACCCCCCTCATCTGTTTACTGACACACACAGACCCCCCCTCATCTGTTTACTGACACACACAGACCCCCTCTCATCTGTTTACTGACACACACAGACCCCCCCTCATCTGTTTACTGACACACACAGACCCCCCTCATCTGTTTACTGACACACACAGACCCCCCTCATCTGTTTACTGACACACACAGACCCCCCCCCCTCATCTGTTTACTGACACACACAGACCCCCCCCTCATCTGTTTACTGACACACACAGACCCCCCTCATCTGTTTACTGACACACACAGACCCCCCCTCATCTGTTTACTGACACACACAGACCCCCTCATCTGTTTACTGACACACACAGACCCCCCTCATCTGTTTACTGACACACACAGACCCCCCCTCATCTGTTTACTGACACACACAGACCCCCCTCATCTGTTTACTGACACACACAGACCCCCCCCTCATCTGTTTACTGACACACACAGACCCCCCCCCCTCATCTGTTTACTGACACACACAGACCCCCCTCATCTGTTTACTGACACACACAGACCCCCCCTCATCTGTTTACTGACACACACAGACCCCCCCCTCATCTGTTTACTGACACACACAGACCCCCCCCTCATCTGTTTACTGACACACACAGACCCCCCCCCCCCTCATCTGTTTACTGACACACACTCATGTTAGTACAGTGTTACTACAGTGTTAGTGCTGTGTTTCTACAGTGTTAGTACTGTGTTAGTACTGTGTTTCTACAGTGTTAGTACTGGTTTAGTGCTGTGCTAGTCCTGTGTTGCTACAGTGTTACTACAGTGTTAGTACTGTGTTTCTACAGTGTTAGTACTGGTTTAGTGCTGTGCTAGTCCTGTGTTAGTACTGTGTTTCTACAGTGTTAGTACTGGTTTAGTGCTGTGCTAGTCCTGTGTTGCTACAGTGTTACTACAGTGTTACTACAGTGTTAGTACTGGGTTAGTACAGTGTTAGTACTGGGTTAGTGCTGTGTTAGTACAGTGTTAGTACTGTGTTGCTACAGTGTTAGTACTGTGTTGCTACAGTGCTAGTACTGTGTTGCTACAGTGTTGCTACAGTGTTGCTACAGTGTTGCTACTGTGTTGCTACAGTGTTGCTACAGTGTTACTACAGTGTTGCTACAGTGTTACTACAGTGTTACTACAGTGTTGCTACAGTGTTGCTACAGTGTTACTACAGTGTTTCTACAGTGTTAGTACTGTGTTAGTACTGTGTTTCTACAGTGTTAGTACTGGTTTAGTGCTGTGCTAGTCCTGTGTTGCTACAGTGTTACTAAAGTGTTACTACAGTGTTAGTACTGGGTTAGTACAGTGTTAGTACTGGGTTAGTGCTGTGTTAGTACAGTGTTAGTACTGTGTTGCTACAGTGTTAGTACTGTGTTGCTACAGTGCTAGTACTGTGTTGCTACAGTGTTGCTACAGTGTTGCTACTGTGTTGCTACTGTGTTGCTACAGTGTTGCTACAGTGTTACTACAGTGTTGCTACAGTGTTGCTACAGTGTTACTACAGTGTTACTACAGTGTTGCTACAGTGTTGCTACAGTGTTGCTACAGTGTTACTACAGTGTTTCTACAGTGTTAGTACTGTGTTAGTACTGTGTTTCTACAGTGTTAGTACTGGTTTCGTGCTGTGCTAGTCCTGTGTTGCTACAGTGTTACTACAGTGTTAGTACTGTGTTTCTACAGTGTTAGTACTGGTTTAGTGCTGTGCTAGTCCTGTGTTGCTACAGTGTTACTACAGTGTTAGTACTGTGTTTCTACAGTGTTAGTACTGGTTTAGTGCTGTGCTAGTCCTGTGTTGCTACAGTGTTAGTACTGGGTTAGTACAGTGTTAGTACTGGGTTAGCGCTGTGTTAGTACAGTGTTAGTACTGTGTTGCTACAGTGTTAGTACTGTGTTGCTACAGTGCTAGTACTGTGTTGCTACAGTGTTGCTACAGTGTTGCTACAGTGTTGCTACTGTGTTGCTACAGTGTTGCTACAGTGTTACTACAGTGTTGCTACAGTGTTGCTACAGTGTTACTACAGTGTTGCTACAGTGTTGCTACAGTGTTACTACAGTGTTGCTACAGTGTTGCTACAGTGTTACTACAGTGTTGCTACAGTGTTAGTACTGTGTTAGTACTGTGTTTCTACAGTGTTAGTACTGGTTTAGTGCTGTGCTAGTCCTGTGTTGCTACAGTGTTACTACAGTGTTACTACAGTGTTAGTACTGGGTTAGTACAGTGTTAGTACTGGGTTAGTGCTGTGTTAGTACAGTGTTAGTACTGTGTTGCTACAGTGTTAGTACTGTGTTGCTACAGTGCTAGTACTGTGTTGCTACAGTGTTGCTACAGTGTTGCTACAGTGTTGCTACTGTGTTGCTACAGTGTTGCTACAGTGTTGCTACAGTGTTGCTACAGTGTTGCTACAGTGTTACTACAGTGTTACTACAGTGTTGCTACAGTGTTGCTACAGTGTTGCTACAGTGTTACTACAGTGTTTCTACAGTGTTAGTACTGTGTTAGTACTGTGTTTCTACAGTGTTAGTACTGGTTTCGTGCTGTGCTAGTCCTGTGTTGCTACAGTGTTACTACAGTGTTAGTACTGTGTTTCTACAGTGTTAGTACTGGTTTTGTGCTGTGCTAGTCCTGTGTTGCTACAGTGTTACTACAGTGTTAGTACTGTGTTTCTACAGTGTTAGTACTGGTTTAGTGCTGTGCTAGTCCTGTGTTGCTACAGTGTTACTACAGTGTTACTACAGTGTTAGTACTGGGTTAGTACAGTGTTAGTCCTGGGTTAGTGCTGTGTTAGTACAGTGTTAGTACTGTGTTGCTACAGTGTTAGTACTGTGTTGCTACAGTGTTAGTACTGTGTTGCTACAGTGTTGCTACAGTGTTGCTACAGTGTTGCTACAGTGTTACTACAGTGTTGATACAGTGTTGATACAGTGTTGCTACAGTGTTACTACAGTGTTGCTACAGTGTTGCTACAGTGTTACTACAGTGTTGCTACAGTTTTGCTACAGTGTTGCTACAGTGTTGCTACAGTGTTGCTCCAGTGTTTCTACAGTGTTAGTACTGTGTTAGTACTGTGTTTCTACAGTGTTAGTACTGGTTTAGTGCTGTGCTAGTCCTGTGTTGCTACAGTGTTACTACAGTGTTACTACAGTGTTAGTACTGGGTTAGTACAGTGTTAGTACTGGGTTAGTACAGTGTTAGTACTGGGTTAGTACTGGGTTAGTACAGTGTTAGTACTGGGTTAGTACTGGGTTAGTACTGGGTTAGTACAGTGTTAGTACTGGGTTAGTGCTGTGTTAGTACAGTGTTAGTACTGTGTTGCTACAGTGTTAGTACTGTGTTGCTACAGTGCTAGTACTGTGTTGCTACAGTGTTGCTACAGTGTTGCTACAGTGTTGCTACAGTGCTAGTACTGTGTTGCTACAGTGTTGCTACAGTGTTGCTACTGTGTTGCTACAGTGTTGCTACAGTGTTACTACAGTGTTACTACAGTGTTAGTACTGGGTTAGTACAGTGTTACTACAGTGTTAGTACTGTGTTAGTACAGTGTTAGTACTGGGTTAGTACTGGGTTAGTACAGTGTTAGTACTGTGTTAGTACTGGGTTAGTACTGGGTTAGTACAGTGTTAGTACTGGGTTAGTGCTGTGTTAGTACAGTGTTAGTACTGTGTTGCTACAGTGTTAGTACTGTGTTGCTACAGTGCTAGTACTGTGTTGCTACAGTGTTGCTACAGTGTTGCTACTGTGTTGCTACAGTGTTGCTACAGTGTTGCTACAGTGTTACTACAGTGTTGCTACAGTGTTACTACAGTGTTACTACAGTGTTGCTACAGTGTTGCTACAGTGTTGCTACAGTGTTACTACAGTGTTTCTACAGTGTTAGTACTGGTTTAGTGCTGTGTTAGTCCTGTGTTGCTACAGTGTTTGTACTGTGTTAGTACTGTGTTTCTACAGTGTTAGTACTGTGTTGCTACAGTGCTAGTACTGTGTTGCTACAGTGCTAGTACTGTGTTGCTACAGTGTTGCTACAGTGTTGCTACAGTGTTGCTACTGTGTTGCTACAGTGTTGCTACAGTGTTACTACAGTGTTGCTACAGTGTTGCTACAGTGTTGCTACAGTGTTGCTACAGTGTTGCTACAGTGTTGCTACAGTGTTGCTACAGTGTTGCTACAGTGTTAGTACTGTGTTAGTACTGTGTTTCTACAGTGTTAGTACTGGTTTAGTGCTGTGCTAGTCCTGTGTTGCTACAGTGTTTGTACTGTGTTAGTACTGTGCTTCTACAGTGTTAGTACTGTGTTGCTACAGTGCTAGTACTGTGTTGCTACAGTGTTGCTACAGTGTTGCTAATGTGTTGCTACAGTGTTGCTACAGTGTTACTACAGTGTTGCTACAGTGTTGCTACAGTGTTACTACAGTGTTACTACAGTGTTGCTACAGTGTTGCTACAGTGTTGCTACAGTGTTGCTACAGTGTTTCTACAGTGTTAGTACTGTGTTAGTACTGTGTTTCTACAGTGTTAGTACTGGTTTAGTGCTGTGCTAGTCCTGTGTTGCTACAGTGTTTGTACTGTGTTAGTACTGTGTTAGTACTGGGTTAGTGCTGTGCTAGTACTGTGTTGCTACAGTGTTAGTACTGTGTTGCTACAGTGTTAGTACTGTGTTGCTACAGTGTTAGTACTGTGTTAGTACTGGGTTAGTGCTGTGCTAGTACTGTGTTGCTACAGTGTTAGTACTGTGTTGCTACAGTGTTAGTACTGTGTTGCTACAGTGTTAGTACTGTGTTGATACAGTGTTACTACTGTGTTAGTACTGGGTTAGTACTGGGTTAGTGCTGTGCTAGTACTGTGTTGCTACAGTGTTAGTACTGTGTTGCTACAGTGTGAATACTGTGTTAGTACTGGGTTAGTACTGGGTTAGTACTGTGTTTCTACAGTGCTAGTACTGTGTTGCTACAGTTTTAGTACTGTGTTAGTACTGGGTTAGTGCTGTGCTATTATTGTGTTGCTACAGTGTTAGTACTATGTTAGTACTGGGTTAGTGCTGTGCTAGTACTGTGTTACTACAGTGTTAGTACTGGGTTAGTGCTGTGCTAGTACTGGGTTAGTGCTGTGCTAGTACTGGGTTTCTACAGTGTTAGTACGGTGTTGCTACAGTGTTGCTAATGTGTTGCTACAGTGTTGCTACAGTGTTACTACAGTGTTGCTACAGTGTTGCTACAGTGTTACTACAGTGTTACTACAGTGTTGCTACAGTGTTGCTACAGTGTTGCTACAGTGTTGCTACAGTGTTTCTACAGTGTTAGTACTGTGTTAGTACTGTGTTTCTACAGTGTTAGTACTGGTTTAGTGCTGTGCTAGTCCTGTGTTGCTACAGTGTTTGTACTGTGTTAGTACTGTGTTAGTACTGGGTTAGTGCTGTGCTAGTACTGTGTTGCTACAGTGTTAGTACTGTGTTGCTACAGTGTTAGTACTGTGTTGCTACAGTGTTAGTACTGTGTTAGTACTGGGTTAGTGCTGTGCTAGTACTGTGTTGCTACAGTGTTAGTACTGTGTTGCTACAGTGTTAGTACTGTGTTGCTACAGTGTTAGTACTGTGTTGATACAGTGTTACTACTGTGTTAGTACTGGGTTAGTACTGGGTTAGTGCTGTGCTAGTACTGTGTTGCTACAGTGTTAGTACTGTGTTGCTACAGTGTGAATACTGTGTTAGTACTGGGTTAGTGCTGGGTTAGTACTGTGTTTCTACAGTGCTAGTACTGTGTTGCTACAGTTTTAGTACTGTGTTAGTACTGGGTTAGTGCTGTGCTATTATTGTGTTGCTACAGTGTTAGTACTATGTTAGTACTGGGTTAGTGCTGTGCTAGTACTGTGTTACTACAGTGTTAGTACTGGGTTAGTGCTGTGCTAGTACTGGGTTAGTGCTGTGCTAGTACTGGGTTTCTACAGTGTTAGTACGGTGTTGCTACAGTGTTAGTACTGTGTTGCTACAGTGTTAGTACTGTGTTGCTACAGTGTTGCTACAGTGTTGCTACTGTGTTGCTACAGTGTTGCTACATTGTTGCTACAGTGTTACTACAGTGTTGCTAAAGTGTTACTACAGTGTTACTACAGTGTTGCTACAGTGTTACTACAGTGTTTCTACGGTGTTAGTACTGTGTTAGTACTGTGTTTCTACAGTGTTAGTACTGGGTTAGTGCTGTGCTAGTCCTGTGTTGCTACAGTGTTTGTACTGTGTTAGTACTGTGTTTCTACAGTGTTAGTACTGTGTTAGTACTGGGTTAGTGCTGTGCTAGTACTGTGTTGCTACAGTGTTAGTACTGTGTTGCTACAGTGTTAGTACTGTGTTGCTACAGTGTTAGTACTGTGTTAGTACTGGGTTAGTGCTGTGCTAGTACTGTGTTGCTACAGTGTTAGTACTGTGTTGCTACAGTGTTAGTACTGTGTTGCTACAGTGTGAGTACTGTGTTAGTACTGGGTTAGTACTGGGTTAGTACTGTGCTAGTACTGTGTTGCTACAGTGTGAGTACTGTGTTAGTACTGGGTTAGTACTGGGTTAGTACTGTGCTAGTACTGTGTTGCTACAGTGTTAGTACTGTGTTAGTACTGGGTTAGTACTGTGCTAGTACTGTGTTGCTACAGTGCTAGTACTGTGTTGCTACAGTGTTAGTACTGTGTTGCTACAGTGTTGCTACAGTGTTGCTACTGTGTTGCTACAGTGTTGCTACAGTGTTACTACAGTGTTGCTACAGTGTTGCTACAGTGTTACTACAGTGTTACTACAGTGTTGCTACAGTGTTACTACAGTGTTGCTACAGTGTTGCTACAGTGTTACTACAGTGTTACTACAGTGTTGCTACAGTGTTGCTACAGTGTTGCTACAGTGTTGCTACAGTGTTTCTACAGTGTTAGTACTGTGTTAGTACTGTGTTTCTACAGTGTTAGTACTGGTTTAGTGCTGTGCTAGTCCTGTGTTGCTACAGTGTTTGTACTGTGTTAGTACTGTGTTAGTACTGGGTTAGTGCTGTGCTAGTACTGTGTTGCTACAGTGTTAGTACTGTGTTGCTACAGTGTTAGTACTGTGTTGCTACAGTGTTAGTACTGTGTTAGTACTGGGTTAGTGCTGTGCTAGTACTGTGTTGCTACAGTGTTAGTACTGTGTTGCTACAGTGTTAGTACTGTGTTGCTACAGTGTTAGTACTGTGTTGATACAGTGTTACTACTGTGTTAGTACTGGGTTAGTACTGGGTTAGTGCTGTGCTAGTACTGTGTTGCTACAGTGTTAGTACTGTGTTGCTACAGTGTGAATACTGTGTTGTACTGTTAGTACTGGGTTAGTACTGTACTACAGTGCTAGTACTGTGTTGCTACAGTTTTAGTACTGTGTTAGTACTGGGTTAGTGCTGTGCTATTATTGTGTTGCTACAGTGTTAGTACTATGTTAGTACTGGGTTAGTGCTGTGATAGTACTGTGTTACTACAGTGTTAGTACTGGGTTAGTGCTGTGCTAGTACTGGGTTAGTGCTGTGCTAGTACTGGGTTTCTACAGTGTTAGTACGGTGTTGCTACAGTGTTGCTAATGTGTTGCTACAGTGTTGCTACAGTGTTACTACAGTGTTGCTACAGTGTTGCTACAGTGTTACTACAGTGTTGCTACAGTGTTGCTACAGTGTTGCTACAGTGTTGCTACAGTGTTTCTACAGTGTTAGTACTGTGTTAGTACTGTGTTTACTGTGTTTCTACAGTGTTAGTACTGGTTTAGTGCTGTGCTAGTCCTGTGTTGCTACAGTGTTTGTACTGTGTTAGTACTGTGTTAGTACTGGGTTAGTGCTGTGCTAGTACTGTGTTGCTACAGTGTTAGTACTGTGTTGCTACAGTGTTAGTACTGTGTTGCTACAGTGTTAGTACTGTGTTAGTACTGGGTTAGTGCTGTGCTAGTACTGTGTTGCTACAGTGTTAGTACTGTGTTGCTACAGTGTTAGTACTGTGTTGCTACAGTGTTAGTACTGTGTTGAGTACAGTGTTACTACTGTGTTAGTACTGGGTTAGTACTGGGTTAGTGCTGTGCTAGTACTGTGTTGCTACAGTGTTAGTACTGTGTTGCTACAGTGTGTACTGTGTTAGTACTGGGTTAGTACTGGGTTAGTACTGTGTTTCTACAGTGCTAGTACTGTGTTGCTACAGTTTTAGTACTGTGTTAGTACTGGGTTAGTGCTGTGCTATTATTGTGTTGCTACAGTGTTAGTACTATGTTAGTACTGGGTTAGTGCTGTGCTAGTACTGTGTTACTACAGTGTTAGTACTGGGTTAGTGATGTGCTAGTACTGGGTTAGTGCTGTGCTAGTACTGGGTTTCTACAGTGTTAGTACTGTGTTGCTACAGTGTTAGTACTGTGTTGCTACAGTGTTAGTACTGTGTTGCTACAGTGTTGCTACTGTGTTGCTACAGTGTTGCTACAGTGTTGCTACAGTGTTGCTACAGTGTTACTACAGTGTTGCTACAGTGTTGCTACAGTGTTACTACAGTGTTGCTACAGTGTTACTACAGTGTTTCTACGGTGTTAGTACTGTGTTAGTACTGTGTTTCTACAGTGTTAGTACTGGGTTAGTGCTGTGCTAGTCCTGTGTTGCTACAGTGTTTGTACTGTGTTAGTACTGTGTTTCTACAGTGTTAGTACTGTGTTAGTACTGGGTTAGTGCTGTGTTAGTACTGTGTTGCTACAGTGTTAGTACTGTGTTGCTACAGTGTTAGTACTGTGTTGCTACAGTGTTAGTACTGTGTTAGTACTGGGTTAGTGCTGTGCTAGTACTGTGTTGCTACAGTGTTAGTACTGTGTTGCTACAGTGTTAGTACTGTGTTGCTACAGTGTTAGTACTGTGTTAGTACTGGGTTAGTACTGTGTTAGTTACTGTGCTAGTACTGTGTTGCTACAGTGTTAGTACTGTGTGTTAGTACTGGGTTAGTACTGGGTTAGTACTGTGCTAGTACTGTGTTGCTACAGTGTTAGTACTGTGTTAGTACTGGGTTAGTACTGTGCTAGTACTGTGTTGCTACAGTGCTAGTACTGTGTTGCTACAGTGTTAGTACTGTGTTGCTACAGTGTTGCTACAGTGTTGTACTGTGTTGCTACAGTGTTGCTACAGTGTTACTACAGTGTTGCTACAGTGTTGTACTACAGTGTTGCTACAGTGTTAGTACAGTGTTGCTACAGTGTTGCTACAGTGTTGCTAGTACTGTGTTGCTACAGTGTTTCTACAGTGTTAGTACTGTGTTGCTACAGTGTTAGTACTGTGTTAGTACTGGGTTAGTGTGTGCTAGTACTGTGTTGCTACAGTGTTAGTACTGTGTTGCTACAGTGTTGTACTGTGTTAGTACTGGGTTGTGCTGTTGCTACTGTGTTGCTACAGTGTTAGTACTGTGTTACTGTGTTACTGTGTTGTGTTACTGTGTTGCTACAGTGTTAGTACTGTGTTAGTACTGTGTTAGTACTGGCTGTTAGTGCTGTGCTGTACTAGTTTCTACAGTGTTAGTACTGGTTTAGTGCTGTTGTACTGTGTTTAGTGTTTGTACTGTGTTAGTACTGTGTTAGTACTGGGTTAGTGCTGTGCTAGTACTGTGTTGCTACAGTGTTAGTACTGTGTACTGTGTTGCTACAGTGTTAGTACTGTGTTGCTACAGTGTTAGTACTGTGTTAGTACTGGGTTAGTGCTGTGCTAGTACTGTGTTGCTACAGTGTTAGTACTGTGTTGTTACAGTGTTAGTACTGTGTTGCTACAGTGTTAGTACTGTGTTGCTACAGTGTTTACTACTGTGTTAGTACTGGGTTAGTACTGGGTTAGTGCTGTGCTAGTACTGTGTTGCTACAGTGTTAGTACTGTGTTGCTACAGTGTTAGTACTGTGTTAGTACTGGGTTAGTACTGGGTTAGTACTGTGTTTCTACAGTGCTAGTACTGTGTTGCTACAGTGTTAGTACTGTGTTAGTACTGTGTTAGTGCTGTGCTATTATACTGTGTTGCTACAGTGTTAGTACTATGTTAGTACTGGGTTAGTGCTGTGCTAGTACTGTGTTACTACAGTGTTAGTACTGGGTTAGTGCTGTGCTAGTACTGGTTAGTGCTGTGCTGTGCTAGTACTGTGTTTCTACAGTGTTAGTGTTAGTACTGTGTTGCTACAGTGTTAGTACTGTGTTGCTACAGTGTGTTAGTACTGTGTTGCTACAGTGCTACAGTGTTGCTACAGTGTTACTGTGTTGCTACAGTGTTGCTACATTGTTGCTACAGTGTTACTACAGTGTTGTGTGTTGCTACAGTGTTAGTACAGTGTTGCTACAGTGTTACTACAGTGTTGCTACAGTGTTAGTACTGTGTTGTACAGTGTGTTGTACAGTGTTAGTACTGGGTTAGTGCTGTGCTAGTACTGTGTTGCTACACTGTGTTACTGTGTTACTACTGTGTTAGTACTGGTTAGTTAGTGCTGTGTACTGTGTTGCTACAGTGTTAGTACTGTGTTGCTACAGTGTTAGTACTGTGTTGCTACAGTGTTAGTACTGTGTTAGTACTGGGTTAGTGCTGTGCTAGTACTGTGTTGCTACAGTGTTAGTACTGTGTTGCTACAGTGTTAGTACTGTGTTGCTACAGTGTTAGTACTGTGTTAGTACTGTGTTGTACTGTGTTAGTACTGTGGTTAGTGTTAGTACTGTGTTGCTACAGTGTTAGTACTGTGTTAGTACTGTGTTAGTACTGGGTTAGTACTGTGCTAGTACTGTGTTGCTACAGTGTTAGTACTGTGTTAGTACTGTGTTAGTACTGTGTTAGTACTGTGTTGCTACAGTGCTAGTACTGTGTTGCTACAGTGTTAGTACTGTGTTGCTACAGTGTTGCTACTGTGTTGTACTGTGTTGCTACAGTGTGCTACTGTGTTACTGTGTTGCTACAGTGTTGCTACAGTGTTACTACAGTGTTAGTACTGTGTTGCTACAGTGTTAGCTGTGTTGCTACAGTGTTAGTACTGTGTTGCTACAGTGTTAGTACTGTGTTGCTACAGTGTTAGTACTGTGTTAGTACTGGGTTAGTGCTGTGCTAGTACTGTGTTGCTACAGTGCTAGTACTGTGTTGCTACAGTGTTAGTACTGTGTTAGTACTGGGTTAGTGCTGTGCTAGTACTGTGTTGCTACAGTGTTAGTACTGTGTTAGTACTGGGTTAGTGCTGTGCTAGTACTGTGTTACTACAGTGTTAGTACTGTGTTAGTACTGGGTTAGTGCTGTGTTAGTACTGTGTTGTACAGTGTTAGTACTGTGTTGCTACAGTGTTAGTACTGTGTTGCTACAGTGTTAGTACTGTGTTGCTACAGTGTTGTACTGTGTTTAGTGTTGCTACTGTGTTGCTACAGTGTTGCTACAGTGTTACTACAGTGTTGCTACAGTGTTGCTACAGTGTTACTACAGTGTTGCTACAGTGTTGCTACAGTGTTGCTACAGTGTTACTACAGTGTTTCTACAGTGGTGTTAGTACTGTGTTAGTACTGTGTTTCTACTGTGTTGTTAGTACTGGGTTAGTGCTGTGCTAGTCCTGTGTTGCTACAGTGTTTGTACTGTGTTAGTACTGTGTTTCTACAGTGTTAGTACTGTGTTAGTACTGGGTTAGTGCTGTGTTAGTACTGTGTTGCTACAGTGTTAGTACTGTGTTGCTACAGTGTTAGTACTGTGTTGCTACAGTGTTAGTACTGTGTTGCTACAGTGTTAGTACTGTGTTGCTACAGTGTTAGTACTGTGTTGCTACAGTGTTAGTACTGTGTTGCTACAGTGTTAGTACTGTGTTGCTACTGTGTTAGTACTGTGTTAGTACTGGGTTAGTGCTGTGCTAGTACTGTGTTGCTACAGTGTTAGTACTGTGTTGCTACAGTGTTAGTACTGTGTTAGTACTGGGTTAGTGCTGTGCTAGTACTGTGTTGCTACAGTGCTAGTACTGTGTTGCTGCAGTGTTACTACTGTGTTACTGCTGTGTTACTACTGTGTTAGTACTGGGTTAGTACTGGGTTAGTGGTGTGCTAATACTGTGTTTCTACAGTGTTAGTACTGTGTTGCTTCAGTGTTTGTACTGTGTTAGTACTGTGTTAGTACTCGGTTAGTGATGTACTAGTACTGTGTTTCTACAGTGCTAGTATTGTGTTGCTACAGTTTTAGTACTGGGTTAGTGCTGTGCTAGTACTGTGTTGCTATAGTGTTAGTACTGTGTTGCTACAGTGTTAGTACTGGGTTAGTGCTGTGCTAGTACTGGGTTAGTGCTGTGCTAGTACTGTGTTGCTACAGTGTTTGTACTGTGTTAGTACTGTGTTAGTACTGTGTTAGTACTGGCTTAGTGCTGTGCTAGTACTGTGTTACTACAGTGTTAGTACTGGGTTAGTGCTATGCTAGTACTGGGTTAGTGCTGTGCTAGTACTGTGTTGCTACAGTGTTAGTACTGTGTTAGTACTGGGTTAGTGCTGTGTTAGTACTGTGCTGTGCTAGTACTGTGTTAGTACTGTGTTGGTTCAGTGTTTGTACTGTGTTAGTACTGGGTTAGTACTGGGTTAGTGCTGTGCTAGTACTGTGTTGCTCCAGTGTTTGTACTGTGTTAGTACTGTGTTAGTACTCGGTTAGTGATGTACTAGTACTGTGTTTCTACAGTGCTAGTATTGTGTTGCTACAGTTTTAGTACTGGGTTAGTGCTGTGCTAGTACTGTGTTGCTATAGTGTTAGTACTGTGTTGCTACAGTGTTAGTACTGGGTTAGTGCTGTGCTAGTACTGGGTTAGTGCTGTGCTAGTACTGTGTTGCTACAGTGTTTGTACTGTGTTAGTACTGTGTTAGTACTGTGTTAGTACTGGGTTAGTGCTGTGCTAGTACTGTGTTACTACAGTGTTAGTACTGGGTTAGTGCTGTGCTAGTACTGGGTTAGTGCTGTGCTAGTACTGTGTTGCTACAGTGTTAGTACTGTGTTGCTACAGTGTTTGTACTGTGTTTCTACAGTGTTAGTACTGTGTTGCTAAAGTGTTAGTACTGTGTTAGTACTGGGTTAGTGCTGTGCTAGTACTGTGTTGCTACAGTGTTAGTACTGTGTTGCTACAGTGTTAGTACTGTGTTGCTACAGTGTTTGTACTGTGTTAGTACTGGGTTAGTGCTGTGCTAGTACTGTGTTGCTACAGTGTTTGTACTGTGTTAGTACTGGGTTAGTGCTGTGCTAGTACTGTGTTGCTACAGTGTTAGTACTGTGTTAGTACTGGGTTAGTGCTGTGCTAGTACTGTGTTGCTACAGTGTTAGTACTGTGTTGCTACAGTGTTAGTACTGTGTTAGTACTGGGTTAGTGCTGTGCTAGTACTGTGTTGCTACAGTCTTAGTACTGTGTTGCTACAGTGCTAGTACTGTGTGCGTACTGTGTTCGTACTGCATTAGTACAGTGTTAGTACTGTGTTGCTACAGTGTTTGTACTGTGTTAGTACTGGGTTAGTGCTGTGCTAGTACTGTGTTGCTACAGTGTTAGTACTGTGTTAGTACGGGGCTAGTGCTGTGCTAGTACTGTGTTGCTACAGTGTTAGTACTGTGTTAGTACTGGGTTAGTGCTGTGCTAGTACTGTGTTGCTACAGTGTTAGTACTGTGTTGCTACAGTGTTTGTACTGTGTTAGTACTGGGTTAGTGCTGTGCTAGTACTGGGTTAGTGCTGTGCTAGTACTGGGTTTCTACAGTGTTAGTACTGTGTTGCTACAGTGTTAGTACTGTTTGCTACAGTGTTAGTACTGTGTTGCTACAGTGTTTACTACTGTGTTAGTACTGTGTTGCTACTGTGTTAGCTACAGTGTTGTACAGTGTTACTACTGTGTTGCTACAGTGTTAGTACTGTGTTGCTACAGTGTTGCTACAGTGTTTGTGTTGCTACAGTGTTGTACAGTGTTGCTACAGTGTTGCTACAGTGTTACTACAGTGTTAGTACTGTGTTAGTACTGTGTTTCTACAGTGTTAGTACTGTGTTAGTACAGTGTTAGTACTGTGTTAGTACTGGGTTAGTGCTGTGTTAGTACTGTGTTGCTACAGTGTTTGTTAGTACTGTGTTAGTACTGTGTTGCTACAGTGTTACTGTGTTGCTACAGTGTTAGTACTGTGTTGCTACAGTGTTTGTACTGTGTTAGTACTGGGTTAGTGCTGTGCTAGTACTGTGTTGCTACTGTGTTTGTACTGTGTTAGTACTGGGTTAGTGCTGTGCTAGTACTGTGTTGCTACTGTGTTAGTACTGTGTTAGTACTGTGTTAGTACTGTGTTAGTACTGTGTTGCTAGTACTGTGTTGCTCAGTGTTTGTACTGTGTTGTACAGTGTTAGTACTGTGTTAGTGCTGTGCTAGTACTGTGTTGCTACAGTGTTGTACTGTGTTGTTAGTACTGTGTTAGTACTGGTTGTGTACTACATGTACTAGTACTGTGTTGCTACAGTGTTAGTACTGTGTTGTGTTGCTACAGTGTTAGTACTGGGTTAGTGCTGTGCTAGTACTGTGTTGCTACAGTGTTAGTACTGTGTTGCTACAGTGTTAGTACTGTTAGTGCTGTGCTAGTACTGGGTTAGTGCTGTGCTAGTACTGTGTTGCTACAGTGTTGTACTGTGTTGTACTGTGTTAGTACTGTGTTAGTACTGGGTTAGTGCTGTGCTAGTACTGTGTTGCTACAGTGTTAGTACTGTGTTAGTACTGTGTTAGTACTGGGTTAGTGCTGTGCTAGTACTGTGTTGCTACAGTGTTAGTACTGTGTTGCTACAGTGTTTGTACTGTGTTAGTACTGGGTTAGTGCTGTGCTGTACTGTGTTGCTACAGTGTTGTACTGTGTTGTTGCTACAGTGTTAGTACAGTGTTAGTACTGTGTTGCTACAGTGTTAGTACTGTGTTGCTACAGTGTTAGTACTGTGTTGCTACAGTGTTAGTACTGTTAGTACTGGGTTAGTGCTGTGCTAGTACTGTGTTGCTACAGTGTTAGTACTGTGTTGCTACAGTGTTAGTACTGTGTTGCTACAGTGTTTGTACTGTGTTAGTACTGTGTTGTACTGTGCTAGTACTGTGTTGCTACAGTGTTTGTACTGTGTTACTACTGTTAGTGCTGCTGTGCTAGTACTGTGTTGCTACAGTGTTAGTACTGTGTTAGTACTGGGTTAGTGCTGTGCTAGTACTGTGTTGCTACAGTGTTAGTACTGTGTTGCTACAGTGTTGTACTGTGTTAGTACTGGGTTAGTGCTGTTAGTACTGTGTTGCTACAGTGTTTGTACTGTGTTAGTACTGTGTTAGTGCTGTGTAGTACTGTGTTGCTACAGTGTTAGTACTGTGTTAGTACTGGGTTGTGCTGTGCTAGTACTGTGTTGCTACAGTGTTAGTACTGTGTTAGTACTGTGTTAGTACTGTGTAGTACTGTGTTGCTACAGTGTTAGTACTGTGTTGCTACAGTGTTAGTACTGTGTTGCTACAGTGTTAGTACTGTGTTGCTACAGTGCTAGTACTGTGTTGCTACAGTGTTAGTACTGTGTTAGTACTGTGTTGCTACTGTGTTAGTACTGTGTTGCTACAGTGTTAGTACTGTGTTGCTACAGTGTTAGTACTGTGTTGCTACAGTGTTACTGTGTACAGTGTTAGTACTGTGTTGTGTTGTACAGTGCTAGTACTGTGTTGCTACAGTGCTAGTACTGTGTTGCTACAGTGTTAGTACTGTGTAGTACTGTGTTGCTACAGTGTTAGTACTGTGTTGCTACAGTGTTAGTACTGTGTTGCTACAGTGTTAGTGCTACAGTGTTAGTACTGTGTTGCTACAGTGTTAGTACTGTGTTGCTACAGTGTTAGTACTGTGTTAGTACTGGGTTAGTGCTCTGCTAGTACTGTGTTGCTACAGTGTTAGTACTGTGTTGCTACAGTGTTTGTACTGTGTTAGTACTGGGTTAGTGCTGTGCTAGTACTGTGTTGCTACAGTGTTAGTACTGGGTTAGTGCTGTGCTAGTACTGTGTTGCTACAGTGTTAGTACTGTGTTGCTACAGTGTTAGTACTGTGTTAGTACTGGGTTAGTGCTGTGCTAGTACTGTGTTTCTACAGTGGTAGTACTGTGTTGCTACAGTGCTAGTACTGTGTGCGTGCTGTGTTACAGTGTACTGTGTTAGTACAGTGTTAGTACTGTGTTGCTACAGTGTTAGTACAGTGTTAGTACTGTGTTGCTACAGTACTGTGTTGTACTGTGTTAGTACTGGGTTAGTGCTGTGCTAGTACTGTGTTGCTACAGTGTTAGTACTGTGTTAGTACTGGGTTAGTGCTGTGCTAGTACTGTGTTGCTACAGTGTTAGTACTGTGTTGCTTCAGTGTTTGTACTGTGTTAGTACTGGGTTAGTACTGGGTTAGTGCTGTGCTAGTACTGTGTTGCTACAGTGTTTGTACTGTGTTAGTACTGTGTTAGTACTCGGTTAGTGATGTACTAGTACTGTGTTTCTACAGTGTTAGTACTGTGTTGCTACAGTGCTAGTACTGTGTTGCTACAGTGTTAGTACTGTGTTGCTACAGTGTTAGTACTGTGTTGCTACTGTGTTAGTACTAGTGCTGTGCTAGTACTGTAGTAGTGTACAGTGTGCTAGTACTGTGTTGCTACAGTGTTTGTACTGTGTTAGTACTGTGTTAGTACTGTGTTAGTACTGGGTTAGTGTGTACTGTGCTAGTACTGTGTTACTACAGTGTTAGTACTGGGTTAGTGTTGTGCTAGTACTGGGTTAGTGTGCTAGTACTGTGTTGCTACAGTGTTAGTACTGTGTTGCTACAGTGTTAGTACTGTGTTGCTACAGTGTTAGTACTGTGTTGCTACAGTGTTAGTACTGTGTTAGTACTGGGTTAGTGCTGTGCTAGTACTGTGTTGCTACAGTGTTAGTACTGTGTTGCTACAGTGTTAGTACTGTGTTGCTACAGTGTTTGTACTGTGTTAGTACTGGGTTAGTGCTGTGCTAGTACTGTGTTGCTACAGTGTTTGTACTGTGTTAGTACTGGGTTAGTGCTGTGCTAGTACTGTGTTGCTACAGTGTTAGTACTGTGTTAGTACTGGGTTAGTGCTGTGCTAGTACTGTGTTGCTACAGTGTTAGTACTGTGTTGCTACAGTGTTAGTACTGTGTTAGTACTGGGTTAGTGCTGTGCTAGTACTGTGTTGCTACGTCTTAGTACTGTGTTGCTACAGTGCTAGTACTGTGTGCAGTGTTAGTACTGTGTTGCTACAGTGTTAGTACAGTGTTAGTACTGTGTTGCTACAGTGTTTGTACTGTGTTAGTACTGGGTTAGTGCTGTGCTAGTACTGTGTTGCTACAGTGTTAGTACTGTGTTAGTACTGGGTTAGTGCTGTGCTAGTACTGTGTTGCTACAGTGTTAGTACTGTGTTAGTACTGGGTTAGTGCTGTGCTAGTACTGTGTTGCTACAGTGTTTACTGTGTTACTACAGTGTTGTACTGTGTTTGCTACAGTGTTAGTACTGGTGTTAGTGCTGTGCTAGTACTGTGTTACTACAGTGTTAGTACTGGGTTAGTGATGTGTTTGTACTGTGTTAGTACTGGGTTAGTACTGGGTTAGTGCTGTGCTAGTACTGTGTTGCTACAGTGTTAGTACTGTGTTAGTACTGGGTTAGTGCTGTGCTAGTACTGTGTTACTACAGTGTTAGTACTGGGTTAGTGATGTGCTAGTACTGGGTTAGTGCTGTGCTAGTACTGGGTTTCTACAGTGTTAGTACTGTGTTGCTACAGTGTTAGTACTGTGTTGCTACAGTGTTAGTACTGTGTTGCTACAGTGTTGCTACTGTGTTGCTACAGTGTTGCTACTGTGTTGCTACAGTGTTGCTACAGTGTTGCTACAGTGTTACTACAGTGTTACTACAGTGTTACTACAGTGTTGCTACAGTGTTACTACAGTGTTGCTACAGTGTTGCTACAGTGTTACTACAGTGTTGCTACAGTGTTTAGTACTGTGTTAGTACTGTGTTTCTACGGTGTTAGTACTGTGTTAGTACTGTGTTTCTACAGTGTTAGTACTGGGTTAGTGCTGTGCTAGTCCTGTGTTGCTACAGTGTTTGTACTGTGTTAGTACTGTGTTGCTACAGTGTTAGTACAGTGTTAGTACTGTGTTGCTACAGTGTTTGTACTGTGCTAGTACTGGGTTAGTGCTGTGCTAGTACTGTGTTGCTACAGTGTTTGTACTGTGTTAGTACTGGGTTAGTGCTGTGCTAGTACTGTGTTGCTACAGTGTTAGTACTGTGTTAGTACTGGGTTAGTGCTGTGCTAGTACTGTGTTGCTACAGTGTTAGTACTGTGTTACTTCAGTGTTTGTACTGTGTTAGTACTGGGTTAGTACTGGGTTAGTGCTGTGCTAGTACTGTGTTGCTACAGTGTTTGTACTGTGTTAGTACTGTGTTAGTACTCGGTTAGTGATGTACTAGTACTGTGTTTCTACAGTGCTAGTATTGTGTTGCTACAGTTTTAGTACTGGGTTAGTGCTGTGCTAGTACTGTGTTGATATAGTGTTAGTACTGTGTTGCTACAGTGTTAGTACTGGGTTAGTGCTGTGCTAGTACTGGGTTAGTGCTGTGCTAGTACTGTGTTAGTACTGTGTTAGTACTGGGTTAGTGCTGTGCTAGTACTGTGTTACTACAGTGTTAGTACTGGGTTAGTGCTGTGCTAGTACTGGGTTAGTGCTGTGCTAGTACTGTGTTGCTACAGTGTTAGTACTGTGTTGCTACAGTGTTTGTACTGTGCTAGTACTGGGTTAGTGCTGTACTAGTACTGTGTTGCTACAGTGTTAGTACTGTGTTGCTACAGTGTTAGTACTGTGTTTCTACAGTGTTAGTACTGTGTTGCTAAAGTGTTAGTACTGTGTTAGTACTGGGTTAGTGCTGTGCTAGTACTGTGTTGCTACAGTGTTAGTACTGTGTTGCTACAGTGTTAGTACTGTGTTGCTACAGTGTTTGTACTGTGTTAGTACTGGGTTAGTGCTGTGCTAGTACTGTGTTGCTACAGTGTTTGTACTGTGTTACTACTGGGTTAGTGCTGTGCTAGTACTGTGTTGCTACAGTGTTAGTACTGTGTTAGTACTGGGTTAGTGCTGTGCTAGTACTGTGTTGCTACAGTGTTAGTACTGTGTTGCTACAGTGTTAGTACTGTGTTAGTACTGGGTTAGTGCTGTGCTAGTACTGTGTTGCTACAGTCTTAGTACTGTGTTGCTACAGTGCTAGTACTGTGTGCGTACTGTGTTGTACTGCATTAGTACAGTGTTAGTACTGTGTTGCTACAGTGTTAGTACTGTGTTAGTACTGGGTTAGTGCTCTGCTAGTACTGTGTTGCTACAGTGTTAGTACTGTGTTAGTACGGTGCTACTGTGCTAGTACTGTGTTGCTACAGTGTTAGTACTGTGTTGCTACAGTGTTAGTACTGTGTTACTTCAGTGTTTGTACTGTGTTAGTACTGGGTTAGTACTGGGTTAGTGCTGTGCTAGTACTGTGTTGCTACAGTGTTTGTACTGTGTTAGTACTGTGTTAGTACTCGGTTAGTGATGTACTAGTACTGTGTTTCTACAGTGCTAGTATTGTGTTGCTACAGTTTTAGTACTGGGTTAGTGCTGTGCTAGTACTGTGTTGCTATAGTGTTAGTACTGTGTTGCTACAGTGTTAGTACTGTTGTTAGTGTGCTGTGCTAGTACTGGGTTAGTGCTGTGCTAGTACTGTGTTGCTACAGTGTTTGTACTGTGTTAGTACTGTGTTAGTACTGTGTTAGTGCTGTGCTAGTACTGTGTACAGTGTTAGTACTGGGTTAGTGCTGTGCTAGTACTGGGTTAGTGCTGTGCTAGTACTGTGTTGCTACAGTGTTAGTACTGTGTTGCTACAGTGTTTGTACTGTGTTAGTACTGGGTTAGTGCTGTACTAGTACTGTGTTGCTACAGTGTTAGTACTGTGTTGCTACAGTGTTAGTACTGTGTTTCTACAGTGTTAGTACTGTGTTGCTAAAGTGTTAGTACTGTGTTAGTTAGTACTGGGTTAGTGCTGTGCTAGTACTGTGTTGCTACAGTGTTGTACTGTGTTACTACAGTGTTAGTACTGTGTTGCTACAGTGTTTGTACTGTGTTAGTACTGGGTTAGTGCTGTGCTAGTACTGTGTTGCTACAGTGTTTGTACTGTGTTAGTACTGGGTTAGTGCTGTGCTAGTACTGTGTTGCTACAGTGTTAGTACTGTGTTAGTACTGGGTTAGTGCTGTGCTAGTACTGTGTTGCTACAGTGTTAGTACTGTGTTGCTACAGTGTTAGTACTGTGTTAGTACTGGGTTAGTGCTGTGCTAGTACTGTGTTGCTACAGTCTTAGTACTGTGTTGCTACAGTGCTAGTACTGTGTGCGTACTGTGTTGTACTGCATTAGTACAGTGTTAGTACTGTGTTGCTACAGTGTTTGTACTGTGTTAGTACTGGGTTAGTGCTGTGCTAGTACTGTGTTGCTACAGTGTTAGTACTGTGTTAGTACGGGGCTAGTGCTGTGCTAGTACTGTGTTGCTACAGTGTTAGTACTGTGTTGCTACAGTGTTAGTACTGTGTTGCTACAGTGTTAGTATTGTGTTGCTACAGTGCTAGTACTGTGTTGCTACAGTGCTAGTACTGTGTTGCTACAGTGTTAGTACTGTGCTAGTACTGTGTTGCTACAGTGTTAGTACTGTGTTGCTACAGTGTTAGTACTGTGTTGCTACAGTGCTAGTACTGTGTTGCTACAGTGTTAGTACTGTGTTAGTACTGGGTTAGTGCTCTGCTAGTACTGTGTTGCTACAGTGTTAGTACTGTGTTGCTACAGTGTTTGTACTGTGTTGCTGGGTTAGTGCTGTGTTAGTACTGTGTTGCTACAGTGTTAGTACTGTGTTAGTACTGGGTTAGTGCTGTGCTAGTACTGTGTTGCTACAGTGTTAGTACTGTGTTGCTACAGTGTTAGTACTGTGTTAGTACTGTGTTAGTACTGTGTTAGTACTGTGTTTCTACAGTGGTAGTACTGTGTTGCTACAGTGCTAGTACTGTGTGCGTACTGTGTTCGTACTGCATTAGTACAGTGTTAGTACTGTGTTGCTACAGTGTTAGTACAGTGTTAGTACTGTGTTGCTACAGTGTTTGTACTGTGTTAGTACTGGGTTAGTGCTGTGCTAGTACTGTGTTGCTACAGTGTTAGTACTGTGTTAGTACTGGGTTAGTGCTGTGCTAGTACTGTGTTGCTACAGTGTTAGTACTGTGTTGCTACAGTGTTAGTACTGTGTTGCTACAGTGTTAGTACTGTGTTGCTACAGTGTGTTGTTGTACTGTTGTTAGTACTGGGTTAGTGCTACAGTGTTAGTACTGTGTTGTTACACTGTGTTACTACTGTGTTAGTACTGTGTTGCTACAGTGTTTAGTACTGTGTTAGTGCTGTGTTAGTACTGTGTTGCTACAGTGTTAGTACTGTGTTGCTACAGTGTTAGTACTGTGTTTACTGGGTTACTACAGTGTTTGTACTGTGTTTGCTGCAGTGTTAGTACTGTGTTAGTACTGTGTTGCTACAGTGTTTGTACTGTGTTAGTACTGGGTTAGTGCTGTGTTAGTACTGTGTTGCTACAGTGTTAGTACTGTGTTGCTACAGTATTAGTACTGTGTTGCTACAGTGTTAGTACTGTGTTGCTACAGTGTTAGTACTGTGTTGCTACAGTGTTAGTACTGTGTTGCTACAGTGTTAGTACTGTGCTAGTACTGTGTTGCTACAGTGTTAGTACTGTGTTGCTACAGTGTTAGTACTGTGTTGCTACAGTGTTAGTACTGTGTTGCTACAGTGCTAGTACTGTGTTGCTACAGTGTTAGTACTGGGTTAGTGCTGTGCTAGTACTGTGTTGCTACAGTGTTAGTACTGTGTTGCTACAGTGTTTGTACTGTGTTAGTACTGGGTTAGTGCTGTGCTAGTACTGTGTTGCTACAGTGTTAGTACTGTGTTGCTACAGTGTTTGTACTGGGTTAGTGCTGTGCTAGTACTGTGTTGCTACAGTGTTTGTACTGTGTTAGTACTGGGTTAGTGCTGTGCTAGTACTGTGTTGCTACAGTGTTAGTACTGTGTTGCTACAGTGTTAGTACTGTGTTAGTACTGGGTTAGTGCTGTGCTAGTACTGTGTTGCTACAGTGCTAGTACTGTGTTGCTGCAGTGTTACTACTGTGTTACTACTGTGTTACTACTGTGTTAGTACTGGGTTAGTACTGGGTTAGTGGTGTGCTAGTACTGTGTTTCTACAGTGTTAGTACTGTGTTGCTACAGTGTTTGTACTGTGTACTGTTGTGCTGCTAGTACTGTGTTGCTACAGTGTTTGTACTGTGTTAGTACTGGGTTAGTGCTGTGCTAGTACTGTGTTGTACAGTGTTAGTACTGTGTTAGTACTGTGTTAGTGCTGTGCTGTGTTGCTACAGTGTTACTGTGTTGCTACAGTGTTAGTACTGTGTTGCTACAGTGTTAGTACTGTGTTGCTACAGTGTTTGTACTGTGTTGTGTTAGTACTGTGTTAGTACTGTGTTGCTACAGTGTTTGTACTGTGTTAGTACTGGGTTAGTGCTGTGCTAGTACTGTGTTGCTACAGTGTTAGTACTGTGTTAGTACTGGGTTAGTGCTGTGCTAGTACTGTGTTGCTACAGGGTTAGTACTGTGTTGCTACAGTGTTAGTACTGTGTTAGTACTGGGTTAGTGCTGTGCTAGTACTGTGTTGCTACAGTCTTAGTACTGTGTTGCTACAGTGCTAGTACTGTGTGCGTACTGTGTTCGTACTGCATTAGTACAGTGTTAGTACTGTGTTGCTACAGTGTTTGTACTGTGTTAGTACTGGGTTAGTGCTGTGCTAGTACTGTGTTGCTACAGTGTTAGTACTGTGTTAGTACTGGGTTAGTGCTGTGCTAGTACTGTGTTGCTACAGTGTTAGTACTGTGTTGCTACAGTGTTAGTACTGTGTTGCTACAGTGTTAGTATTGTGTTGCTACAGTGCTAGTACTGTGTTGCTACAGTGCTAGTACTGTGTTGCTACAGTGTTAGTACTGTGCTAGTACTGTGTTGCTACAGTGTTAGTACTGTGTTGCTACAGTGTTAGTACTGTGTTGCTACAGTGCTAGTACTGTGTTGCTACAGTGTTAGTACTGTGTTAGTACTGGGTTAGTGCTCTGCTAGTACTGTGTTGCTACAGTGTTAGTACTGTGTTGCTACAGTGTTTGTACTGTGTTAGTACTGGGTTAGTGCTGTGCTAGTACTGTGTTGCTACAGTGTTAGTACTGTGTTAGTACTGGGTTAGTGCTGTGCTAGTACTGTGTTGCTACAGTGTTAGTACTGTGTTGCTACAGTGTTAGTACTGTGTTAGTACTGGGTTAGTGCTGTGCTAGTACTGTGTTTCTACAGTGGTAGTACTGTGTTGCTACAGTGCTAGTACTGTGTGCGTACTGTGTTCGTACTGCATTAGTACAGTGTTAGTACTGTGTTGCTACAGTGTTAGTACAGTGTTAGTACTGTGTTGCTACAGTGTTTGTACTGTGTTAGTACTGGGTTAGTGCTGTGCTAGTACTGTGTTGCTACAGTGTTAGTACTGTGTTAGTACTGGGTTAGTGCTGTGCTAGTACTGTGTTGCTACAGTGTTAGTACTGTGTTGCTACAGTGTTAGTACTGTGTTGCTACAGTGTTAGTACTGTGTTGCTACAGTGTTAGTACTGTGTTGCTACAGTGTTAGTACTGTGTTAGTACTGGGTTAGTGCTGTGTTACTACAGTGTTTGTACTGTGTTGCTGCAGTGTTACTACTGTGTTACTACTGTGTTGCTACAGTGTTAGTACTGTGTTAGTACTGGGTTAGTGCTGTGCTAGTACTGTGTTGCTACAGTGTTAGTACTGTGTTGCTACAGTGTTAGTACTGTGTTGCTACAGTGTTAGTACTGTGTTGCTACAGTGCTAGTACTGTGTTGCTACAGTGCTAGTACTGTGTTGCTACAGTGTTAGTACTGTGCTAGTACTTTGTTGCTACAGTGTTAGTACTGTGTTGCTACAGTGTTAGTACTGTGTTGCTACAGTGTTAGTACTGTGTTGCTACAGTGCTAGTACTGTGTTGCCACAGTGTTAGTACTGGGTTAGTGCTCTGCTAGTACTGTGTTGCTACAGTGTTAGTACTGTGTTGCTACAGTGTTTGTACTGTGTTAGTACTGGGTTAGTGCTGTGCTAGTACTGTGTTGCTACAGTGTTAGTACTGTGTTGCTACAGTGTTTGTACTGTGTTAGTACTGGGTTAGTGCTGTGCTAGTACTGTGTTGCTACAGTGTTTGTACTGTGTTAGTACTGGGTTAGTGCTGTGCTAGTACTGTGTTGCTACAGTGTTAGTACTGTGTTGCTACAGTGTTAGTACCGTGTTAGTACTGGGTTAGTGCTGTGCTAGTACTGTGTTGCTACAGTGCTAGTACTGTGTTGCTGCATTGTTACTACTGTGTTACTACTGTGTTACTACTGTGTTACTACTGTGTTAGTACTGGGTTAGTACTGGGTTAGTGGTGTGCTAGTACTGTGTTTCTACAGTGTTAGTACTGTGTTGCTTCAGTGTTTGTACTGTGTTAGTACTGGGTTAGTACTGGGTTAGTGCTGTGCTAGTACTGTGTTGCTACAGTGTTAGTACTGTGTTGCTACAGTGTTAGTACTGTGTTGCTACAGTGTTAGTACTGTGTTGCTACAGTGTTAGTACTGTGTTAGTACTGGGTTAGTGCTGTGCTAGTACTGTGTTGCTACAGTGTTAGTACTGTGTTGCTACAGTGTTTGTACTGTGTTAGTACTGGGTTAGTGCTGTGCTAGTACTGTGTTGCTACAGTGTTTGTACTGTGTTAGTACTGTGTTAGTGCTGTGCTAGTACTGTGTTTCTACAGTGTTAGTACTGTGTTGCTACAGTGTTAGTACTGGGTTAGTGCTGTGCTAGTACTGTGTTGCTACAGTGTTAGTACTGTGTTTCTACAGTGTTAGTACTGTGTTAGTGCTGTGCTAGTACTGTGTTGCTACAGTGCTAGTACTGTGTTGCTTCATTGTTACTACTGTGTTACTACTGTGTTAGTACTGGGTTAGTACTGGGTTAGTACTGGGTTAGTGGTGTGCTAGTACTGTGTTTCTATAGTGCTAGTATTGTGTTGCTACAGTTTTAGTACTGTGTTTCTACAGTGTTAGTACTGTGTTAGTACTGTGTTGCTACAGTGTTAGTACTGTGTTTCTACAGTGTTAGTACTGTGTTAGTACTGTGTTAGTACTGGGTTAGTACTGGGTTAGTGCTGTGCTAGTACTGGGTTAGTGCTGTGCTAGTACTGTGTTGCTATAGTGTTTGTACTGTGTTAGTACTGTGTTAGTACTGTGTTAGTACTGGGTTAGTGCTGTGCTAGTACTGTGTTACTACAGTGTTAGTACTGGGTTAGTGCTGTGCTAGTACTGGGTTAGTGCTGTGCTAGTACTGTGTTGCTACAGTGTTAGTACTGTGTTGCTACAGTGTTTGTACTGTGTTAGTACTGTGTTAGTACTGTGTTAGTACTGGGTTAGTGCTGTGCTAGTACTGTGTTACTACAGTGTTAGTACTGGGTTAGTGCTGTGCTAGTACTGGGTTAGTGCTGTGCTAGTACTGTGTTGCTACAGTGTTTGTACTGTGTTAGTACTGTGTTAGTACTGGGTTAGTGGTGTGCTAGTACTGTGTTTCTACAGTGTTAGTACTGTGTTGCTTCAGTGTTTGTACTGTGTTAGTACTGGGTTAGTACTGGGTTAGTGCTGTGCTAGTACTGTGTTGCTACAGTGTTACTACTGTGTTACTACTGTATTACTACAGTGTTTGTACTGTCTTAGTACTGGGTTAGTACTCGGTTAGTGATGTACTAGTACTGTGTTTCTACAGTGCTAGTATTGTGTTGCTACAGTTTTAGTACTGTGTTTCTACAGTGTTAGTACTGTGTTAGTACTGTGTTGCTACAGTGTTAGTACTGTGTTTCTACAGTGTTAGTACTGTGTTAGTACTGTGTTAGTACTGGGTTAGTACTGGGTTAGTGCTGTGCTAGTACTGGGTTAGTGCTGTGCTAGTACTGTGTTGCTATAGTGTTTGTACTGTGTTAGTACTGGGTTAGTGCTGTGCTAGTACTGTGTTGCTACAGTGTTAGTACTGTGTTAGTACTGGGTTAGTGCTGTGCTAGTACTGTGTTGCTACAGTGTTAGTACTGTGTTGCTACAGTGTTTGTACTGTGTTAGTACTGGGTTAGTGCTGTGCTAGTACTGTGTTGCTACAGTGTTAGTACTGTGTTAGTACTGGGTTAGTGCTGTGCTAGTACTGTGTTACTACAGTGTTAGTACTGGGTTAGTGATGTGTTTGTACTGTGTTAGTACTGGGTTAGTACTGGGTTAGTGCTGTGCTAGTACTGTGTTGCTACAGTGTTAGTACTGTGTTAGTACTGGGTTAGTGCTGTGCTAGTACTGTGTTACTACAGTGTTAGTACTGGGTTAGTGATGTGCTAGTACTGGGTTAGTGCTGTGCTAGTACTGGGTTTCTACAGTGTTAGTACTGTGTTGCTACAGTGTTAGTACTGTGTTGCTACAGTGTTAGTACTGTGTTGCTACAGTGTTGCTACTGTGTTGCTACAGTGTTGCTACTGTGTTGCTACAGTGTTGCTACAGTGTTGCTACAGTGTTACTACAGTGTTACTACAGTGTTGCTACAGTGTTACTACAGTGTTACTACAGTGTTGCTACAGTGTTGCTACAGTGTTGCTACAGTGTTACTACAGTGTTTCTACGGTGTTAGTACTGTGTTAGTACTGTGTTTCTACAGTGTTAGTACTGGGTTAGTGCTGTGCTAGTCCTGTGTTGCTACAGTGTTTGTACTGTGTTAGTACTGCTACAGTGTTAGTACTGTGTTTAGTTAGTGCTGTGTTAGTACTGCTACAGTGTTACTGTGTGCTACAGTGTTAGTACTGTGTTGCTACAGTGTTAGTACTGTGTTGCTACAGTGTTAGTACTGTGTTGCTACAGTGTTAGTACTGTGTTGTACTACTGGGTTAGTGCTGTGCTAGTACTGTGTTGCTACAGTGTTAGTACTGTGTTGCTACAGTGTTAGTACTGTGTTAGTACTGGGTTAGTGCTGTGCTAGTACTGTGTTGCTACAGTGCTAGTACTGTGTTGCTACAGTGTTAGTACTGTGTTTGCTGTGTTAGTACTGTGTTAGTACTGGGTTAGTACTGGGTTAGTGCTGTGCTAGTACTGTGTTGCTACAGTGTTAGTACTGTGTTGCTACAGTGTTTGTACTGTGTTAGTACTGTTAGTACTGGGTTAGTACTGTGCTAGTACTGTGTTGTGTGTTAGTACTGTGTTGTACTGTGTTTGTACTGTGTTGCTACAGTGTTAGTACTGTGTTGCTACAGTGTTTGTACTGTGTTAGTACTGGGTTAGTACTGTGTTGCTACAGTGTTAGTACTGTGTTGCTACAGTGTGTACTGGGTTAGTACTGTGTTAGTACTGGGTTAGTGCTGTGCTAGTACTGTGTTGCTACAGTGTTAGTACTGTGTTGCTACAGTGTTAGTACTGTGTTAGTACTGGGTTAGCTGTGCTGCTGCTACAGTGTTAGTACTGTGTTGCTACAGTGTTGTACTGTACTGTGCTTGCTAGTACTGGTTGTTAGTGTTAGTACTGTGTTGTTAGTACTGTGTTGCTACAGTGTTTGTACTGTGCTAGTACTGTGTTAGTGCTGTGTTAGTACTGTGTTGCTACAGTGTTAGTACTGTGTTGCTACAGTGTTAGTACTGTGTTGCTACAGTGTTAGTACTGTGTTGCTACAGTGTTAGTACTGTGTTAGCTACTGTGTTAGTACTGTGTTAGTACTGTTTGCTGTGTGTTAGTACTGTGTTGCTACAGTGTTAGTACTGTGTTGCTACAGTGTTAGTACTGTGTTAGTACAGTGTTAGTACTGTGCTACAGTACTGTGTTGCTACAGTGTTAGTACTGTGTTAGTACTGGGTTAGTGTACTGTGCTACAGTGTTTGTACTGTGTTGCTGCAGTGTTAGTACTGTGTTACTACTGTGTTGCTACAGTGTTAGTACTGTGTTAGTACTGGGTTAGTGCTGTGCTAGTACTGTGTTGCTACAGTGTTAGTACTGTGTTGCTACAGTGTTAGTACTGTGTTGCTACAGTGTTAGTACTGTGTTGCTACAGTTAGTACTGTGTTAGTAGTACTGTGTTGCAGTACAGTGTTGTACTGTGTTGCTACAGTGTTAGTACTGTGTTAGTACTGTGTTGTTACTGTGTTAGTACTGTGTTGCTACAGTGTTAGTACTGTGTTGCTACAGTGTTTGTACTGTGTTAGTACTGGGTTAGTGCTGTGCTAGTACTGTGTTGCTACAGTGTTAGTACTGTGTTGCTACAGTGTTAGTACTGTGTTAGTACTGGGTTAGTGCTGTTGCTAGTACTGTGTTGCTACAGTGTTAGTACTGTGTTGCTACAGTGTTAGTACTGTGTTAGTACTGTGTTAGTACTGTTAGTGTTAGTACTGTGTTGCTACAGTGTTAGTACTGTGTTGCTACAGTGTTAGTACTGTGTTTACAGTGTTAGTACTGTGTTACAGTGTACTGTGTTGTACTGTTACTGTGTTGCAGTGTTTGCTACAGTGTTAGTACTGTGTTTGCTGTGTTAGTACTGTGTTGCTACAGTGTTAGTACTGTGTTAGTACTGGGTTAGTGCTGTGCTAGTACTGTGTTGCTAGTGTTAGTGTGTTAGTACTGTTGTTGCTAGTACTGTGTGCTAGTACTGTGTTAGTACTGTGTTGCTAGTACTGTGTTAGTACTGTGTTAGTACTGTGTTAGTACTGTGTTAGTACTGTGTTTAGTACAGTGTTAGTACTGTGTTACTACTGTGTTGTACTGTGTTAGTACTGTGTTAGTACTGGGTTAGTGCTGTGCTAGTACTGTGTTGCTACAGTGTTACTGTGTTGTACAGTGTTAGTACTGTGTTGTGCAGTGTTAGTACTGTGTTGCTACAGTGTTGTACTGTGTTGTACAGTGCTGTACTGTTGCTACAGTGTTAGTACTGTGTTTGCTACAGTGTTAGTACTGTGTTGCTACAGTGTAGTACTGTGTTGTTAGTACTGTGTTGCTACAGTGCTAGTACTGTGTTGCTACAGTGCTAGTACTGCGTTGCTACAGTGTTAGTGCTGTGCTAGTACTGTGTTGCTACAGTGTTTGTACTGTGTTAGTACTGTGTTAGTACTGGGTTAGTGGTGTGCTAGTACTGTGTTTCTACAGTGTTAGTACTGTGTTGCTTCAGTGTTTGTACTGTGTTAGTACTGGGTTAGTACTGGGTTAGTGCTGTGCTAGTACTGTGTTGCTACAGTGTTACTACTGTGTTACTACTGTATTACTACAGTGTTTGTACTGTCTTAGTACTGGGTTAGTACTCGGTTAGTGATGTACTAGTACTGTGTTTCTACAGTGCTAGTATTGTGTTGCTACAGTTTTAGTACTGTGTTTCTACAGTGTTAGTACTGTGTTAGTACTGTGTTGCTACAGTGTTAGTACTGTGTTTCTACAGTGTTAGTACTGTGTTAGTACTGTGTTAGTACTGGGTTAGTACTGGGTTAGTGCTGTGCTAGTACTGGGTTAGTGCTGTGCTAGTACTGTGTTGCTATAGTGTTTGTACTGTGTTAGTACTGTGTTAGTACTGTGTTAGTACTGGGTTAGTGCTGTGCTAGTACTGTGTTACTACAGTGTTAGTACTGGGTTAGTGCTGTGCTAGTACTGGGTTAGTGCTGTGCTAGTACTGTGTTGCTATAGTGTTAGTACTGTGTTGCTACAGTGTTTGTACTGTGTTAGTACTGTGTTAGTACTGTGTTAGTACTGGGTTAGTGCTGTGCTAGTACTGTGTTACTACAGTGTTAGTACTGGGTTAGTGCTGTGCTAGTACTGGGTTAGTGCTGTGCTAGTACTGTGTTGCTACAGTGTTTGTACTGTGTTAGTACTGTGTTAGTACTGGGTTAGTGCTGTGCTAGTACTGTGTTGCTATAGTGTTAGTACTGTGTTGCTACAGTGTTTGTACTGTGTTGCTACAGTGTCAGTACTGTGTTGCTACAGTGTTTGTACTGTGTTGGTACTGGGTTAGTGCTGTACTAGTACTGTGTTTCTACAGTGTTAGTACTGTGTTGCTACAGTGTTAGTACTGTGTTAGTACTGGGTTAGTGATGTGCTAGTACTGTGTTGCTACAGTGTTAGTACTGTGTTGCTACAGTGTTAGTACTGTGTTAGTACTGGGTTAGTGCTGTGCTAGTACTGTGTTGCTACAGTGCTAGTACTGTGTTAGTACAGTGTTAGTACTGTGTTGCTACAGTGTTAGTACAGTGTTAGTACTGTGTTGCTACAGTGTTTGTACTGTGCTAGTACTGGGTTAGTGCTGTGCTAGTACTGTGTTGCTACAGTGTTAGTACTGTGTTAGTACTGGGTTAGTGCTGTGCTAGTACTGTGTTGCTACAGTGTTAGTACTGTGTTGCTACAGTGTTAGTACTGTGTTAGTACTGGGTTAGTGCTGTGTTACTACAGTGTTTGTACTGTGTTGCTGCAGTGTTACTACTGTGTTAGTACTGGGTTAGTGCTGTGTTACTACAGTGTTTGTACTGTGTTGCTGCAGTGTTACTACTGTGTTACTACTGTGTTGCTACAGTGTTAGTACTGTGTTAGTACTGGGTTAGTGCTGTGCTAGTACTGTGTTGCTACAGTGTTAGTACTGTGTTGCTACAGTGTTAGTACTGTGTTGCTACAGTGTTAGTACTGTGTTGCTACAGTGTTAGTACTGTGTTGCTACAGTGCTAGTACTGTGTTGCTACAGTGTTAGTACTGTGCTAGTACTGTGTTGCTACAGTGTTAGTACTGTGTTGCTACAGTGTTAGTACTGTGTTGCTACAGTGTTTGTACTGTGTTGGTACTGGGTTAGTGCTGTACTAGTACTGTGTTTCTACAGTGTTAGTACTGTGTTGCTACAGTGTTAGTACTGTGTTAGTACTGGGTTAGTGCTGTGCTAGTACTGTGTTGCTACAGTGTTAGTACTGTGTTGCTACAGTGTTAGTACTGTGTTAGTACTGGGTTAGTGCTGTGCTAGTACTGTGTTGCTACAGTGCTAGTACTGTGTGCGTACTGTGTTCGTACTGCATTAGTACAGTGTTAGTACTGTGTTGCTACAGTGTTAGTACAGTGTTAGTACTGTGTTGCTACAGTGTTTGTACTGTTAGTACTGGGTTAGTGCTGTGCTAGTACTGTGTTGCTACAGTGTTAGTACTGTGTTAGTACTGGGTTAGTGCTGTGCTAGTACTGTGTTGCTACAGTGTTAGTACTGTGTTGCTACAGTGTTAGTACTGTGTTAGTACTGGGTTAGTGCTGTGTTACTACAGTGTTTGTACTGTGTTGCTGCAGTGTTACTACTGTGTTACTACTGTGTTGCTACAGTGTTAGTACTGTGTTAGTACTGGGTTAGTGCTGTGCTAGTACTGTGTTGCTACAGTGTTAGTACTGTGTTGCTACAGTGTTAGTACTGTGTTGCTACAGTGTTAGTATTGTGTTGCTACAGTGCTAGTACTGTGTTGCTACAGTGCTAGTACTGTGTTGCTACAGTGTTAGTACTGTGCTAGTACTGTGTTGCTACAGTTTTAGTACTGTGTTGCTACAGTGTTAGTACTGTGTTGCTACAGTGTTAGTACTGTGCTAGTACTGTGTTGCTACAGTGTTAGTACTGTGTTGCTACAGTGTTAGTACTGTGTTGCTACAGTGTTAGTACTGTGTTGCTACAGTGTTAGTACTGTGTTGCTACAGTGTTAGTACTGTGTTGCTACAGTGCTAGTACTGTGTTGCTACAGTGTTAGTACTGTGTTAGTACTGGGTTAGTGCTGTGCTAGTACTGTGTTGCTACAGTGTTAGTACTGTGTTGCTACAGTGTTTGTACTGTGTTAGTATTGGGTTAGTGCTGTGCTAGTACTGTGTTGGTACAGTGTTAGTACTGTGTTGCTACAGTGTTTGTACTGTGTTAGTACTGGGGTAGTGCTGTGCTAGTACTGTGTTGCTACAGTGTTTGTACTGTGTTAGTACTGGGTTAGTGCTGTGCTTGTACTGTGTTGCTACAGTGTTAGTACTGTGTTGCTACAGTGTTAGTACTGTGTTAGTACTGGGTTAGTGCTGTGCTAGTACTGTGTTGCTACAGTGTTAGTACTGTGTTAGTACTGGGTTAGTGCTGTGCTAGTACTGTGTTGCTACAGTGTTAGTACTGTGTTGCTACAGTGTTTGTATTGGGTTAGTACTGTGTTAGTACTGGGTTAGTGCTGTGCTAGTACTTTGTTGCTACAGTGCTAGTACTGTGTTGCTGCAGTGTTACTACTGTGTTACTACTGTGTTAGTATTGGGTTAGTGGTGTGCTAGTACTGTGTTTCTACAGTGTTAGTACTGTGTTGCTACAGTGTTTGTACTGTGTTAGTACTGGGTTAGTGCTGTACTAGTACTGTGTTGCTACAGTGTTACTACAGTGTTACTACAGTGTTAGTACTGTGTTAGTACTGTGTTAGTACTGTGTTGCTACAGTGTTAGTACTGTGTTAGTACTGGGTTAGTGCTGTGCTAGTACTGTGTTGCTACAGTGTTAGTACTGTGCTAGTACTGTGTTGCTACAGTTTTAGTACTGTGTTGCTACAGTGTTAGTACTGTGTTGCTACAGTGTTAGTACTGTGCTAGTACTGTGTTGCTACAGTGTTAGTACTGTGTTGCTACAGTGTTAGTACTGTGTTGCTACAGTGTTAGTACTGTGTTGCTACAGTGTTAGTACTGTGTTGCTACAGTGTTTGTACTGTGTTAGTACTGGGTTAGTGCTGTGCTAGTACTGTGTTGCTACAGTGTTTGTACAGTGTTAATACAGTTTTATAGAGGTGTTATGTACTGTTAGTACAGTGGTAGTACAGTGTTAGTACAGTGTTAGTACGGTGTTAGTACAGTTCTATTGAGGTGTTGTGTACTGTTAGTACAGTGTTAGTACAGTGTTAGTATGGTGTTAGTATGGTGTTAGTACAGTGTTAGTACAGTTCTATTGAGGTGTTGTGTACTGTTAGTACAGTGTTAGTACAGTGTTAGTATGGTGTTAGTATGGTGTTAGTACAGTGGTAGTACAGTTCTATTGAGGTGTTGTGTACTGTTAGTACGGTGTTAGTACAGTGTTAGTACGGTGTTAGTACAGTGTTAGTACAGTGTTAGTACAGTGTTAGTACAGTGTTAGTACAGTGTTAGTACGGTGTTAGTACGGTGTTAGTACAGTTCTATTGAGGTGTTATGTACTGTTAGTACAGTGTTAGTACAGTGTTAGTACGGCGTTAGTATGGTGTTAGTACAGTTCTATTGAGGTGTTATGTACTGTTAGTACAGTGTTAGGACGGTGTTAGTACGGTGTTAGTATGGTGTTAGTACAGTTCTATTGAGGTGTTATGTACTGTTAGTATAGTGTTAGGACGGTGTTAGTATGGTGTTAGTACAGTTCTATTGAGGTGTTATGTACTGTTAGTACAGTGTTAGGACGGTGTTAGTATGGTGTTAGTACAGTTCTATTGAGGTGTTGTGTACTGTTAGTACAGTGTTAGTACAGTGTTAGTACGGTGTTAGTACGGTGTTAGTACAGTGTTAGTACAGTGTTAGGATGATGTTAGTACAGTTCTATTGAGGTGTTATGTACTGTTAGTACAGTGTTAGTACAGTGTTAGTACATTGTTAGTACAGTGTTAGTGTGGTGTTAGTACGGTGTTAGTACAGTGTTAGTACAGTGTTAGTATGGTGTTAGTACAGTGTTAGTATGGTGTTAGTACAGTTCTATTGAGGTGTTATGTACTGTTAGTACAGTGTTAGTATGGTGTTAGTACAGTGTTAGTATGGTGTTAGTACAGTGTTAGGACGGTGTTAGTATGGTGTTAGTACAGTTCTATTGAGGTGTTATGTACTGTTAGTACAGTGTTAGGACGGTGTTAGTATGGTGTTAGTATGGTGTTAGTACAGTTCTATTGAGGTGTTGTGTACTGTTAGTACAGTGTTAGTACAATGTTAGTACAGTGTTAGTACGGTGTTAGTAGTGTTAGTATGGTGTTAGTACAGTGTTAGTATGGTGTTAGTATGGTGTTAGTACAGTTCTATTGAGGTGTTATGTACTGTTAGTACCGTGTTAGTACAGTGTTAGGACGGTGTTAGTATGGTGTTAGTACAGTGTTAGTACAGTGTTAGTACAGTTCTATTGAGGTGTTATGTACTGTTAGTACAGTGTTAGTACAGTGTTAGTACGGGGTTAGTACAGTTCTATTGAGGTGTTATGTACTGTTAGTACAGTGTTAGTACAGTTCTATTGAGGTGTTATGTACTGTTAGTACAGTGTTAGTACAGTGTTAGTACGGGGTTAGTACAGTTCTATTGAGGTGTTATGTACTGTTAGTACAGTGTTAGTACAGTGTTAGTACAGTGTTAGTACAGTGTTAGTACAGTTCTATTGAGGTGTTATGTACTGTTAGTACAGTGTTAGTACAGTGTTAGTACAGTGTTAGTATGGTGTTAGTACAGTGTTAGTACAGTGTTAGTACAGTTCTATTGAGGTGTTATGTACTGTTAGTACAGTGTTAGTACAGTGTTAGTACAGTGTTAGTATGGTGTTAGTACAGTGTTAGTACAGTGTTAGTACAGTGTTAGTACGGGGTTAGTACAGTGTTAGTACAGTGTTAGTACAGTTTTAGTATGGTGTTAGTACAGTGTTAGTACAGTGTTAGTACAGTTCTATTGAGGTGTTATGTACTGTTAGTACAGTGTTAGTACAGTGTTAGTACAGTGTTAGTACAGTGTTAGTACGGTGTTAGTACAGTGTTAGTACAGTGTTAGTACAGTGTTAGTACAGTGTTAGTACAGTTCTATTGAGGTGTTGTGTGCTTTGTATGCAGGGCCCATGCAGGAGAGAGATGGAGAGCATTCTGAACAGTCTTAAAATCTCCAATGTGCTCATCCCCAGAGGCATCCGCATCCCCAACTGTGACAAAAAAGGCTTCTACAAGAAAAAACAAGTGAGTCTCGCTTTGCTTTAAGTATTACACACACACACACACACACACACACACACACACACACACACACACACACACACACACACACACACACACACACACACACACACACACACACACACACACACACACACACACACACACACACATTCACTATACAGGCTTCAAAAAGAAACCCCGCCCAGGCCCCCCAATGCATTCTTTGACAGTACCTTGACAGAAACAGAAACATCAATAGCATTATCAACATAAATAATAACCAGGTATTACAGAGACAACTACACACTGCTGACTCACTACACTCTTACCAATTCTGGGTTTAAAAACATCTTATTATTAGGTTAACCTAGCACTGAGTAAATATTGGCCAGAACACACACTTAGTTATTTTGACCCAGCCAATTGGGTTGAGTGAATAACCCAACTGATTGCGATTGGGTGATTTAACCATCAGTTGTTTTTTGTACTGTTAAGTTGGGTTGCCTTAGCAGCGGGATTATACTCATTTGATTTTAATATGTGATGACTATACAGCAGAACAGCTTAACAGGAATGGCATTTACGCTCATGGGTGGCTAAAAAGAACTATCTGAAGGCCACGCCCCAACTAAACTACGCCTCCAGTCTTTTGATCTGACCCATTGGATCATATCTCAATAACCCTGCACCAATAACCCAAACGTTTTTAAAGAAAACAACCCAGCAGCTAATGACCCAACGCCTGCAACCCAGCAGTTGGGTCAACCAAACAACCCAGCATTTTTTAGAGTGTAGGAACAGCAAATTCAATTGTTAAAGAACATTTTCAAAAATGTCAACTTGATATCTATCGTTTTCAGCACCACCCCAACATCAACATAATATGTGAAAATGGCGCTATTGGTAGTAAAAAGATACAGGAAGATGTGTTTCCAATGACATCATTGGTATGCATCGTGATTTTAATTCAATATGAGTAGGCGTTGCCTACTAATTGTCTACTAATTGTTTGATGATGTCATTGGGAACACTTATTTTCCTCCATCTTTTTTACTACAAAACATAGAATCCATTTCTCACGTACAGTATGTTGATGTTGGGGTGGTGCTGAGATGATGAATATTAGGTAGAACATTCTAGAAATGTCCCTTTTAAGTGAGTGTGTGTTTGAGAGAGAGGATGTGAGTGTGGTCTGAGCCTGTGTGTGACACTAGATGTAATAATAATAATATAATAATAATAATAATAATAATAATAATAATAATGAATAATATATGCCATTTAGCAGACGCTTTTATCCAAAGCGACTTACAGTCATGTGTGCATACATTCTATGTATGGGTGGTCCCGGGGATCGAACCCACTACCCTGGCGTTACAAGCGCCATGCTCTACCAACTGAGCTACAGAAGGACCACGTGTGGTGGGGGAGGAGGAGTGTGGCTGGCATGCATCTGGTGGAGAGCAAAGAAAGCAAGTATTTTGGTGAGGGCGATGGGAGGTCTCACTAGAGAAAACACAGAGACTTACCACTGGTGTTGTTCTTGAAGTCTGTGGCGGGACAGACGTCGGCCACCCATGGTCTATACACCGACGGAGAATAGAGGGAGTGGAAATACATCCGATAGTTGCAGAATGCTGGATCTGTGTTGGGCATACAATATGCTTCATATCAATTGTAAATGCATTACATTTATGACATAATATATTATCCATACGGAGAGGATATGAAGCAACAGCCTACTGGACGGAGGGAGGGGGGTGGTCCACACACACACACACCATCCAACCCAGTAAATACCCCTATCATCCCACTTCCCAGCAGCAGAAGGTCTGACAAATGGTCTCTGACGATTCTGAGAAATGGAATGAGTCATATTATAACCCCCTTTAACATCACTCTAATGTCTAATGTTGTTATGGTCTAATGTTGTTATGGTCTAATGTTGTTATGGTCTAATGGTCTAATGTTGTTATGATCTAATGTTGTTATGATCTAATGTTGTTATGATCTAATGGTCTAATGTTGTTATGGTCTAATGTTGTTATGGTCTAATGTTGTTATGGTATAATGTTGTTATGGTCTAATGTTGTTATGGTCTAATGGTCTAAATGGTCTAATGTTGTTATGGTCTAATGTTGTTATGGTCTAATGTTGTTATGGTCTAATGCTGTTATGGTCTAATGGTCTAATGTTGTTATGGTCTAATGTTGTTATGGTCTAATGGTCTAATGTTGTTATGGTCTAATGGTCTAATGTTGTTATGGTCTAACGATCCCCGGGACCACCCATACGTAGAATGTATGCACACATGACTGTAAGTCGCTTTGGATAAAAGCGTCTGCTAAATGGCATATATTATTATATTATATTATCACCGTGGCTCAGAGAACATTGGAACGCACCACACGCACATACAGTTGTGGCCAAAAGTTTTGAGAATGACACAAATATAATTTTCACAAAGTCAAGCATTTCATGAGTGTCAAAGGCTTTTATTGACAATTACAGGAAGTTGATGCAAAGAGTCAATATTTGTAGTGTTGACCCTTCTTTTTCAAGAACTCTGCAATCTGCCCTGAAATGCTGTCAATTAACTTCTGGGCCACATCCTGACTGATGGCAGCCCATTCTTGCATAATCAATGCTTCGAGTTTGTCAGAATTTGCTGGTTTTTGTTTGTCCAGCCACCTCTTGAGGATTGACCACAAGTTCTCAATGGGATTAAGGTCTGGGGGGTTTCCTGGCCATAGAACCAAAATATCGATGTTTTGTTCCCCGAGCCACTTAGTTATCACTTTTGATAACCAGTGAGATATACCTGCTGGACCGCGTGCTATGGGTGGGTGGTGCTATGGTGACCAGTGAGCTGAGATAAGGCGGGCTTTACCCACTACTCACTTTTGCCTTTTGGTAAGGTGCTCCATCATGCTGGAAAAGAGATTGTTCGTCACCAAACTGTTCCTGGATGGTTGGGAGAAGTTGCTCTCGGAGGATGTGTTGGTACCATTCTTTATTCTTGGCTGTGTTCTTAGGCAAAATTATGAGTGAGCCCACTCCCTTGGCTGAGAAGCAACCCCACACATGAATGGTCTCAGGATGCTTTACTGTTGGCATGACACTGGACTGATGGTAGCGCTCACCTTGTCTTCTCCGGACAAGCTTTTTTCCGGATGCCCCAAACAATCGGAAAGGGGATTCATCAGAGAAAATGACTTTACCCCAGTCCTCAGCAATCCCTGTACCTTTTGCAGAATATCAGTCTGTCCCTGATGTTTTTCCTGGAGAGAAGTGGCTTCTTTGCCACCCTTCTTGACACCAGGCCATCCTCCAAAAGTTTTTGCCTCATTGTGCATGCAGATGCACTCACACCTGCCTGCTGCCATTCCTGAGCAAGCTCTGTACTGGTGGTGCCCGGATCCAGCAGCTGAATCAACTTTAGGAGATGTCCTGGCGCTTGCTGGACTTTCTTGGGTGCCATGAAGCCTTCTTCACAACAATTGAACCCAATTGAACCCTCGGATCTTGATGATCCGATGAATGGTTGATTTAGGTGCAATCTTACTGGCAGCAATATCCTTGCCTGTGAAACCCTTGTTGTGCAAAGCAATGATGACGGCACGTGTTTCCTTGCAGGTAACCATGGTTGATAGAGGAAGAACAATGATTCCAAGCACCACCCCCATTTTGAAGCTCACAGTCTGTTATTCGAACTCAATCAGCATGACAGAGTGATCTCCAGCCTTGTCCTCGTCAATACTCACACCTGTGTTTACGAGAGAATCACTGACATGATGTCAGCTGGTCCTTTTGTGGCAGGGCTGAAATGCAGTGGAAATGTTTTTTGGGGATTCAGTTCATTTGCATGGCAAAGAGGGACTTTGCAATTAATTGCAATTCATCTGATCACTCTTCATAACATTCTGGAGTATATGCAAATTGCCATCGTACAAACTGAGGCAGCAGACTTTGTGAAAATTAATATGTCATTCTCCAAACTTTTGGCTACGACTGTGCGCACATATACATGTACAAGGGCACACACACACACACACACACACACACACACACACACACACACACACACACACACACACACACACACACACACACACACACACACACACACACACACACACACACACACACACACACACACACACACACATGCAGTGACATGTATAACAGTTGGATATGTGAATTGATTTCGATGCTCAGTATATATCTGGTTTGGTTGGAGAGAGTGTGGTTAGATTGGGGCTGTAGCCACTATGGCAGTAACCTACTAGTCAGGGATCCATGATGATTTTTTTACAAGGAGCTTGTGTTCCTAAATTGAAAAAGTAAGGAGCACATACAGATATTTAGGAGCACAATGAAAGTATTTGAGGAAGACTGTTCAATATACTAAATATTTGAGTCACTTACGTGAGACAAAATTGTTTAGCTGCCCCTTTAATGGGCGGGCCGTTACCATTGTAACGGTGGGACTCGCATGTCTGTCTGTTAGTGATGTGAAGTTTGACTCTTTTTTACTGACTCGCTCAGTTTTCGACTCGTTTAGTCAATAGAACAAACCTTTCGACTCATTTCGTTCGTTTGAGTTAGTAATGCCCAGAGCACGCAGGACCCCCTATCAGAGAATGATGATCTGAAAACTCTAACGAGTCATGATTCTACAAGCCTCTCGTTCACATTGTTCATTATAGGGGGGCTTATTAGAGCTGTCATTTGTGACTGAGACAAGTGTAAACGTGTGCTTTAAACAATGTAGGCCACATTTGTTGATTGCTAGGCATACAAATATGATTATTTCTTGATATATTTGAAAGGAGGTCTAGTTGTGGCCGTGACTGGACTGTATTGTGAATGACTGTTGGAGGAATGCATTGCTTGGCTGCCATGAGGGTGATAAGCAAAATATAGTTCACTAACTTCAGCCCCCCCAAATGATTCATTCTTAAGTTCGAGTTTATTGAGCAGAGGCTGTTTATGTTTTGGTTGTACAAAACTGTGTCCATCTTAACATTCAATAATTAATTCATTGCATTCATTCTTGCACCATGAGATCAATTATCAGTTCTAAACATGTATTTCTCTTCTCTATGCTGCCTGCAGCGTGATCTGTTTTCCTGCAGTCGGAGCACGTCTCTGGAGCTGCTGAGCCAGAGGAGCGTGTATCGATCCTGCTGTACAACTCAAATAAACGAGTCACTGACAATCTAGTCAGTAAAAATAGTAATTGAAAAGATCAAATCGTTTGCGAACTTCACGTCACTACTGACTGTGAGAGATGAGATTCTCCAATGTCTCTCTTCGTTAGCAGTTGAGCTCAAACTAACATTGAAAATCCACCTAGCGTGTTAACAAAACAATGTACATAGTCAAGAGGACAAATTCACACTTTCGGGTAAATTTGACCAACTTCTATGCCTGTGCCCTTCTAAAAAATGAATCTTTCAGCACTTCACTCACGGTGCGCAAAGCCCCCCAGGAACTGTTGCTGCTCGAGGTGGGATAGCTATATTGGAATCGTAGTTCTTTGTGTGATTAGCTAACACCTATGAATCAAAATGGAAGAAATACTTTGAAAATATCTAATAGCAATTGTTTTTGCTATAAATCACAACTCGCACATGTGCTCAAACTTTACTTTCTCAGTTCAAACAGGTCTATTTTAGGTGCATAAGCGTGTAAAATGGTCTTACTGTAGAGCCCTGCTAAGAGTACTATGTGGCCTGGTCTCTCTCTGTCTCCCATGGTCTCTCTCTAGCTTCTATAGCCTGGCCTCTCTGTCTGTTAACCTTTGTCCTACTAAGATGTTCTCTTAGAAACATGTGTCCCTCAGATGACTGGGTGGGAGTTTATATGAATCTGTAAATGTTAAGTCAAGCTCCAGCTCCTGCCCCCCTCAGTGTGGATAGATAGAGGGGAGTAGGGATTAGGGGGGAGTGCTAGAGGCACGGGCGAGCCGGCAGGGGTGTTGTGGTATACCAATCGAGGGGAATGTGCGGTCATGGTGTGTTCCAGACATTTAAGACCGGAAAATACAGTGAAGAGGAGACCGTGTGAACAGTCTAGACTGTAGTGACAATACTGAGAGAAGGAGAAAGGAGGGGGGGTTTAGAAAGAATGGGAAGAGAGGAGTGGAAAGAAGGAAGGAGGGAGGGAGTAGAGTCATGAAAGTGTGTGTGTGTGTGTGTGTGTGTGTGTGTGTGTGTGTGTGTGTGTGTGTGTGTGTGTGTGTGTGTGTGTGTGTGTGTGTGTGTGTGTGTGTGTGTGTGTGTGTGTGTGTGTGTGTGTGTGTGTGTGTGTGTGTGTCTGTGTGTGTCTGTGTGTGTCTGTGTGTGTGAGAGGGTCAGCTGTTTGTTCACCAGCACCCGACCGCAATTGCTAGTAACCCATCTGCAACCACCTGACTATACAGTGCATTCGGAAAGTATTCAGACACCTTGACTTTTTCCACATTTTGTTACATTACAGCCTTATTTTAATATTGATCAAATAAATGTTGTGGAAACGGCTGATTTCTAATGGAATATCTACATAGTCATACAGAGGCCCATTATCAGCAACCATCACTCCTGTGTTCCAATGGCACATTGTGTTAGCTAATCCATGTTTATCATTTTAAAAGGCTAATTGATCATTAGAAAACCCTTTTGCAATTATGTTAGCACAGCTGTAAACTGTTGTACTGATTAAAGAAGCAATAAAACTGGCCTTCTTTAGACTAGTTGAGTATCTGGAGCATCAGCATTTGTGGGTTCGATTGCAGGCTCAAAATGTCCAGAAACAAAGGCCTTTCTTCTGAAACTCGTCAGTATATTCTTGTTCTGAGAAATGAAGGCTATTCCATGCGAGAAATTGCCAAGAAACTGAAGATCTGGTGCAACGCTGTGTACTACTCCCTTCACAGAACAGCTCAAACTGTCTCTAACCAGAATTGAAAGAGGAGTGGGAGGCTCCGGTGCACAACTGAGCAAGAGGACACGTACATTTGAGTGTCTAGTTTGAGAAACAGTCGCCTCACAAGTCCTCAACTGGCAGCTTCATTAAATAGTACCCCCAAAACATCAGTCTCAACGTCAACAATGAAGAGGCCACTCCAGGATGCTGGCCTTCTAGGCAGACTTCCTCTGTCCAGTCTCAATGTCAACAGTGAAGAGGCGACTCCAGGATGCTGGCATTCTAGGCAGACTTCCTCTGTCCAGTCTCAACGTCAACAGTGAAGAGGCGACTCCAGGATGCTGCCCTTCTAGGCAGAGTTCCTCTGTCCAGTCTCAACGTCAACAGTGAAGAGGCGACTCCAGGATGCTGGCATTCTAGGCAGACTTCCTCTGTCCAGTCTCAACGTCAACAGTGAAGAGGCGACTCCAGGATGCTGGCCTTTAGGCAGACTTCCTCTGTCCAGTCTCAACGTCAACAGTGAAGAGGCGACTCCAGGATGCTGTCCTCTTAGGCAGACTTACTCTGTCCAGTCTCAACGTCAACAGTGAAGAGGCGACTCCAGGATGCTGGCCTTTAGGCAGACTTCCTCTGTCCAGTGTCTGTTCTTTTGCCCATCTTAATCTTTTATTTTTATTGGACAGTCTGAGATATGGCTTTTTCTTTGCAACTCCGCCTAGAAGGCCAGCATCCCGGAGTCGCCTCTTCACTGTTGACTTTGAGACTGGTGTTTTGAGGGTACTATTTAACGAAGCTGCCAGTTGAGGACTTGTGAGGCGGAAAGGTGGCCGAAGGAAGAATTGGCTTTGGGGGTGACCAGTGAGATATACCTGCTGGACCGCGTGCTATGGGTGGGTGGTGCTATGGTGACCAGTGAGCTGAGATAAGGCGGGGCTTTACCCAGCAGAGACTTATAGATGACCTGGAGCCAGTGGGTTTGGCGATGAGTATGAAGCGAGGGCCAGCCAACGAGAGCGTACAGGTCGCAGTTGTGGGTAGTATATGGGACTTTGGTGACAAAACGGATGGCACTGTGGTAGACTGCATCCAATTTGTTGAGTAGAGTGTTGGAGGCTATTTTGTAAATGACATCGCCAAAGTCGAGGATCGGTAGGATGGTCAGTTTTACGATGGTATGTTTGGCAGCATGAGTTAAGGATGCTTTGTTGTGAAATAGGAAGCCGATTCTGGATTTAATTTTGGATTGGAGATGTTTAATGTGAAACTGGAAGGAGAGTTTACAGTCTAACCAGACACCTTGGTATTTGTAGTTGTCCACATATTCTAAGTCAGAACCATCCAGAGTAGTAATGCTGGACGGGCGGGCGGGTGCAGGCAGCGATCGGTTGAAGAGCATGCCAGGCCAGGTCGATTAGAAAGGCCTGCTCGCTGAAGTGTTTTTGGAAGCGTTTGACAGTGATGAGGGGTGGTCGTTTGACTGCAGACCCATTACGGATGCAGGCAATGAGGCAGTGATCGTTGAGATCTTGGTTGAAAACAGCAGAGGTGTATTTAGAGGGCAAGTTGGCCAGGATGATATCTATGAGGGTGCACTTATTTACGGATTTGGCGTTTTACCTGGTGGGTTCATTGATTAGTTGTGTGAGATTGAGGTCATCGAGCTTAGATTGTAGGATGGCCGGGGTGTGAAGCATGTCACTCTTTACCTAGCAGTCACCTAGCAGCACGAGCTCTGAGGATAGATGGGGGGGCAATCAATTCACAGGGCACAGCTGGGGGCAGAGGGTGGCATATAGCAAGCGGCAACAGTGAGATACTTGTTTCTGAAAAAGATGGATTTTTAAAAGTAGTATAAGGTCTCACAGTTGACAATGCATGTCAGAGCAAAAATCCATTAGGTCGAAGGAACTGTATGTAGAGGTCAGAGACAAGATTGTATCGAGGTAAAGGTCTGGGGAAGGCTACCAAAACATTTCTGCACCATTAAAGATCCCCAAGAACACATTGGCCTCCATCATTCTTAAAAGGAAGAAGTTTGGAACCAGACTCTTCCTAGAGCTCCAGAGTTCCTCTGTGGAGATGGGAGAACCTTCCAGAAGGAGAACCAGCTCTTCAGCACTCCACCAACCAGGCCTTTTTCGGTAGAATGGCCAGGCGGATGCCACTCCTCAGTAAAAGGCACATGACAGCCTGCTTGGAGTTTGACAAAAGGCACGTAAAGACTCTCAGACTCTCAGAGAAACAAGATTCTCTGGTCTAATGAAAACTAAGATTTGGCCTGAATGCCAAGCATCACATCTGGAGGAAACCTGGCACCATCCCTACGGTGAAGCATGAAGTCATGCTGTGGGGATCTTTTTCATGGACTGGGAGACTAGGCAGGATCGGGGGAAAGATATGTGGAGCAATGTACAGAGAGATCCTTAATTAAAACCTGCTCCAGAGCGCTCAGGACCTCAGACTGGGGTGAAGATTCACCTTCCAACAGGAAAACGACCCTAAGCACACAGCCAAGACAAGTCTCTGAATGTCCTTGAATGGCACAGCCAGACCCCGAACTTGAACCTGATCTAACATCTCTGGAGAGACCTGAAAATAGCTGTGCAGCAATGCTCCCCATCCAACCTGACAGAGCTTGAGAGGATCTGCAGAGAAGAATGGGTGAAATTCCCCAAATACAGGTGTGCCAAGCTTGTAGCGTCAAGAACGCTCAAGTCTGAAATCGCTGCCAAAGGTGCTTCAACAAAGTACTGAATAAAGGGTCTGAATACTTATGTAAATGTGATATTTCAGTTTTTTATTTGTAATAAACTTGCAATAAAACTGTTTTTTCTTTGTCATTATGGGGTATTGTGTGTAAATTGATGAGGAAATAAACACAATTTAATCCATTTTAGAATACGGCTGTAACATAACAACATGTGGAAAAGTCTAGTTGTCTGAATACTTTCCAAATGCACAGTATGTGATGAAGTGAAAATCTGAGGCCCGCACCCAACCCAAACCCGCTAATATAGAAAATGTGCAGTAGGGTACAGTCAAAGACTGCGGAACAATTTTTTGACAGGGGGTGCAGGATTTATTTTGCCCGATTTAGTTTTTGCTTTTAATTTTCAACATTTTTGTAGGCTATTTGTTAGTCAACTTGTCTATAATTAGATATGTGCCGCTTCTCTTCTGTCATTATATGTTGCCCAAGAAGACTAAATAAACCCTTGCTCACCAGATGAATAGAAGGAATGACATCAGTAAAGTTTATCTGTTATCGTCTTTTGCAGAGCAGATGTTTGGGACTGGGGAGAAAATGTAATAACATTTTTAAATAGTCAAAGAATGTCTCTGAAAAATGTCCACGAGTTGTAAGGAAATAGAAAGCTGTGAAAACGACCCAACATGTTTCTGATTGCAGTTTGGCTTGGAGTCTTATTTTAAGTGGTTGAAATACAATCAGTGTTTATGATGCTGATAAGATTGCACCTCTACAGACGGTATCTAACTCATATCTTTCCACTTCTGTTCTCCAGTCAACATTTGGCGTATCATGTTACTGCAAGAAATGCTTAATTCTGTAGGAGTTAATATGAAGTCTATGTGAGAGGTTATAGACCTACAGTCAGATTTCATTTTCCATTTAACCCATCTGAACAGAAGGCTACAGTTCCCTTGAACGTCCCTATTCGAAGTCCATGTCTTGTGACTGTCGAATTTGTATAGCGCCTCACGTTCATCACACATTTTATTTTATTTATGTATTTATTTCACCTTTATTTAACCAGGTAGGCACGTTGAGAACAAGTTCTCATTTACAATTGCGACCTGGCCAAGATAAAGCAAATCAGTTCACATAAACACATCCGACACTGCCATCATCCTCTTTTACCACTTCACCAAATCTTTCCTGAACATTACTTTTCTGGAATTACTTTTCTCCCTTCGCTTTATTTTCAACTCTCCGTTTCGCAGCTTTTCTCTTCTTAAATTATACTCTGACGTTATCCTTTTTGCCTACGTGGATGACGCAAACGTTTTCTGCCTGTTCACCAAAAGCATTTGGCGATTGGTGTGTAGGCTATTTGGTGCGTGTACAGTTAGGCCCTTAAGCTGACACACTAATGCCAGATAGCCTAAAATACCTCAATGTAGTCTATAGATATAAATTGCACAAGAATGATACACTATATATACAAAAGTATTTGGACACCCCTTCAAATGAGTGGATTCGGCTTTTCAGTCACACCATTTGGTGACAGGTGTATAAAATCAAGCACACCGCCATGCAATCTCCATAGACAAACAATGCCAGTAGAATGTCCTTACTGACGATGTCAATGACTTTCAAAGTGGCACCTGTCGTAGGATGCCACCTTTCCAACAAGTCAGTTTGTAAAATGTCTGCCCTGCTAGAGCTTCCCGGTCAACTGTACAGTACATTATTGACCTGGATCTCCCTGCCTCTCCATGTTAGAACCTCACAATCCATACACATATTCAAGTCCACACTAAATATACACCTCTTCACACAGGCTCACCCAGATAATCTGTTGTCTTAGCTTATTCTCTGTGTAGTTATTTTCCTTGGTTAGTCTGACATCATATTTAGTGGTCTCCTTGGTTAGTCTGTCATCATGTTTAGTGGTCTCCTTGGTTAGCCTGTCATCATGTGTAGTGGTCTCCTTGGTTAGTCTGTCATCATGTTTAGTGGTCTCCTTGGTTAGTCTGTCATCATGTTTAGTGGTCTCCATGGTTAGTCTGACATCATGTTTAGTGGTCTCCTTGGTTAGTCTGTCATCATGTTTAGTGGTCTCCATGGTTAGTCTGTCATCATGTTTAGTGGTCTCCATGGTTAGTCTGACATCATGTTTAGTGGTCTCCTTGGTTAGTCTGACATCATGTTTAGTGGTCTCCATGGTTAGTCTGTCATCATGTTTAGTGGTCTCCTTGGTTAACCTGTCATCATGTTTAGTGGTCTCCATGGTTAGTCTGTCATCATGTTTAGTGGTCTCCTTGGTTAGCCTGTCATCATGTGTAGTGGTCTCCTTGGTTAGCCTGTCATCATGTGTAGTGGTCTCCTTGGTTAGCCTGTCATCATGTTTAGTGGTCTCCATGGTTAGCCTGTCATCATGTGTAGTGGTCTCCTTGGTTAGCCTGTCATCATGTTTAGTGGTCTCCTTGGTTAGTCTGTGCTTATGTTTAGTGGACTTTTATATAGTTACTTATTTTAAGGTGTGATTCTATTGCTTTTCATCCTAATGATTTTCTTCTGTATGTAAAGTGACATGAAAAGCGCTTAAATAAAATCTATTATTATTATTTCAATTAACAGAGAGAGAGAGAGAGCTGCTGCCCCTTGGCCATGCATTCTGATGCACATGGAATCATTAAACAGGGGTAGGAAAGGACCAGGAGAAAAAGCATTTGTGATAGAGAGAAATCCATAGCAAAAAGACATCGACAGATTGCAAAATATGTGAGAGAACGATTTCGTTTGACAGCGTATCCATAACGCATGTATTACACATCTGTAAGCATTTCACGAATGTGTTATAACAGGTCCCAACTGCATGATTAAAGATGAACCAAATATATCCATATCTATAGCACTTTAATGTCATGCTATACAAGTGCTCATATTTAGGTATCTGTCACGCCTTGGTCATTGTATCTTGTGTTTTTGTTATATGTTTGGGTAGGCCAGGGTGTGACATGGGTTTATATGTTGTATTTCGTATTGGGGTTTGTATTAATTGGGAGTGTGTATTATTAGGGGTGTGTCTAGTTAGGCTTGGCTGCCTGAGGCGATTCCTAATTGGAGTCAGCTGATTCTCGTTGTCTCTGATTGGGAACCATATTTAGGCAGCCTGAGTGCGCGTTGTATTTCGTGGGTGATTGTACCTGTCTCTGTGTTAGTCACCAGATAGGCTGTAATTAGTTTCACTCGTTTGTTGTTTTCATATTTTCAGTTATTTCATGTACCGCTTTATCTTTATTAAAAGTCATGAGTAACCTACACGCTGCATTTCGGTCTGACTCTCTTCAAACAACAGACGAACAACATTACAGAATCACCCACCACCATTCACAGACCGAGCAGCGTGTGAACTGGCAGGATCTGAAGGTGGACGTTATGGATAACAGAAGCAAGGAGTATACTACGTGGGAGGAAATCGACAGGTGGGCGGCCGACCCAGAGCGAGTGCAGGAGCCCCCCTGGGATTCCCTACAGCAATGCGAAGAGGGCTATACACGGATGGAATCGAAAAGGAAAGCACGGCTATACAGAGCGAAAACCGTAGGTAACGGGGAAAGCGCAGAGAGAGAGTGGCAGAGTCAGGAGTCAGACCTGAGCCTACTCTCCCTGTTAATTGTGAGGAGCAGCAATATGAGGACTTCTGGTCTTGGGAGATGATATTAGACGGAAAAGGACCCTGGGCGCAGCCGGGAGAATATCGCCGTCCCAAGGAGGAAATAGAAGTAGCTAAAGTGGAGAGGCGCGAGTATGAGGAGGCAGCACTGCGACGCAGTTGGAAACCGGAAAGTCACCCCAAAAAATGTATTGGGGGGGAGCTAAAAGGGAGAATAGTTATGCCAGGTACGAAACCTGCGCATACTCCCTGTGCTCACCGTTGGGCTAGAGAGACCGGTCAGGCACCGTGTTATGCTATGGAGCGAACGGTGTTTCCAGTGCGGGTGCAGAGCCAGCTGCGACTCATACCAGCCCTTCCTATTGGCCGGGCTAGAGTGGGCATCGAGCCAGGTAAGCTTGGGCATGCTCGGTGCTCAAGAGCTCCAGTGCGCCTGCACGGTCTGGTCTATCCAGAGCCACCTCTACACACCAGTCCTCCGGTAGCAGCTCCCCGCACCAGGCTTCCTGTGCGTGTCCTCGCGCCAGTACCACCAGTTCCAGCACCACGCACCAGGCCTCCAGTGCGCCTCGCCTGTTCAGCGCAGCCAGTGCTTTTCTCCCCTCCTGCGCTGCCGGAGTCTCCCGCTTGTTTAGCGCAACCAGAGCTGTTCTCTTCTCCTGCGCTGTCGGAGTCTCCCGCCTGTTTAGCGCAGCCAGAGCCTTTCTCCTCTTCTGCGCTGCCGGAGTCTCCTGTCTGTCCAGCGCCACCAGTGCTACCAGTCGGCCCAGCGCGTCCAGTGCGCCTCGCCTGTTCAGCGCAGCCAGAGCTTTTCTCCTCTCCTGCGCTGTTGGAGTCTCCCGCCTGTTTAGCGCAGCCAGAGCCTTTCTCCTCTCCTGCGCTGCCGGAGTCTCCTGTCTGCCCAGCGCCGCCAGTCGGCCCAGCGTCACCAGTCTGCCAGGATCCACCAGAAGTGCCAGTCTGCCAGGATCCGCCAGAAGTGCCAGTCTGCCAAGATCTTCTAGATCGGCCAGACAACCTGAATCATCCAGGTCCACCAGCCAGCCAGGATTTACCGGAGCCTACTACCTGCCTGAGCTTCCTCTCAGTACTGAGCTTCCTTTCAGTACTAGGCTTCCTCTCTGTACTGGGCTCCCTCTCAGTACCGGGCTTCCCCTCAGTACTGGGCTGCTTCGGTCCCGGGCTGCCCCTCTGTCTCGGGCTGCCCCTCTGTCCCGAGCTGCCCCTCTGTCCCGGGCTGCCCCTCTGTCCCGAGCTGCCCCTCTGTCCCGGGCTGCCCCTCTGTCCCGAGCTGCCCCTCTGTCCCGAGCTGCCCCTCTGTCCCGAGCTGCCCCTCTGTCCCGAGCTGCCCCTCGGTCCCGAGCTGCCCCTCGGTCCCAAGCTGCCCCTCAGTTATGTGGGGATCAGGGTGAGGACTATTAGGCCATGGTCGGCAGAGACGGTGGATTATCCTAGGACGCGAAGGGGAGGAACTAGGACATTTATGGAGTGGGGTCCACGTCCCGAGCCAGAACCGCCACCATGGACAGACGCCCACCCGGACCCTCCCTATGCTCTTGAGGTGCGTCCCGGAGTCCTCACCTTAGGGGGGGGGGGTTCTGTCACGCCTTGGTCATTGTATCTTGTGTTTTTGTTATATGTTTGGGTAGGCCAGGGTGTGACATGGGTTTATATGTTGTATTTCGTATTGGGGTTTGTATTAATTGGGAGTGTGTATTATTAGGGGTGTGTCTAGTTAGGCTTGGCTGCCTGAGGCGATTCCTAATTGGAGTCAGCTGATTCTCGTTGTCTCGGATTGGGAACCGTATTTAGGCAGCCTGAGTGCGCGTTGTATTTCGTGGGTGATTGTACCTGTCTCTGTGTTAGTCACCAGATAGGCTGTAATTAGTTTCACTCGTTTGTTGTTTTCATATTTTCAGTTATTTCATGTACCGCTTTATCTTTATTAAAAGTCATGAGTAACCTACACGCTGCATTTCGGTCTGACTCTCTTCAAACAACAGACGAACAACATTACAGTATCTTAATGGATGCATCATTACAATGACAGCGGTGTCATCATTATGACTGTTCTCAAAAGTCTGCTACTGTCATACCAGTGTTAGTGAATATGGCAAAAGGCCAAAGCTCGTTTACAAAATGATACTGAAATATACAGTGCATTCGGAAACATTTTCTAAATGTTTTTACGTTATAGCCTTTATTCTAAAATTGTTTCTTCATCAATCTATACACAATACCCCATAATGACAAAGGAAAAACTGTTTTTTAGAAATGTTAGCAAATTTATATTTAAAAAAAAAACAAATCATATAATTTACATAAGTATTCAGACCCTTTACTCAGTACTTTGTTGAAGCACCTTTGGTAGCAATTAAAGCCTTGAGTCTTCTTGGGTATGACACTACAACCTTGGCACATCTGTATTTGGGCAGTTTCTCCCATTCTTCTCAGCGTTGCTGCACAGCTATTTTTAGGTCTCTCCAGAGATGTTTGATCGAATTCAAATCCGGGCTCTGGCTGGGCCACTCAAAGAAATTCAGAGACTTGTCCCGAAGCCACTCCTATGTTGTCTTGGCTGTGTGCTTAGGGTTGTTGTCCTGTTGGAAGGTGAACCTTCGCCCCTGTGTGGACTCCATCAAGTTGTAGAAACATCTCAAGGATGATCAATGGAAACAGAATCTGTCTCATAGCAAAAGGTCTGAATAAATATGTAAATAAGGTATTTCTGTTTTCTAAAAACCAGTTTTTTCTTTGTCATTGTGTGTAGATTGATGACAATCAATCAATCAATACATTTTAGAATAAGGCTGTAACGTAACAAAATGTGGAAAATGGTAAGGGGTCTGAATACTTTCCGAATGCACTGTAGCATACTAGCCCCATTTCCCTTATTGCCTGAAATAAGCCTGTCTTTCTGTCTTTCTCCTTCTCACTGAGGTCGATGGTGCATGAATATCTCCACAGGGTTGAATCCTCAGGGTAAATTTTACCTATCAAATCGTGTAGTTGAGGGTCATATCCTAATTCTTTAGGAAATCATCAACAGCCCTCCTCCACATACCAATTAGGGGTAAATTGGTCACACTGGTCTATAACGCAGACATGAAGGGTATATGTATGAATTATATGCAGTCAAAGTAAAGTCTAATATATTTAGAAAGCATTTATAGCTAAGTACTTTATGGTAATTAACTGTGCAGTTTGCCATGTGATCTACAGTACATTGTATTTACATTAGAAACGTTAGAAACCTTTTAAAACACAACAAATTAACAGACAGAAACCAGTTGCTTTCATTTTGACTACAGAGAAGAGGTGCGAGGTTAGTCTGACATCACTTCTGGGTGACAGCCAAGTGTTCTTCTGGCTTCTTCTTGGCTATTTGTGTTATTTTACATGTGCAAACGTACAATGTCAGTCATGAAATAGTGAACAAAAAGGTTAACTAAATGTTTAATTCATTTTTTGACGATTTTTGTTGACCCTAGAGGTCACCAGGAAGTGATATTTCAGAGACCTCTCACATCGCGTATTCTCTTCCAGTGTAGCCAAAATGTAAAGCTCCATGCTATCCGGGATCCTTGGGACAACATTTGAATCTGAAAAGTATACTGAACAAAAATATAAACACAACATGTAACATGTTGGTCCCATGTTTCATGACCTGAAATAAAAGATCTCTGAAGTTTTCCATATACACAAAAAGTTTATTGCACAAATTAAAAATTAAAAATGTGGGGCACAAATTTGTTTACATCCCTGTTAGTGAGCATTTCTCCTTTGCCAAGGTGTCACGTTCTGACCTTTATTTCCTTTGTTTTGTCATTATTTAGTATGGTCAGGGCGTGAGTTGGGGTGGGCAGTCTATGTTTGTTTTTCTATGATTTGGGTATTTCTATGTTTTGGCCTAGTATGGTTCTCAATCAGAGGCAGGTGTCATTAGTTGTCTCTGATTGAGAATCATACTTAGGTAGCCTGGGTTTCACTGTGTGTTTGTGGGTGGTTGTTCCTGTCTCTGTGTTTGCACCAGATAGGGCTGTTTCAGGTTTTCACGTTTCTTGTTTTTGTTAGTCTGTTCATGTATAGTTTTCTTCATTAAAGAACCATGAATAGAAACCACGCTGCATTTTGGTCCGCCTCTCCTTCAAGTCAAGAAAACCGTTACACAAGGTAATTCATCCAACTGACAGGTGTGGCATATCAAGAATGTCCACCACAGCAGTTGCCAGCAAATGTAATATTTATTTCTGTACCATAAAATGTCTTCAACAAAAATGTTGAAAATTTGGCAGTATGTCCAACCGGCCTCACAACCGCAGACTACGCGTAACAACTCCCGACCAGGACCTCCACATCCGGCTTCTTCCCCTGCAGGATCGTCTGAGACCAGCCACCCGGACAGCTGGCACGAAGACTGCACTCAGCTGTATAAGGCTATAAGAAAACATGAAAAGACCGGGGACATTAATATAGGAAAACTTTCAAAGGTTTTACTTCATTTCAACCAGCATGTCACATGTAAATACAGAGAAAAAACTCTAGACCACCTTCACTCTAGACCACCTTCACTCTAGACCACCTTCACTCTAGACCACCTTCACTCTAGGCCACCTTCACTCCACACACGGAGATGCAAACAAAGCTCTCCCTTGCCAGCAAATTTGGCAAATCAGACCATAATTCTATCCTCCTGATTCCTGCTTACAAGCAAAAACTAAAGCAAGAAGTACCAATACATAAATGGTCAGCTATTGCAGATGTTAATTTACAGGACTATTTTGCTAGCACAGACTGGATTATGTTCAGGGAATTATCTGGTGGCATTGAGGAGTACACCACATCAGTCACCGGCTTCATCAATATATGTATCGATGATGTCGTCCCCACAGTGACTGTTCGTACATACCCCAACCAGAAGGCATGGATTGCAGTCAACATCCACACTGAGCTAAAGGGTAGATTTGCCGCTTTCAAGGAGCGGGACTCTAACCCGGACGCTTATAAGAAATCCTGCTAATCCCTCCGACGAACCATCAAACAGGCAAAGTGGACTAAAATGTAATCCTACTACACTGGCTCTGATACTCGTCAGATGTGGCAGGGCTTGCAAACTATTATGGACTACAAAGGGAAGCCCAGCCATGAGCTGCCCAGATGAGCTAAATGACTTCAATGCTCACTTCGAGGAAAACAACACTGAAGCATGCATGAGAGCACCAGCTGTTCAGGACAACTGTGTGATCATGCTCGCTGTAGCCGATGTAAGTAAGACCTTTAAAAAGGTCAATATTCCCAAAGCCGCAAAGCCAGACGGATTACCAGGAAGTGTACTCCGTACATGCACTGACCAACTGGCAAGTGTCTTCACTGCCATTTTCAACCTGTCCCTGATCGTTTCTTTAATACATACAGGTTTCAAGCAGACCACCATAGTCCGTGTGTCCAAGAACACCAAGGTAACCTGCCTAAATGACTACTGTCCAACAGCACTTACATTTGTAGGCATGAAGTGCTTTGAAAGGCTGGTCATGGCTCACATCAACACCCTCATCCTGGAAACTCTAGACCCACTCCAATGTGCATACCACCCCAACAGATCCACAGATAATGCAATCACTATTGATCTCCACACTGCCCTTTCCCACCAATACAAAGGGAACACCAACAGTGAGGGAAAAAAGTATTTGATCCCCTGCTGATTTTGTACGTTTGCCCGCTGACAAAGAATTGATCAGTTGTTGTTGTTATTCTGTCTCTCACTGTTCAAATAAAACTACCATTAAAATTATAGACGGATCATTTCTTTGTCAGTGGGAAAAAGTACAAAATCAGCAGGGGATTAAATACTTTTTTCCCTCACTGTATGTGAGATGCTGTTCATTGACTACAGCTCAGCATACAACACCATAGTGCTCTCAAAGTCCATCACTTAGCTAAGGACACACTCTCTCTGCAACTGGATCCTGGAATTCCTGATGGGTGGTAAGGGTAGGCAACATCAAATCTGCCAAGCTGTTCCTCAACATGGTGCCTTTCAGGGGTATGTGCTTAGTTCCCTCTTGCACATCCTGTACTCCCACAACTCCGTGGCCAAGCACTAAGCTAAGGACCCTGGGACTAAACACCTCCTTCTGCAACTGGATCCTCGACTTCCTGACGGGCCGCCCCCCACAGGGCCCCCTCAGGGGTGCGTGCTCAGTCCCCTCCTGTACTCCCTGTTCACTCATGAATGCATGGCCAGGCATGACTCCAACACCATCATTAATTTTTCAGATGACACAACGGTGGTAGCCTGATCACCGACAACGATGAGACAGCCTATAGGGAGGAAGTCAGAGACTTGGCAGTGTAGTGTCAGGACAACAGCCTCTCCCTCATCGTAACCAAGACAAAGGAGATGATCGTGGTCTACAGGAGGGCCGAACACGCCCACATACTCATCAACGAGGCTATAGAGGAGCAGGTCGAGAGCCTCAAGTTTCTTGGTGTCCAAATCACCAACAAACTATCATGTCCAAACACACCAAGACAGTCATGAAGAGGGCATGACAATGCCTCATCTCCCTCAGGAGACAAAAAGAAAAGATTTGGCATGGGTCCTCAGATCCTCAAAAAGGTCTACAGCTGCACCATCGAGAGCATCCTGACTGGCTGCATCTCCGCCTGGTATGGCAACTCCTCGGCATCCGACTGCAAGGCGCTACAGAGGGTAGTGTGCACGGCCCAGTACATCACTGGGGCCAAACTTCCTGGCATCCTGGACCTCTATACCAGGCGGTGTCAAAGGAAGTCCCTAAAAAAAAATCCAAAGCGCCAAGCCTAGCTCCAAAAGCCTCCTTAAAAGCTGTTACCCCCAAGCCATAAGACTGCTGAACAGCTAATCAAATGGCTACCCTGACTATTTACATTGACCCTACCTTTTTTTATGCTGCTGCCACTCACTGTTTATTATCTATGCGTATTCACTTGACATCAACCTGCATACACAGTACCAGCCAACAGTTTGGACACATCTAATTATTCAACTGTTTTTCTTTATTTTTACTGTGTGTGTAACACTTAATGAGTGAATGGGTGTGGAGTCAGGCGCAGAGAGCAAATTATGCGGGAAAAAACATGCTTTAATGTCCAAAAATCACAGGAACAAAATAGTTATACCCAACACAGGTACAACTACAAAACAAAATTGTACCCTATCGTGGAAATACTAGGACAGCGAGAAACCCAACAAAACACTAACCACTCTAACACATACAGAATGAACAAGCCCGCACAAACAGAAGCGGGCTTAACGAACTTAAATAGCCCCACCCTAACAACCAAACAAGGAACAGGTGAAACCAATTAGACAAAACCAAAACGAACACAGAACAAAGGATCGGTGGCAGCTAGTAGACCGGCGACGACGACCGCCGAGTGCCACCAGAACAAGAAGGGGAGCCGCCTTCGGTGATATTCGTGACAGCTTGCTACATAATAGTAATAGTGAAGCCATCAAAACTATGAAACAGCACATATGGAATCATGTAGTAACCAAAAACCAGTAGCCACCCTTTGCCTTGAAGACAGCTTTGCACACTCTTGGCATTCTCTCAACCAGCTTCACCTGGAATGCTTTTCCAACAGTCTTGAAGGAGTTCCGACATATGCTGAGCACTTGTTGGCTGCTTTTCCTTCACTCTGTGGTCCAACTCATCCCAAACCATCTCAATTGGGTTGAGGTCGGGTGATTGTGGAGGCCAGGGCATCTGATGCAGCGCTCCATCACTCTACTTCTTGGTCAAATAGCCCTTACACAGCCTGGAGGTGTGTTGGCTATTTGTCCTATTGAAAAATAAATTATAGTCCCACTAAGCGCAAACCAGATGGGATGGCGTATCACTGCAGAATGCTGTGGTAGCCACACTGGTTAAGTGTGCCTAGAATTTTAAATAAATCACAGACAGTGTCACCAGCAAAGTGTTTTTCTTTATTTTAACTATTCCACACTCAGCATTCTCTCAGCCAGCTTCAACTCTAATGCTTTTCCAACAGTCTTGAAGGAGTTCCCACATATGCTGAGCACTTGTTGTCTTATTTTCCTTCACTCTGCGGGCCAACTCATCCCAAACTATCTTCATTGGTTTGAGGTCGGGTGATTGTGGAGGCCAGTTCAAATTTGGACAAAGAACAGACTTCCACCGGTCTAATGTCTATTTTTTCTTGGCTCAAGCAAGTAGCTTTTTCTTATTGGTGTCCTTTAGAACTAGTTTCTTTGCAGCAATTCAACCATGAATGTCTGATTCACACAGTCTCCTCTGAACAGCTGATGTTGAGATGTGTCTGTTACTTGAACTCTGTGAAGCATTTATTTGGGCTGCAATTTCTGAGGTTGGTTATTCTAATGTACTTATCCTCTGCAGCAGAAGTAACTCTGGGTCTTCCTTTCCTGTGGCCGTCCTCATGAGAGTCAGTTTCATCATAGCGCTTGATGGTTTTTGCGACTGCACCTGAAAAACTTTCAAAGTTCATGACATTTTCCGTATTGACTGACCTTTATGTCTTATAGTAATGATGCACTGTGGTTTCTCTTTTCTTATTTGAGCTGTTCTTGCCTTAATATGGACTTGTCATCTTACTAAATAGGGCTATCTTCTGTATACCACCCCTATCTTGTCACAACACAACTGATTGGCTCAAACGCATTAAGGAAAGAAATTCCACAAATTAACTTTTAACAAGGCACACCTGTTAATTGAAATGCATTCCAGGTGACTACCTCATGAAGCTGGTTGAGAAAATGCCAAGGGTGTGCAAAGCTAACATCAAGGCAAAGGTTGTCTACTTTGAACAATCTCAAATCTCAAATATATTGTTTTTGGTTACTGCATGATTCCATGTGGGTTATTTCATTGTTTGATGTCTTCACTATTATTCTACAATGTAGAAAACAGTAAACATAAAAAAATCCCTTGAATGAGTAGCTGTGTCCAAACTTTTGACTCGTAATGTATATATTACCTCTACTAACTTGTACCTCCACACACTTGGTACCAGTACCCCATGTATACAGTGCCTTCGGAAAGTATTCAGACCCCTTGACTTTTTCCACATTTTGTTACGTTACAGCCTTATTCTAAAATTGACTTTTTTTAAATCACCCTCAGCAATCTACACATAATACAGCATAATGAAAAGTGAAAACAGTGTTTTAGAATTTTTTTATTTGAAAAAAAAACAGAATTACCTCATTTACATAAGTATTCAGTCCCTTTGCTATGAGACTTGAAATTGAGCTCAGGTGCATCCAGTTTCCATTTATAATCGTTGAGATGTTTTTACAACTTGACTTGAGTCCACCTGTGGTATAATCATTTGATTGGACATGATTTGGAAAAGGCACACACCTGTCAATGTAAGGTCCCATAGTTGACAGTGTATGTGTCATGCTGGTGAAAGAGGACCCAAAAGCGACTTGGCGAAAACAGAGTCTTTAATCCAGTAAAGTAAATACAATCAAAAAAACACAACTTTCACTCGAAATGACGAGGACAAACTGGAGACTCGATCTTGAACAGCAGGTGAACAGCAGGTTGCCTCGGGGAAGGCACTTGAACCAGACAGACTCAGACACCTGCTCACCACGCAGCATCTGAGGAAAACACGACACGACAGGGCGATACACAAACACAGCACAGTGAATTCTAGACAAGGAACCGACAGGGCAGAAACGGGAAACAAGGAGAGAAATAGGGACTCTAATCAGGGAAAAGGATCGGGAACAGGTGTGGGAAGGCTAAATGATGATTAGGGGGAATCAGGAACGGAACGATAGAGAGAAGAGAGAGCGAGAGAGTGAGAGAGGGAGGGGGAGAGAGAGAGATAGAAAGAGGGAAAGAACCTAAGAATAGAATGGGAAGCACAGGGACAAGACGATATATGACAAAACATGACAGTTGGCGCACTCGAAGGAATCCTGGCGGCAACGGAGGAAATCATCAATGAGTGAACGGTCCAGCACGTCCCGAGACGGAACCAACTCCTCTCCTCAGGACCGTAACCCTCCCAATCCACTAAGTATTGTGACCCCGTCCCCGAGAACGCATGTCCATGATCTTATGTACCTTGTAAATAGGTGCGCTCTCGACAAGGACGGGAGGGGGGAGGGAAGACGAACGGGAGTGCGAAGAAAGGGCTTGACACAGGAGACATGGAAGACAGGATGGACGCGACGAAGATGTCGCGGAAGAAAGTCGCACAGCGACAGGATTGACGACCTGGGAGACACGGAACGGACCAATGAACTTGGAGTCAACTTACGAGAAGCTGTCGTGTTGCGAGTGGAAAGCCACACTCTCTGGCCGCAACAATACCTTGGACTCTTAATCCTGCGTTTATTGGCGGCTCTCACAGTCTGTGCCCTGTGACCTCACCCTCCTCCAGGTGCGCTCACAACGTTGGACAAACGCTTGAGCGGAGGGAACGCTGGACTCGGCAAGCTGGGATGAGACAGAGGAGGCTGGTAACAGACTACTCTGAAACGGAGATAACCCGGTCGAAGTGAATTCTGCCCAAGGGAGCTGTTCTGCCCAAGACGCAGGTTTCTGAAAGAAAGGCTGCGTAGTATGACTGATTGGCCCTCTGCTTGACCGTTAGACTGGGGATGAAACCCGGAAGAGAGACTGACGGAACCAATCTTCAGAACTCCCTCCAAAACTGTGACGTGATTGCGGACCTCTGTCTGAAACGGCGTCTAACGGGAGGCCATGAATTCTGAATACATTCTCATAATGATTTGTGCCGTCTCCTTAGCGGAAGGAAGTTTACGAGGGGAATGAAATGTGCCTTAGAGAACCTATCGACAACCGTAAGAATCACAGTCTTCCCCGCAGACAAAGGCAGATGAAGTCTAGGGCGATGTGAGACCATGGTCGAGAAGGAATGGGGAGCGGTCAAGCAGGAGGAGAGTTACCCGACTTTAGTCTGCGCGCAGTCCGAACAAGCAGCCACGAAACGGCGCGTGTCACGCTCCTGAGTCGGCCACCAAAAAGCGCTGGTTAGACGCAAGAGTGCCTCGAACACCGGGATGACCATGGCAGAGTGAGCCCACTGAAGAACAGCCATAGTGGAAACAGGAAATGCGCGGACGCAGTGTGCGTGAGTGCTTGCTTAACCTGTCTTTCAATTCCCCAGACTGTTAACCCGACAACACGCCCATAAGGAAGAATCCCTCGGGATCAGTAGAAGCCACAGAAGAACTAAACAGACGGGATAAGGCATCAGGCTTGGTGTTCTTGCTACCCGGACGGTAAGAAATCACAAACTACGAGCGAAAAACAACGCCCAACGATTGACGGGCATTAAGTTTGGCAGAACGGATGTACTCAAGGTTCTTATGGTCTGTCCAAACGACAAAGGAACTTGTCGCCCTCCAACCACTGTCGCCATTCGCCTAGGGCTAAGCGGATGGCGAGCAGTTCACGGTTACCCACTCAGATGGCGACAGGCTTGATCGTCAGAGCGCTGGGATAGAATGGCTCCCACGACCTCTGAAGCCTCGACAATGAATTGTCTAGTGACGTCAGGAGTAACGAGGATAGGAGCGGGTAAAACGTTTTTTTTAGAAGATTCCCTGGGCGGAACCAGACCACTTAAAACACGTCTTGACAGAAGTAAGAGCTGTGAGAGGGGCAGCAACTTGACCGAAATTACGAATGAAACGCCGATAGAAATTAGCGAAACCTAAAAAGCGCTGCAACTCGACACGTGACCTTGGAACGGGCCAATCACTGACAGCTTGACCTTAGCGGAATCCATCTGAATGCCTTCAGCGAAATAACGGAACCGAGAAAAGTAACGGAAGAGACATGAAAATGCACTTCTCAGTAGAGACAATTCTCTAAAAGGCGCTGTAGAACACAATGAACGTGCTGAACATGAATCTCGAGTGACGGAGAAAAAATCAGGATATCGTCAAGATAGACAAAAACAAAGATGTTCAGCATGTCTCTCAGAACATCATTAACTAATGCCTGAAAAACAGCTGGCGAAGAACGGCAGAACCCGGTACTCAAAATGCCCTAACGGAGTGTTAAACGCCGTTTTCCACTCGTCCCCCTCTCTGATGCGCACGAGATGGTAAGCGTTACGAAGGTCCAACTAAACTTGAATCTCGAAGGCTGATGACATAAGGGGAAGCGGATAACGATTCTTAACCATGTCATTCAGCCCTCGATAATCCAGAGGGGCGCAGAGTTTCCTTCTTCTTAACAAAAAGAACCCCGCCCGCCGGAGAGGAAGAAGGCACTATGGTACCGGCGTCAAGAGACACAGATAAATAATCCTCGAGAGCCTTACGTTCGGGAGCCGACAGAGAGTATAGTCTACCCCGAGGAGGAGTGGTCCTCGGAAGGAGATCAATACTACAATCATACGACCGGTGAGGAGGAAGGGAGTTGGCTCGGGACCGACTGAAGACCGTGCGCAGATCATGATATTCCTCCGGCACTCCTGTCAAAAAGTTCCTCCTGAGAAGTAGGGACAGAAGAAACGGGAGGGATGGCAGACATTAAACACTTCACATGACAAGAAACGTTCCAGGATAGGATGAATTACTAGACCAATTAATAGAAGGATTATGACATACTAGCCAGGGATGACCCAAAACAACAGGTGTAAACGGTGAACGGAAAATCAAAAAAGAAATAGTCTCACTGTGGTTACCAGATACTGTGAGGGTTAAAGGTAGTGTCTCAAATCTGATACTGGGAAGATGACTACATCTAAGGCGAACATGGGCGTAGGCTTCTCTAACTCTCTGAAAGGAATGTCATGTTTCCGAACCCATGCTTCGTCCATGAAACAACCCTCAGCCCCAGAGTCTATCAAGGGTAGCACCCGAACCGGTCCAGCGTAGATGGACCGACAAAGTAGTACAGGATTTTGATGGAGAGACTTGAGTAGCTCACCTGTAGCCCTCCGCTTACAGATGAGCTCTGGCTTTACTGGACATGAATTAACAAAATGTCCAGCAACTCCGCAATAGAGGCACAGGCGGTTGGTGATCCTCCGTTCCCTCTCCTTAGTCGAGATGCGAATCCCTCCCAGCTGCAAGTCTCTGAGCCAGAGGAGGGAGATGGTTGCGATGCGGAGCAGGGAAACAACGTTGATGCGAGCTCTCTTCCACGAGCCCGGTGACGAAGATCTACCCGTCGTTCTATGCGGATGGCGAGAGCAATCAAAGAGTCCACATCTGAAGGAACCTCCCGGGAGAGAATCTCATCCTTAACCACTGCGTGAGTCCCTAGCGAGCAGTTCCACTCACTAGAGGCAGCAAGAGTGCGAAACTCAATAGAATAATCCGTTATGGACCGTTCACCTTGGCATAAGGAAGCCAGGGCCCTAGAAGCCTCCCTACCAAAAACTGAACGGTCAAAAACCCGAATCATCTCCTCTTTAAAGTTCTGGAACTTGTTAGAGCAATCAGCCCTTGCCTCCCAGATAGCTGTGCCCCATTCTCGAGCCCGGCCAGAAAGGAGTGAAATGACGTAAGCAACCCGAGCTCTCTCTCTAGAGTATGTGTTGGGTTGGAGAGAGAACACAATCTCACACTGCGTGAGAAAGGAGCGGCACTCAGTGGGCTGCCCGGAGTAGCAAGGTGGGTTATTAACCCTAGGTTTCGGCAGGCCAGGAAGTAACAGGTGGCACGAGACGTAGACTCTGGAACTCTCCAGAGAGGTCGGAAACCTGAGCGGCCAGGTTCTTGACGAGCAGCAGACAATTCCTCGTGTCTGCCGAGCAGATGATCTCGACGGCAGTGTAACGAGCGTCTGAAGTCGCTGTCCATTCCTTGGTCGGTTCCTTCTGTCATGCTGGTGAAAGAGGACCCAAAAGCGACTTGGCGAAAACAGAGTCTTTAATCCAGTAAAGTAAATACAATCAAAAAAACACAACTTTCACTCGAAATGACGAGGACAAACTGGAGACTGATCTTGAACAGCAGGTGAACAGCAGGTTGCCTCGGGAAGGCACTTGAACCAGACAGACTCAGACACCTGCTCACCAAGCATCTGAGGAAAACACGACACACAGGGCGATACACAAACACAGCACGGTGAATTCTAGACAAGGAACCGACAGGGCAGAAACGGGAAACAAGGAGAGAAATAGGGACTCTAATCAGGGAAAAGGATCGGGAACAGGTGTGGGAAGGCTAAATGATGATTAGGGGAATAGGAACAGCTGGGAGCAGGAACGGAACGATAGAGAGAAGAGAGAGCGAGAGAGTGAGAGAGGGAGGGGGAGAGAGAGAGATAGAAAGAGGGAAAGAACCTAATAAGACCAGCAGAGGGAAACGAATAGAATGGGAAGCACAGGGACAAGACGATATATGACAAAACATGACAGTATGTCAAAGCAAAAACCAAGCCATGAGGTCGAAGGATTTGTCCATAGAGCTCCGAGACAGGATTGTGTCGAGGCACAGATCTGGGGAAGGGTATCAAAAAATGTCTGCAGCATTGAAGGTCCCCAAGAACAAACTGGCCTCCATCATTCTTAAATGGAAGAAGTTTGGAACCACCAAGGCTCTTCCTAGCGCTGTCCGTCCGGCCGAACTGAGCAAATGGGAGGAAGGGCCTTGGTCAGGGAGGTGACCAAGAACCTGATGGTCACTCTGACAGAGCTCTAGAGTTCCTCTTTGGAGATGGGAGAATCTTCCAGAAGGACAACCAGCTCTGCAGCACTCCACCAATCAGGCACTTATGGTAGAGAGGCCAGACGGATGCCACTCCTCAGTAAAAGGCACATGACAGCCCACTTGAAGTTTGCCAAAAGGCACCTAAAGACTCTCAGACCATGAAAAACAAGATTCTCTGGTCTGATGAATCCAAGATTCAACTCTTTGGCCAGAATGGCAAGCATCACATCTGGAGGAAACCTGGCACCATCCCTACGGTGAAGCACGTGGTAGCAGCATTATGCTGTGGGGGTGATTTTCTGCGGCAACGACTGGGAGACTAGTCAAGATTGAGACAAAGATGAACGGAGCAAAGTACAGAGAGACCCTTGATGAAAACCTGCTCCAGAGCCCTCAGAACCTCAGACTGGGGCGAAGGTTCACCTTCCAACAGGACAATGACCCTAAGCACACAGCCAAGATCACGCAGGAGTGTCTTCGGGACAAGTCTCTGAAGGGACTTGAGTGGCCCATCCAGAGCCCGGACTTGAACCTGATCGAACATCTCTGGAGAGACCTGAAAATGTCTGACCAGTATCACTCCCCATCCAACCTGATAGGGCTTGAGAGGATCTGCAGAGAAGAATGGGAGAAACTCCCCAAATACAGGTGTGCCAAGCTTGTAGCGTCGTACCCAAGAAGACTAGGCTGTAGTCACTGCCAAAGGTGCTTCAACAAAGTACTGAGTAAAGGGTCTGAATACTTATATAAATGTGATATTTACAACCCTGTTTTTGCTTTGCCATTATGGGGTATTGTGTGTAGATTGAGAGGGGGAAAAATAATTGGAACTTGGTAGTGAGTGTTGCAACCAGATGTTGCAAATAGATGATTTTTACGAGCTTCAGCACTCGGCAGTCTCGTTCTGTGAGCTTGTGTGGCCTACCACTTCATGGCTGAGCCATTGTTGCTCATAGAAATTCCCACTTCACAATAACAGCACTTACAGTATGTGGACACCAGTCCATTGAGTGCTTTGAAGGTAAGCATGAACAATTTGAAGATGATCCTGTGTTGAACTGGGAGCCAGTGGAGTTTGATGCGGGTAAGGGTGATGTGGGATACGTGAGATAGGGTCTGAGTTGTGAGATGTTTTTGAGGTGGAAGAAGTTATTGCTCATCCAAGTTTTCACTTCACGGAGCCAGTCAACAACAGAGGGGGATGGCAGAGTGGAGTTGGGTTTTGTGTGGATCTAGATTTGTGTGTCATCTGCAGAACAGGGAAATTTGAGTCCAAATTGATGGAGGCTCTGACCAAGGGGTAGCATGTAAATACTAAACCGTAATGGACCTAACACTGAGCCATGTGTGACACCTGGGGCAGACCTGCAGTTGCCAAGGGAGACAAACGTATTTCTATCAGATAGGAGTGGAACCAGACAATGAGTGATCCGGAAACTCCAAGAAGTCTCTCCATGCGGTCAGTTAAAATCTGATGACGGTGTCAAATGCTGTAGACAGGTCCAGGAGGATGAGGATGGAGATGTTCCTAGCATCAGCAGCATAGAGAAGGTCGTTCACTGCCTTTACCAAGGCAGTTTCAGTGTCATGCATAGCCCTGAAGCCCGACTCAAGGGATTAGAAAAGTTTATGAGAGGCCATGTGTTGTTGGATTTCTGATGCTACTCAAAGCACTTTGGCGAGAAAGGGGAGGTTTTAGTGATGCTACCACTCTCTCAAAGCACTTTGGCGAGAAAGGGGAGGTTTGAGTTATGCCGGTAGTTGGTGAGGATCTCAGGGTCCAGGCCCTGTTTTTTCAGAATGGGAGTTATAGCCTCTGTTTTCAGAGTAGGAACAATGCCAGATGTGAGGGATGCATTCACAATATTGACCACCAGGGGGCAGAGAACAGGGCGGCATGCCTTAACTAAGGCAGAGGGCATGGGGTCAAGGGAGCAGGTTGTGGTTTTGGATTTAGAAAAGAGTAATGGTGGTTTCATTGACAAGGGAGAATGCATTAAGTCTTTTCACAGGTGGTGAGTCAGGTAGTCCTGTCGGGGGGAGCAGATGAAGGGGCAGACTGTTGCAGCTGTTGGTAGATAGTATAGGTTGACCGATTAATCGGAATGGCCGATTAAATAGGGCCGATTTCAAGTTTTCATAACAATCGGAAATCGATCTTCTTGGACACCGATTTGGCCGTTTGTTGTTGTTTTTTTACACCTTTATTTATCCTATTTAACTTGGCAAGTCAGTTAAGAACACATTGTTATTATCAATGACGGCCTAGGAATGGTGGGTTAACTGCCTTGTTCAGGGGCAGAATGACAGAATTGTTCCTTGTCAGTTCGGGGATTCAAATTTGCAACCTTACAGTTAACTAGTCCAACGCTCTAACCACCTGATTACATTGCACTCCACGAGGAGACTGCCTGTTACGCGAATGCAGTAAGGAGCCAAGGTAAGTTGCTAGCTAGCATTAAACTTATCTTATAAAAAATATAAAAAATCAATCAATCATAATCAATAGTTAACTACAGATGGTTGATGATATCACTAGTTTATCTAGCATGTCTTGCGTTGCATATAATCGATGCGGTGCGTATTCACGAAAAAGGACTGTCTTGCTCCAATGTGTACCTAACCATAAACATCAATGCATTTCTTAAAACCAATACACAAGTATATATTTTTAAAACTGCATATTTAGTTAATATTGCCTGATAACCTGGCTAGTTGCGAACTCTGTGAAGACTATTTCTTCCTAACAAAGATAACCAACTTTGCCAAACGGGGGATGATTTAACAAAAGCGCATTTGCGAAAAAAGCACAATAGTTGCACGACTGTACCTAACCATAAACATCAATGCCTTTCTTAAAATCAATACACGGAAGTATATATTTTTAAACCTGCATATTTAGCTAAAATAAGTCCAGGTTAGCAGGCAATATTAACCAGGTAAAATTGTGTCACTTCTCTTGCGTTCATTGCATGTAGAGTCAGAGTATATGCAACAATTTGGGCCGTCTGGCTCATTGCGAACTAATTTGCCAGAATGTTACATAATAATGACATAACATTGAAGGTTGTGCAATGTAACAGGAATATTTAGACTTACGGATGCCACCTGTTAGATAAAATACGGAATGGTTCCGTATTTCACTGAAAGAATAAACTTCTTGTTTTCGAGATGATGGTTTCCGGATTCGACCATATTAATGACCCAAGGCTCGTATTTCTGTGTGTTATCATGTTAAAACTAGGTCTATGATTTGATAGAGCAGTCTAACTGAGCGATGGTACGCAGCAGCAGGCTCGTAAGCATTCATTCAAAAAGCACTTTCGTGCGTTTTGCTAGCAGCTCGTCACTGTGCTTCAAGCATTGAGCTGTTTATGACTTCAAGCCTATCAACTCCTGAGATTAGGCTGGTGTAACCAATGTGAAATGGCTAGCTAGTTAGCGGGGTGCACGCTAATAGCGATTCAAACGTCACTCGATCTGAGACTTGGAGTGGTTGTTCCCCTTGCTCTGCATGGGTAACGCTGCTTCGAGGGTGGCTGTTGTCGTTGTGTTCCTGGTTCGAGCGCAGGTAGGAGCGAGGAGTGGCTATACTATACTGTTTCATTATTTGAGGCTAAATTGATTTTATTGACGTATTATATTAAGTTAAAATAAGTGTTCATTCAGTATTGTTGTAAATGTCATTATTACAATGTTGTTGTTTGTTAATCGTCTGATTAATCGGTATTGGCTTTTTTTGGGTCAATAATCGGAATCGGCGTTGAAAAATCATAATCGGTCGACCTCTAGTAGATAGCCTCCACTTTGTTTTGAAAGAAGGCTAGAAAACTGTCACAGAGGTCGGTGGTGATTGTGAGAGAGGAGTTGTCCGATAGGCGAAGAAGTGTGCTGATGGTTTAGAAGAGCACTCTTGGGTTTCCTTGATCATTCCTTATGGTGTTGGAGAAATAGGCAGATTTGGTTGTGGCAAGTGAGTCCTTTACTTGTGAATGTACGCCTGTGTTCTGTGCTCATTTCAGAGTAGCTGCACTGAGGCTCTCATTAGCCCAGCTTTATTTAGAAAAGCAATATCCTGCAGCCATTTGCGGGCCAGGGAGTTACTCACACACACACACACACATACATGCACACACACATGCACACACACACGCATATATATATATATATATATATATACACCCACACACACACACACACACACATGTTCTACGAGCCTGTGTTTACCCTGTGGTCAGCCAGGCACTTTTTAATGTCCGTGAAGCTCGGTGGCGCTGCTATTAGCCCAAAAAAGGGCATTATAAGTGCACACACTCATATACGCACAGAACACACTCACACACCCATAAAGGATGCATTATGAGCACGCACACACGCATGCACACACACACCTATAAATGCAGCATTATGAGCACGCACACACGCATACACACACACACCTATAAATGCAGCATTATGAGCACGCACACACGCATGCACACACACACCTATAAATGCAGCATTATGAGCACGCACACACACACCTATAAATGCAGCATTATGAGCACGCACACACGCATGCACACACACACCTATAAATGCAGCATTATGAATGTGTGGGGTGGATGAAGTGTGCTCTGTTAGCATCGGCCATGTGTACACCGTTAGGTCTCAGTGGCTAGGGCTCAAGGGAGTAGAGTTTAGCATTTAGGGCTTAAGGACTCAAGGGCTAGGGTTTAGCATTTAGGGCTTAGGTGCTAGGGTTTAGAGTCTATGAATCCCCACTCAGGGTCAGACTCATTATGGGGAAAGGAGGGAGACAGGCAGGCTCTTTCACAGACAGTGCTAATAAATATGTTTAGTCTTTAGGCTGAAGAACTGAAACATGCCAGCATCTCTCCTCCAAGGGAAAATAAAGTGATTCCTTTTTTGACCTTTTCATTGTTAAAGTTCCTCCTTTTCCCTCAGTCTGTTTCATATAGGGAGTTTGTCCCTAATGGGATCATATTCCCTATATAGTACACTACTTTTGATCAGATCCCTATTGGCCCTGGTCAAAAGTAGTTCACTTAATAGGGAATAGGGTACCATTTGGGATCAAGCCGGGCTAGGAAGGTTTAAATAGAAGATACTAAGAAAGAGAGAGAGAAAGACTACATGCTAGCGAGTGGAGATGACACTGCTAATAGTTCACAGATGAAACAGAGCCTGAATGGAAACTCACAGGTAGCCAAGCCAATAGGGGAAGCACACGTGCACACTCGCTTACTCTCATTCTCTCTCCTTCTTTCTCTTTCCCACATACTGAGCCACATGAACGAATACTACAGTACTTACCATAGAATTCTATGGTAAACTGTTGTATACTGTAGAATACTATACTACACACTGTAGTATCCCTTAAGCATGTATAGTACTTGCTATATAATGTTTTACTATACTGTAAAATACTACAGTAAATACTACAGTACTTAACCATAGAATTATATGGTAAACTGTTGTATACTGTAGAATACTATACTACACACTGTATCATCCCTTAACCATGTATAGTACTTGCTATATAATGTTTTACTATACTGTAAAATACTACAGTAAATACTACAGTACTTACCATAGAATTCTATGGTAAACTGTTGTATACTGTAGAATACTATACTACACACTGTAGTATCCCTTAAGCATGTATAGTACTTGCTATATAATGTTTTACTATACTGTAAAATACTACAGTAAATACTACAGTACTTACCATAGAATTCTATGGTAAACTGTTGTATACTGTAGAATACTATACTACACACTGTATCATCCCTTAACCATGTATAGTACTTGCTATATAATGTTTTACTATACTGTAAAATACTACAGTAAATACTACAGTACTTACCATAGAATTCTATGGTAAACTGTTGTATACTGTAGAATACTATAGTACACACTGTATCATCCCTTAACCATGTATAGTACTTGCTATATAATGTTTTACTATACTGTAAAATACTACAGTAAATACTAGAGTATTTTCCACACAAAAAAACTCTGTAGTAAATACAACAGCAATATCAAAACACTACAGTCTGCAAAAACACTACACTCACTTTTACTACAGTAAATACTGCAGTATGTTATTTACATGTACCCTACCCATTCCCCTCCCCATATTGAAATTTGAGCCACCCATACGTGAGTAATCTACATGCCAAGTACAGCATATACCATATATTGTATTCCCTACAGGTTATGAAAAGGACCGGAAGTGCTTGTGCTATCCTACATACTTATCGTTTATGGAAATTTGACTCTTTTAGGATTTATACTGAAGGAGAAAGCCTCCACTTGTATGTCAAATATAATCAAACAAAAACACTATGGTAAATACTACAGTAATGTCTGCAAAAACACTTCAGTAAATACTACAGTATACTACAATCCACCAAAACACTACATTAAGTATTTATACTATATTTAACTGTAAATACTAAAGTATAAACAGTATACTGAAGTATACTGAAGTATACTACAGTATTCATTGTAGTATTTTTGTGGACTAGACAGTAAAGTCCACAAAAACACTACAGTGAATACTATAGTATTTATATCATAGTATACTATAGTATATTTTTTGGAGGGGAGTGGGGTGACAATCCTCCCCCTACACATACATGCACGCATGCACACACAGAAACGCACTCACACACATACACAACTACACACACATAAGCATGCGCACACACGCATGCACACACACATTCCCAGGACTCCATCATCATTAACCATCTCAGGAACACAATGCTCTCTTCCCCTGTCTCGTCCACTGGTCATAGAAGAAATAGGACCAGAGGAGAGGAGAGGAGCAAGGCAGGGAAGGAGGGAAGGAGGAGCTGTGGTGAAAGAGAAAAAGAGGGAAAGGAATGATGGGAAGGAAGGACATTCTGTGGGCCGAGATTACAGTACTGAGAGTATGGGGTTACCCTATTCCCTTTATAGTGCCTTAGTCTAAAGTAGTGCACAATATAGGGCATAGGGTGCAATTTCAGTCCTATAGTTGGTGCAGGTATTTTAATTTGTTTTCCAGTCTTTGATCCTAGTGCTCAGCTGGCTGGCTGGCTGGCTGGTGTCTGACTCGCTGTCTGACTGGCTGGCTTGCTTACTGGATGGCTTGACGAATGGGTGGGTGGGTGGCTGGATGATTGGATGGTGGGTGGCTGCTGGCTGGCTGGCAGTTGACTGACTGGCTGGCTGGCTGGCTGACTGACTGGTTTGCTGGCTGGATGGCTGACTAGTTCACTGGCTTGCTGGTTTGCTGAATGGCTGGCTGGCTGGCTGGCTGGCTGGCTGGCTGGCTGGCTGGCTGTGTGTGTGTGTGTGTGTGTGTGTGGTTGTGTGTTTGTGTTTGTGTGGGGGGGCCATAATCAGCTCCAGATGATTTTGAGCTTGTGCCAGATGCCCAAAATAGCAGTGCTCCTTTCTCCACGGCCCTCCAACTGACCCTCACAAATATTATAGCAACTCCATGTTTACCATCACACTATGTCACTCTCAGTCGCTCACGCCTTATCCTCTCCGCTATATGTCCGCTAAATCGAAAATTACATTTGTATCGCAGAATCTGCCACTATTCAGCTTTACAGATTGAATAAAACCCTTACTGTAGCACCCTGCTGATACACAGATCATTTCAGAGAAAAATAGAGACACACACGCACATGTACACACACATTCTTGTTCGTGAACGTGATGTTTGAGTTCTGCTGAAGCCTGGCTTGCACACGATTCTGAATAACATCCAAGTTGAGAAAGGCAAGAGAGAGAGAGAGAGAACATAAGGGTGGGTGGAGAGGAGATAAATTGAGGTCAGCAAACAGGGGAAGAAAGGAGTGGAGCAATAGGACAGTCTGGCAGGTGGCTGTGGAGAAAAGGTGGTATTATTACATTAGGGACAGATCGCAATTTACTGGGGGAGAGAGTTGGTCCAAAATAGGGAGGGTCGTCAAACTTTTTTGTTTTGCTTTGGGGAGGGTTGCGTGTTTTTTTCATTGGGCACAGGGGAGGGTTGTGCATTTTTTCTCCTGGTTAATTTCTTCCATCCGAGCCATCATCAGCTTGCAGGCTCCTCTCCTATATCAATGTGTTTTGGTACTTCCCTTATGTACTACGCTTTTCAATGTGCTTTTACTAGACCACAGGTCAGTACAGTCTGCCAGTGGTCTATCCTGCCCTCATAGTGACAATAGTGGTAGGTGGATTGTTTGTCCAGATCCACAGTAGACTAACTAGCAGTCATAACACACATACAAATATTCAAAGCTGCGTACGGCCTAGGAACAGTGGGTTAACTGCCTGTTCAGGGGCAGAACGACAGATTTGTACCTTGTCAGCTCGGGGATTCGAACTAACCATTAGGCTAGGTTATCCTAGGCTACCCTGCCGCCCCAGGAATCAACAGGAACAAACAGGAATAGCTGATAGGCTGCGGACACGCCAGGTGCGTACAGAGAAGACATTAAACACACAGTTCAAAAAGCTCCCCTATTGATCTTGTTTAGGGACAATTCTCCTACCTGGACTATAGTAGCCTGCAACACATGGTTGCATTATTGTTTTCATGTGACCACAACATTCTAGGCTGCAGTGAAATTTGTCATTTGAATAACGACGCAAAAGTCGATTTGGATCAGCCGTGGGTCGACTCTCTACAGTTCATACGGTCCAGATGGGCGCAATAGCGGGCCAGTCTGGCTGTATTTTAACTTCTGATACTGAATGTTGCAAATCATCATTCTCCCAAGTCGTCCTACAATAATGTGGCCACATATCCTCCCAGCGGGCCCAGTTATTCAGGAAAGCTTAACACACGCTCTCAGATCAAATCAACTGTATTTGTCACATGCGCCGAATACGACCTTACCGTGAAATGCTGACTTACAAGCCCTTAACCAACAATGCAGTTCAAGACAGAGTTAACTTCTACGGGATCGGTGTCCCTAAACCAGGACAGTTGTTGCTCAATATTCAATAATCAAATCATATTTTTATTAGTCACATGCGCTGAATACTACAGATGTAGACCTTACAGTGAAATTGCGAGCCCCTAACCAACAATGCAGTTTTAAAAAATATGGATAAGAGTAAGAAATAAAAGTCAGAAGTAATTAAAGAGCAGCAGTAAAATAACAGTAGCGAGACTATATACAGGGGGTACCGGTACAGAGTCAATGTGGAGGCTATATACAGGGGGTACCGGTACAGAGTCAATGTGGAGGCTATATACAGGGGGTACCGGTACAGAGTCAATGTGGAGGCTATATACAGGGGGTACCGGTACAGAGTCAATGTGCGGGGGCACCGGTCAGTTGAGGTAATATGTACATGTAGGTAGAGTTATTAAAGCGACTATGCATAGATGATAACAACAGAGAGTAGCAGCGGTGTAAATAACCCTAACACCTAGGTAGCCATTTGATTAAATGTTCAGGAGTTTTATGGCTTGGAGGTAGAAGCTGGTTAGATGTCTCTTGGACCTAGACTTGGCGTTCCGTTACTGCTTTCCGTGCGGTAGCAGAGAGAACAGTCTATGACTAGGGTGGCTGGAGTCTGACAATTTTTGGGCCTTCCTCTGACACCGCCTGGTATAGAGGTACTGGATGGCGGGAAGCTTGACCCTAGTGATGTACTGGGCCATTCGCACTACACTCTGTAGTGCCTTGTGGTCGGAGGCTGAGCAGTTGCCGTACCAGACAGTGATGCAACCATGCTCTCCTTGGTGCATGTAGACTATTCTGTGCTTCCAACCTTGTGGCAACAGTTTGGGGAAGGCCCTTTCCTGTTTCAGCATGCCAATTCCCCCGTGCACAAAGCGAGGTCATTAAAGAAATGGTTTGTCAAGATCGGGGTGGAGGAACTTGATTGGCCTGCCGGGAGCCCTGACCTCAACCCCATCGAACAACACCTTTGGGATGTTGGGGGTCTAATCCCCCAACATCAGTGACCAACCACAATAATGCTCTTGTGGCTGAATGGAAGCAAGTCCCCGCAGAAATGTCCCAACATCGAGTGGAAAGGCTTCCCAGAAGAGCGGAGGTTGTTATAGCAGCAAAGTGGTGATTAACTCCATATTAATGCCCAGGATTTTGTAATGAGATGTTCCACGAGCAGGTGTCCACATGGTCATGTAGTCAGTGGCGGCTGCTGAGGGGAGAACGGCTCATCATAATAGCAGGAACGGAGCAAATGGAATGGAAACCGGTTGTTTGATGTATTTGATACCATTCCACTGATTCCGCTCCAGTCATTACCACGAGCAGGTTCTCCCCAAATAAGGTGCCACCAACCTCCTGTGATTGTAGTGTTTTTTTTTAAACTGACAAGTAAATAAATCAATCCAAACTATGCCAAGGCAATTTGAAGAATGGAAAGAGACATCTGTTACAAAACACCAAAAAAGTTGAATACCATTCATAGATTGTCAAGCCAAGCTTTCGGTACTGGGTAGGCCTACAGGGTAGGGAGGGATGTGTCTTCTGTTTGTCCAAGCTTTCGGTACTGGGTAGGCCTACAGGGTAGGGAGGGATGTGTCTTCTGTTTGTCCAGGCTTTCGGTACTGGGTAGGCCTACAGGGTAGGGAGGGATGTATCTTCTGTTTGTCCAAGCTTTCGGTACTGGGTAAGCCTACAGGGTAGAGAGGGATGTGTCTTATGTTTGTCCATGCTTTCGGTACTGGGTAAGCCTACAGGGTAGGGAGGGATGTGTCTTCTGTTTGTCCAGGCTTTCGGTACTGGGTAGGCCTACAGGGTAGGGAGGGATGTATCTTCTGTTTGTCCAAGCTTTCGGTACTGGGTAAGCCTACAGGGTAGGGAGGGATGTGTCTTCTGTTTGTCCAAGCTTTCGGTACTGGGTAAGCCTACAGGGTAGGGAGGGATGTGTCTTCTGTTTGTCCAAGCTTTCGGTACTGGGTAAGCCTACAGGGTAGGGAGGGATGTGTCTTCTGTTTGTCCAGGCTTTCGGTACTGGGTAGGCCTACAGGGTAGGGAGGGATGTATCTTCTGTTTGTCCAAGCTTTCGGTACTGGGTAAGCCTACAGGGTAGGGAGGGATGTGTCTTCTGTTTGTCCAGATTGATAGTCTATTTATCGTGGTGTTGAAAATGCAAACCATGTCTGTATGTTTTGTTTATTGGTTGTGTGGTGCATTGGCACAGAAACCTGTTGGTGGAAAAATGATTGCATATATTTTATATAATTATAATTTCCCCCTAGCTGATCATTGTCAGCAACCGGAAGAGTGTGTTAAATGTATTTTACAGTACAAGAGGAGGGTCATGTGAAAATATATTTTACGTTGAGGAGGGGAGCATCCTTTTTGTCTGACACCTTGTGTCTTTTCTGACACCTTGCGTCTTTTCTGACACCTTGTGTTGGATCAACAATTGATGTGCTTTCCGTGAAAACGCTAATCTGTTTCAAATCGATGTCCTTTCCCCTCTTTGTCATCCTTCCCATTTCTGTCCTCTTACTTCACCCCCTCTCTGTCCTTTTCCCCCTCTGTCCTTTTCCCCCTCTCTGTCCTCTTATCCTCTCTCTGTCGTCTTACTTCAACCCCTCTCTGTCCTCTTACCCTCTCTCTGTCCTCTTACTTCAACCCCTCTCTGTCCTTTTCCCCCTCTCTGTCCTCTTACCCTCTCTCTGTCCTCTTACCCTCTCTCTGTCCTCTTACTTCAACCCCTCTCTGTACTCTTACCCTCTCTCTGTCCTCTTACTTCAACCCCTCTCTGTACTCTTACCCTCTCTCTGTCCTTTTACCTCAACCCCTCTCTCTCCTCTTACCCTCTCTCTGTCCTCTTACTTCAACCCCTCTCTGTACTCTTACCCTCTCTCTGTCCTCTTACTTCAACCCCTCTCTGTCCTTTTCCCCCTCTCTGTCCTCTTACCCTCTCTCTGTCCTCTTACCCTCTCTCTGTCCTTTTACTTCAACCCCTCTCTCTCCTCTTACCCTCTCTCTGTCCTCTTACTTCAACCCCTCTCTCTCCTCTTACCCTCTCTCTGTCCTTTTACTTCAACCCCTCTCTCTCCTCTTACCCTCTCTCTGTCCTTTTACTTCAACCCCTCTCTGTCCTCTTACTTCAACCCCTCTCTGTCCTCTTACTTCAACCCCTCTCTGTCCTTGTCCCCTCTCTGTCCTCTTACTTCAACCCCTCTCTCTCCTCTTACCCTCTCTCTGTCCTTTTACTTCAACCCCTCTCTGTCCTCTTACTTCAACCCCTCTCTGTCCTTTTTCCCCTCTCTGTCCTCTTACTTCAACCCCTCTCTGTCCTCTTACCCTCTCTCTGTCCTCACCCCATTTGTGTCCTCACCCCCTTTACTTCGTCCCTCTCTCCCCCATCCCCTGTGTCTTTCTACCCTTTACCCTGTCTGCGGTCTCCCCCTCTCTGTCCTCTTACCCTCTCTCTGTCCTCACCCCCTTTGTGTCCTCACCCCTTTACTTCGTCCCTCTCTCCCCCATCCCCTGTGTCTTTCTACCCTTTACCCTGTCTGCGGTCTCCCCCTCTCTGTCCTCTTACCCTCTCTCTGTCCTCACCCCTTTGTGTCCTCACCCCCTTTACTTCGTCCCTATCTCCCCTATCCCCTGTGTCTTTCTACCCTTTACCCTGTCTGCCGGTCTCCCCCTCTCTCCCCCTATCCCCTGTGTCTTTCTACCCTTTACCCTGTCTACCGGTCTCCCCCTCTCTCTAAAGGTTCTCTCTCTCTCAATTCAAGTGAAATAGATAATAAACAAAAGTGAAATCAACTATAAAAATGAACAGTAAACATTACACTCACAGAAGTTCCAAAAGAATAAAGACACTGCAAATGTAATATTATGTCTATATACAGTGTTGTAGCGATGTACAAATGGTTGAGGTACAAAAGGGAAAATAAATCAACATAAATATGGGTTGTATTACAATGGTGTTTGTTCCTCACTGGTTGCCCTTTTCTTGTGGCAACAGGTCACAAATATTGCCGCTGTGATGGCACACTGTGGCATTTCACCCAGTAGATATGGGAGTTTATCAACGTTGGGTTTGTTTTCCAATTCTTTGTGGATTTGTGTAATCAGAGGGAAATATGTGTCTCTGATATGGTCATACATTTGGCAGGAGGTTACTCTCTCTCTCTCTCGCTCTCTATCCCTCTCTCCTCTTTCACCCTCGGAGTGTTTCTAGGCTGCCAGGGCTAGTTGAATGGTGCTAGTGTGTTAGTCCTTCCCATACGGGTGTCACCTGCCTATGAGATACAGCTTGCTGAAGACTGCACACATCTGACAGAACAAACTCCCTTTCTAGTCTGTCAAAGTTGAAAGGCGTTTTATATGATAGAATGTTGGTTGTTATATTGAATTAAATGTAACTCTATCTTTCTTTATTTCTCACTCTCTTTCTGTCTCTCTCTCTGCAGTGCCGTCCATCCAAAGGGAGGAAGCGAGGTTACTGCTGGTGTGTGGATAAGTACGGTCAGCCTCTCCCCATCTACCATGGAAAGGAGAGAGGAGAATCCCAGTGCAACAACCTGGAGAACAAATGAGAAGCAGAGAGAGAGTGGATGGATGTAGAGAAAGAACAAAGCAAGGAGGAGAGAGACTTTTTTTCACTCCGGCCCTTCACAAAGCACAGTCAAAAGAGCGCCAGACTGTTGACCTCAGGTCACATGACTGCCGGATAGGGAAGGGGGGGGGGGGCAGAGGGGGGAGGGAGTGAGAAGACTGGGGGAGCACAGCCTATAGGCCAAGCCTTCTGTCCATCGTCTATAGCTATCTGCTCTGCTATGGGAACCTCCTCACCTTGTATGAAAACAAGAGAGAGAGAAACTAATCATCTCCACTATTCTTTTAGAGAGAGATGGAGGGACTTTTCCACTGTATTTAAAGTGTGAGTGACTGTGACCCAACTCAATGTGTGTATGTGTGTTTGTGTGTGTATGCGTGTGTAAATGCTGTCTTTCACTAAAGATCAGTTTAGAGATGTTAGAACACCCAAACCCAAATCCAGCCCCCTTCCATCCTGTCATGCCGAAACTCCTCCTCTTTCTCAGGGTCCATCATTATGAAGTGAAGGCTTATGGTTTGGCCAGCCTCTGATCTCTTTCATGCCATCTTGGACAACACTGGCCTTCCCCACTGTCTCCAAAGCAACCAGCTTGTCCAACCCGATGTGCTGCGTCACATTTACAGGTTTAGGGGGGAACGAATGGAGACAGTGCCCAATAACGGTGCCTTAAAACCCCACACTGCCCCCCTCACCCTCTCCGCCCTCCCTCCCCCACCCCTAACCCCTATCCCTCCATTTCCCATAGTCCTTCCTTTGCCTTCTGCAGTCCTCATAGGTGCTCACATAGTTTTACCACCTGTCAGCCCTGGAGTCTGGTCTGGTTAGTTAGCTGGTGGGTTAGCCGAGCCGAGCTTAGCTGCCAAACCATCACACCTCCAGTCAGGAAATAGGGCCAGCATTGTTGTCATAACAACTTTGGTCCCTCTATCTGCAGTCCTCTTCCTGTTTATGGTGAGTAATGGCCAGTTGTAGGGTCCTTTAGACTGGGTTACTCTCTCTTCAATAGGTCCCCATTCTTCGAGCCCAAGCTCCATCACTTAAAGCACTTCAGCTGCATCCAACCAACCAATTTGGACCAATTATAAATAATTAGGTGGGTGCTTATGTTTGTCCTGTTTATGATACGAGTGTGTATTATACACGTGAAATTAGAAATGTGTTTTTTTGCATATCCCTACTCCACCTGAGACACCCTCGGAGAGTGAGGTCAATGCCAGGTCTTCCATTATCAATGGCAACCCCAGATCAATTAGTCAAGTGCCTTGTTTACGTCATCAGATTTTTCACCTTGTCAGCTTGGGGATTCAAGCTACCAACCTTTCAAACTAGCACAAAGCTCTAACCGCTAGACTACCTGCCTCCCATAGCATAGCAATAATGCAGCACCTTTTCCACAGTGGCAACATTTGACAAGGTTTATAGCACTGTAGAACAAAACAACAAGAACTACAATCAACAACAACACAATATATATATATATATATGCTTCACCAGGACTTCAGACAGTGATCTTACTCAGCCCAGTAAACAAACGGCACTCCTCAGAATATACATTCGATTCAAAGGGTGTTTTATTTTTGTTTATATTGTTCTTGGGTGATGCTTGTATGATCTTATGCCAACAACTCCACAAGATGGACACAGCACCAAATATGCTTGAACAGTGGAGACTGCATAAGAAGGAATGCTAGCCCGGTAGCTTTGGTTGCACTGAATCAGCTACAAAGTAACAACCACAACAACTTCAAAGCGACCTACCCGCTGGTACTATATGACATTTTGTCAGAGCACTTCATTTAACGGTGAGTTGCATAAAAGTATGTTTAAGCTATTGCCCCTTTCCCTGTTATTTGTGTGTCTTTGTCATTATTATAATTTTTTTCCTGGAAGCTATGTGTCTGAATAGACATACAGTGCCTTCAGAAAGTATTCAAACCCCCTTAACTTTTTCCACATTTTGTTAGGTTATTCTAAAATGTATTAAAATCGTTTTTTTCCCCTCATCAATCTACACACAATACCCCATAATGACGAAGCAAAAACAGGTTTTTAGAACATTTTGCAAAAAAAAATGAAATATCACATTTACATAAGTATTCAGACCCTTTACTCAGTACTTTGTTGAAGCACCTTTGGCAGCAATTACAGCATTGAGACTTCTTGGGTATGACGCTTCAAGCTTGGCACACCTGTATTTGGTGAGTTTCACCCATTTTCTGCAGATCCTCTCAAGCTCTGTCAGGTTGGCTGGGGAGCGTTGCTGCGCAGCTATTTTCAGGTCTCCAGAGATGTTTGATTGGGTTCAAGTTCGAGCTCAGGCTGGGCCACTCAAGGACATTCAGAGTCTTGTCCCGAAGCCACTCCAGCGATGTCTTGGCTGTGTGCTTAGGGTTGTTGTCCTGTTGGAAAGTGAACCTCCGCCCCAGTCTGAGGTCCTGAGCGCTCTGGAGCAGGTTTTCATCAAGGGTCTCTCTGTACTTTGCTCCGTTCATCTTTGTCTCAATCTTGACTAGTCTCCCAGTCGTTGCCGCAGAAAATCACCCCCACAGCATAATGCTGCTACCACCGTGCTTCACCGTAAGGATGGTGCCAGGTTTCCTCCAGATGTGATGCTTGACATTCTGGCCAAAGAGTTGAATCTTGTATTCATCAGACCAGAGAATCTTGTTTCTCATGGTCTGAGAATCTTTAGGTGCCTTTTGGCAAACTCCAAGCAGGCTGTCACGTGCCTTTTACTGAGGAGTGGCATCCGTCTGGCCACTCTACCATGAAGGCCTGATTGGTGGTTGTCCTTCTGGAAGGTTCTCCCATCTCCACAGAGGAACTCTAGACCTCTGTCAGAGTGACCATCAGGTTCTTGGTCACCTCCCTGACCAAGGCCCTTATCCCTCGATTGCTCAGTTTGGCCGGGCAGACAGCTTTAGGAAGAGTCTTGGCGGTTCCACATTTCTTCCATTTAAGAATGATGGAGGCCACTGTGTTCTTGGGGACCTTCAATGCTGCAGAAATTTCTTGGTACCCTTCCCCAGGTCTGTGCCTCGACACAATCCTGTCTCGGAGCTCTACGGACAATTCCTTCGACCTCATGGCTTGGTTTTTGCTCTGACATGCACTGTCAACTGTGGGACCTTACATAGATAGGTTTGTGCCTTTCCAAATCATGTCCAATCAAATGATTTACCACAGGTGGACTCCAATCAAGTTGTAGAAACATCTCAAGGATGATCAATGGAAACAGGATGCATCTGAGCTCAATTTTGAGTCTCATAGCAAACGGCCTGAATACTTATGTAAATAAGGTTTTTGTTCTTTATTTTTAATACGTTCGCATTTAATCCATTTTAGAACAAGGCTGTAACTTAACAAAATGTGGAAAGTGTCAAAGGTTCTGAATCCTTTCCGAAGGCACTGTATGTACTGTACATAAAATAAAGTAAATAAAGAAGTAATTTATCTAATAAATAATTAAATGCTGATCCAAACTACGTTTTATTTTCTCATAAAGGATTCAGTGACTTTCGAATAGTAGGGGAGATTGGGGTAAGACTAGCCAAAGGGTAAGTTATAATAGTAGGGGAGATTGGGGTAAGACTAGCCAAAGGGTAAGTTGTAATTGTAGGGGAGATTGGGGTAAGACTAGCCAAAGGGTAAGTTGAACCACACTTGTTTCTAGGAAAATATACACAAAATTAATAATTTGAACAATTATTTAGGAAGAGGTGATCATGGAGTCTGTTAAGGAAGAAACCACATGGAAAAAGTGGTGAGCAAGTTACATCCAAAAAAAACAAATTTTTACCAAGTCAAATGGATTTCATCCTGAAATATATGTAGATAGCTTCGTAAGAAATAATACTATATATTTACCTTAATGTGTGATTACATTCAAGCGATGTTGAATGTAAAAAAAAATGGCTCAACTTACCCCACTCTCCCCTACCACAAAGTGGAAGTTGATTCAGTGTATAATTACTAATTAAAATTTTAAAAAATGGCTCAACTTACCCCACTCTCCCCTACCACAAAGTGGAAGTTGATTCAGTGTATAATTACTAATTAATGTTTATATTTTAATTAACACTTTTAAACTCCATACATCTCCAGGTCTGTTGCCCACGGAAACTATCAGTCAGTCACTCAGGTCACTGGTCTGTCTAATAGGTGTATGACAGAGTTGGGGTCATTATTGTTTCAATGCACTCAATACAGTATTCTAAAGTTCTTAATGAGCAAAATGTTAATTTCAAAATGTTAACTTCCTGAATTGACAATGTGGCTAAACCCAATCCTGTTGTGTTTTCCTATGGGTCTGCCATCCAGTGGAACTCTGTCAGTCAGTCGGTCACAACTCCACTACTTCTCTCTGTGCACGCCAACGTGCACGCCATGCCATTCTGTCTCAGTCTGGGTCCACTGGTCACATAAGAATCTCTGTTGTTCACGGGTAATTGTACTTTTTAAAAAATGTTTATTTATATTTATTCAAATTGTACCATTTAAAGAGTTTTGATTCTTTAAAGAATAAAAGCTTTTCATGTTACTAAACTAGAAAATCACACAGCTATTCTTTCCATTGAGAATGGAAAATTATTTTGTTCAAATATAATGTATATTGAATGTATTTTTTAAATAAAAAATTAACACAATTTGTATTTACTGTTGAATGGCTTGAGGACATTTTTTACGAGTCAGGCTATATGACCTCAGAGAGCTGAGTAGTACATTCAGCACTCAATACGGTCTCATTCAGAGTTATAGTATGTAGACATTAAATAAAGTGTGTACATCACATGTTCAAGCAGATGGGGAAACAGTTGGCAACCAAAAAGATGACCAGAGGAACCAGAGGAACCAGAGGAAAAGGTTCAAAGGTTCTGTTTTTCTCATCAAATCCCTCCCTCTCTCTCTCTCTCTCTCTCTCTCTCTCTCTCTCTCTCTCTCTCTCTGTCTCTCTCTCTCTCTCTCTCTCTCCCTCTCTCTCTCTCTCTCTCTCTCTCTCTCTCTCTCTCTCTCTCTCTCTCTCTGTCTCTTATAATGTGTTCATTTTATATAAATGGCAGTCAGTAAAGAGAGGTCAAGGTAGACACCCGTCAGAACAAGGGACAATGCAGGAGCATTTACCCATCATGCAATTCTGCAAAACCCACATTGAGTTTCTTGAAAGGTAAGAATGTCCAAATGAGTCATTTTCTGCATTCACTGATGTAGCCGAGTGTCATCATGTATGAATCATATCAGAAATAAAAACAAACAAAACCATGTCAGTGAACATGAAAAACTATTAAAAGTCACATAATATTTAGAAATCCTTCAAAAATGAATTTGGGTCACACAGTACTTTGTTTGGTTTGTTTCAAAAGTAAACCACCAGACAAACTCCAAAAGACCTGGACCCAGTTTCCAGATAGCGATGGAATTTAGGCTTATGAGAGTTTGAAGGATGCATCTTTCCTGCAATGACCAAGGTCATTATAATTATTCCACAATACAGACAACGGATCAGCTCCTAGAACGATCATATCACCTATTATGGCTGCAAATATTGAAGTGGCTCATTCTAATTCTTACCCTATAAAGTAACCGAAAGGTTGCTGGATTGAATCCCCGAGCTGACAAGGTAAAAATCTGTCGTTCTGCCCCTGAGCAAGGCAGTTAACCCACTGTTCCCCTGAGCAAGGCAGTTAACCCACTGTTCCCCTGAACAAGGCAGTTAACCCACTGTTTACCTGAGCAAGGCAGTTAACCCACTGTTCCCCTGAACAAGGCAGTTACCCACTGTTCCCCTGAACACGGCAGTTAACCCACTGTTCCCCTGAACAAGGCAGTTAACCCACTGTTCCCCTGAACAGGGCAGTTAACCCACTGTTCCCCTGAACAAGGCAGTTAACCCACTGTTCCCCTGAACAAGGCAGTTAACCCACTGTTCCCCTGAACAAGGTAGTTAACCCACTGTTCCCCTGAGCAAGGCAGTTAACCCACTGTTCCCCTGAACAAGGCAGTTAACCCACTGTTCCTCTGAACAGGGCAGTTAACCCACTGTTCCCCTGAACAAGGCAGTTAACCCACTGTTCCCCTGAACAGGGCAGTTAACCCACTGTTCCCCTGAACAAGGCAGTTAACCCACTGTTCCCCTGAACAAGGTAGTTAACCCACTGTTCCCCTGAACAAGGCAGTTAACCCACTGTTCCCCTGAACAAGGCAGTTAATCCACTGTTCCCCTGAACAAGGCAGGTAACCCACTGTTCCCCTGAACAAGGCAGTTAACCCACTGTTCCCCTGAACAAGGTAGTTAACCCACTGTTCCCCTGAACAAGGCAGTTAATCCACTGTTCCCCTGAACAAGGCAGTTAACCCACTGTTCCCCTGAACAAGGCAGTTAACCCACTGTTCCCCTGAACAAGGCAGTTAACCCACTGTTCCTCTGAACAGGGCAGTTAACCCACTGTTCCCCTGAACAAGGCAGTTAACCCACTGTTCCCCTGAACAGGGCAGTTAACCCACTGTTCCCCTGAACAAGGCAGTTAACCCACTGTTCCCCTGAACAAGGTAGTTAACCCACTGTTCCCCTGAACAAGGCAGTTAACCCACTGTTCCCCTGAACAAGGCAGTTAATCCACTGTTCCCCTGAACAAGGAAGTTAACCCACTGTTCCCCTGAACAAGGCAGTTAACCCACTGTTCCCCTGAACAAGGTAGTTAACCCACTGTTCCCCTGAACAAGGCAGTTAACCCATTGTTCCCCTGAACAAGGCAGTTAATCCACTGTTCCCCTGAACAAGGTAGTTAACCCACTGTGCCCCTGAACAAGGCAGTTAACCCACTGTTCCCCTGAACAAGGCAGTTAACCCACTGTTCCCCTGAACATGGTAGTTAACCCACTGTTCCCCTGAACAAGGAAGTTAACCCATTGTTCCCCTGAACAAGGCAGTTAATCCACTGTTCCCCTGAACAAGGCAGTTAACCCACTGTTCTCCGGATGCTGAAGATGTTTGATTAAGGCCCCCTGCACCTCTCTGATTCAGAGGGGTTAAATGCACCCCTGCACCTCTCTGATTCAGAGGGGTTAAATGCACCCCTGCACCTCTCTGATTCAGAGGGGTTAAATGCAGAAGACACATTTCAGTTGAAGGCATTCAGTTGAACAACTGACTCACTATTCCCCTTTCCCTTAATAATGCACTGTTGTAACCTGAATCTCCAATCCCTCTTTGAGTTAATCCCTTAATAATGCACTGTTGTAACCTGAATCTCCAATCCCTCTCTGAGTTAATCCCTTAATAATGCACTGTTGTAACCTGAATCTCCAATCCCTCTCTGAGTTAATCCCTTAATAATGCACTGTTGTAACCTGAATCTCCAATCCCTCTCTGAGTTAATCCCTTAATAATGCACTGTTGTAACCTGAATCTCCAATCCCTCTCTGAGTTAATCCCTTAATAATGCACTGTTGTAACCTGAATCTCCAATCCCTCTCTGAGTTAATCCCTTAATAATGCACTGTCGAGATTTGGCAGATCACATGTTAGGCTCCATATCATGAGATATATTGATATATTGAATGAACATATCAATTGAATGAACATGCAATAGATTTCAATACCATTGATATATAGGCCTATGTAGAATATACTGTAGGAAGGCTATTTATCTTTTAACGCAGTCATCTCGGGCTTTCATTTGAAGGATCTTTAAATCGTTTGCTTGTTTGTAACAATGGCAAAGACATTGGCAACTTTCTATTTATAGTCAACTTTGTTGTGAAGTTATCGGCGGTCACAGAGAGACAGATAAACATCTTGATTCTATGTTTAGCAGAGGCTCTTCTGTGTATAAAGTGAAAAACACATCCAACGATGTTCTATGAGTCATATGGGTAAATAATGAGTGTTTTTTCAAGTGCAACTTTAGCAATGATAGTTTTGGGAAACAGTGCAGAAATTTAACGATGCTCCTATGAATGTTTTGAAGATGAACTTAGCCTTAAAATGCCTTTGGAAAACCGGGCCCAGAGCAACATGGAGTAACTCAGGGCGTCGATACATATATATACACTTTATACACTGATAATAAAGCACACATAATAATAATGACAATAATAATAATGAAAATAAGGCTAAATTATATAAATATTAAAATACAATTACAAATGAATACATACAGTACATAATGTGAAATAAGTAAGGCTGTAGAGTTAATATAAAAAAAATGATTTTCTCTTTGGTGGGGAGGGACGGGGTTCAGGGATTGGGGGTTGGGTTCCAGGGCTGAGGGTCAGGGGACATCAGTTCCACAGTGATAGTGTGTACCTGAATACCAAACACTACCGTGGACAATTAATAAATAACAAGTGTCTAAAGAAAATCAGTGGTTTACTGTGTGTGTGTGTGTGTGTGTGTGTGTGTGTGTGTGTGTGTGTGTGTGTGTGTGTGTGTGTGTGTGTGTGTGTGTGTGTGTGTGTGTGTGTGTGTGTGTGTGTGTGTGTGTGTGTGTGTGTGTGTGTGTGTGTGTGTGTGTGTGTGTGTGTGTGTGTGTGTGTGTGTGTGTGTGTGTGTGTGTGTGTGTTCTGCATCAGTGGTTGATCTCTTAAGAACATTCTGCATCTCCAGACAGATCAGTGGATCCTGGAATCTTCTGTCCATTCCAGGAGGACACACACCAACACCTGCCTCTCTGTCCATCAAGAGACGACTCACACTGGCGAGAGAAAAGGAAAGAGAGAGAGCAAGAGCGAGAGAAAGAGATTAGAATCCCTGGGTATTTTTTACACAATTTAACACACCTCCACCTAACCACCTGTTCAGATATGCTATGACCCTCATCTGTGTGCAGCCGCAACCTACAGTACGAGGTAAGCACACACCAACTCCAAGACACGAATGTACAGGAGCACACACAGAGAGACACACGTGTATAGTCACGCTGCGCCAAGGCGATGACATCAAAGCGAATATAGCTGAATGTGCTCAAAGGTGTAAACACTGCTATACAAATCTGAGCTGTAGTTGGCACAATATTGGCTACACACACACACACACACACACACACACACACACACACACACACACACACACACACACACACACACACACACACACACACACACACACACGCACACACAAACACACACACACACACAACCAGGTGAGATTATTTCACACTGACAGGAATCATGAATTGCGCACCAATGCCAGGTGCACACACACACACAGATAAGGTATTTCTACCTGTTTGGCTTTGTAGAGCCCGTGTTTGTTACAGTTTGGCAGGTAGAACCTGGTCAGATTGTCTCCTAGCTTCTGCTGTGACTCAGCGATCTTCTCCAGAGCTCTCTGCAACTCCACTTGACAGGGAGCCTGGGAGGAGAGAGAAGGGGGGTCACTTACTTGAGATGGGGACTTTCTGTATATTTGGGGACTTGGTTTATTTGATGTGTTTTATCTATGTTCATTCGCTTCTAAATGCGACTCTGAACAGGCTACATGGGTGACATACCAGATAGAGTGTCTCACGAGTAATCAAATAGTTCCATGATAGGTCATGGGTAGGCTGAAGAACACACATACGCACGCACGCACGCGCGTGCACACACACACAAACTTCAAAGGCACTCGAACGCCCCCTTGCGGTATGACGCTTAATACCCACCAGCCAAACATGCTTTGACTACAAAAGTTTTAAGCATGTTGATTATAGTTGCAAAACGGCTAATAAATGTTCCATGGCCGCTCACTTGCTCCGCCAGTTTCTTCCTGATTGCGCTGACTTTGGCTTTCACTCTCTCCTGCGCGTCCGCGGCAGACGGGGGATCGAAGGTCTTTCTGTTGCCAGGATGGCTGAACGTGAAGCAGGTGATTGACACTGCGGCAGACGGAGAAAAGAGGGAATGAGAGTGTCAAGAAGGGGAAAAGCAGAAATCACAGTATTGCACTTCTGCACAAATACATTAGTAAATGATGAATAATATGCAATCTAATTATTATTAGCCTATCATTATCAATCAACTATTAAAACGATAAAACACATTGGCTATTATTATCATAGGTCTATTACAGATATATGACATATACGCAATGTATAAGCATTCTGCAATATGCGTTTGAATACCTGGATTTTGGGGAATTGGGCTACTTTCGGGCTCGGGGTTCGCCATACACACCCCCTGGCTGCGAATAAGGGAGTGCAGCGGCTGGAGGTCACCGGGTATTGGGGTGCACCTCAGTCCATACCCGCATGGCGCCGTGTAGATTCCGCACAGTTCCCCCGTCATCAGGGCGCAGACAAGGCAGCATCCGCAACCCGGCTCACTCAGAACCTCCATACAGCCTTGCGCCACCACTGGACACTCGCTCAGCTTCTCCGGCGCGCACGGAGCGCATCGGATCGGCTCTTGAGCTAACATCGGGGACCCCAACAGAGACCCCAGTACCGCAGTGACCAGCACCGAGCAACATACCGCTGCTGCCACCAATACATTTTTCAGAAATAATCCACTCATTGTAAACGGAGAGTCTGGTAGACTAAATATAGAACAAGGAATAAAAGTAGTTATCAAAGGTTAGGTAAAGGACACATAACCAGGATTCGTTTCTATTCCTTAGTTTCTATCCTTTCATTTTGAAAAAATGACTAACTACTCCAGCCATATTTATTCCAGGGTCCTCGTACAAACGTTTGACGCATCGGCATTATGAATGATTTCTGAAAAGAAGGTGTACTGATCTGAGGGCTTCTGATTGGCCCGCGTTCGTCCGATCAGTGAGCTTATTTCAATACAACAACACTTCAATATTTATATTGGAACAGACGGAGCCCACATGACGCGCTCTATGTACACTGAAAAAAAAGGTACTTAAATGGTTCTTCTTCAGCCTAAAATTACCTACCCAAATCTTACTGCCTGTAGCTCAGGACCCGAAACAAGGATATGCATAGTCTTAATATAATAATAATAATATATGCCATTTAGCAGACACTTTTATCCAAAGCGACTTACAGTCATGTGTGCATACATTCTACGTATGGGTGGTCCCGGGGATCGAACCCACTAGTCTTGATACCATTTGAAAAGAAACACTTTGAAGATTGTGGAAATTTGAAATTAATGTAGAAGAATATAACACATTATATCTGGTTAAACATAACACAAAGAAAAAAACGTTTTTTTTTGGCAGCTTTGAATGCAAGAGCAAGGCCACAATGTATTATTCCAGTTTAGATGCAATTTAGAGTTTGGCCACTATATGGCAGCAGTACATGTGTAAAGATTAACCTGATCCAATGAACCATTGCATTACTGTTCAACATGTTGTATCAAGTCTGCCCAAATATGCCTAATTGGTTTATTGATACATTTTCAAGTACTTTCCTCAAACAATAGCATGGCATTCTTTCACTGTAATAGCTACTGTAAATTGTACAGTGCAGTTGGACTAACAAGAATGTCAGCTTTCTGCCCATATCAGATATGTCTATGCCCTGGGAAATGTTCTTGTTACTTACAACGTCATGCTGGTCACGTTAGCACATTTTAGCTCAACCATCCTGCGGGGACACACCGATCCTGTAGAGGTTTTAAGGTTCCTTGGATAGCTTTTCCTGATAAAGAACATTTGAGTTAATTGTGGGGTTCTTGACATGACATCTATGGTGCTTCAGATTTTTTAAATGTTATTGCAATGTATGAAAACCTGCACATATGTCACCTTCATAGCACAAAGAAAATTGTTAACTAGTGTTGATTTTTCAGTGTCACATTTCTAGTGTTGAGTCAAGGGTTAAATTAACACTGTAGTTAAATTAACACTCAGTGGTGAAAAATAACACTTTGTTAATACAAGTTCAACCAAAAACATGCCCATCATTATCATATTTCCCAGCATGCTCTATTACATGTTGAGTTTTAGAATTGTTTGTTCCAATATCTATGTTTTCGCACGTACATTAATCAATTAATTAATCTTAAGCAACGCATATATAAGTGGCATACATTTTTCTAAACTATTTGAATCTGTGACTTGGATTTATTGCCCTCGTTACAGAAATGGTTATTCCAGATTATTTGTTTAGTCCTTCTCAAATCAAATCAAATCAAATGTATTGTCATAGCCCTTCGTACATCAGCTGATATCTCAAAGTGTTGTATAGAAACCCAGCCTAAAACCCCAGACAACAAGCAATGCAGGTGTAGAAGCACGGTGGCTAGGAACAACTCGCTAGAAAGGCCAAAACCTAGGAAGAAACCTAGAGAGGAACCAGGCTATGTGGGGTTGCCAGTCCTCTTCTGGCTGTGCCGGGTGGAGATTATAACAGAACAAGGCCAAGATGTTCAAATGTTCATAAATGACCAGCATGGTCCAATAATAATAAGGCAGAACAGTTGAAACTGGAGCAGCAGCACGGCCAGGTGGACTGGGGACAGCAAGGAGTCATCATGCCCGGTAGTCCTGAGGCATGGTCCGAGGGCTCAGGTCCTCCGAGAGAGAGAAATAAAGAGAGAGAATTAGAGAGAGCATACTTAAATTCACACAGGACACTGGATAGGACAGGAGAAGTACTCCAGATATAACAAACTGACCCTAGCCCCCCAACACATAAACTACTGCAGCATAAATACTGGAGGCTGAGACAGGAGGGGTCAGGAGACACTGTGGCCCCATCCGATGACACCCCTGGACAGGGCCAAACAGGAAGAATATAACCCCACACACTTTGCCAAAGCACAGCCCCTACACCACTAGAGGGATATCTTCAACCACCAACTTACCATCCTGAGACAAGGCCGAGTATAGCCCACAAGGATCTTTTATACCGACCCTAGGGGGGGGCGCCAACCCAGACAGGAAGATCACATCAGTGACTCAACCCACTCAAGTGACGCACCCCTCCTAGGGATGGTATGAAAGAGCACCAGTAAGCCAGTGACTCAGCCCCTGTAATAGGTTTGGAGGCAGAGAATCCCAGTGGAAAGAGGGGAACCGGCCAGGCAGAGACAGCAAGGGCGGTTCGTTGCTCCAGAGCCTTTCCGTTCACCTTCACACTCCTGGGCCAGACTACACTCAATCATATGACCCACTGAAGGGATGAGTCTTCAGTAAAGACTTAAAGGTTGAGACCGAGTTTGCGTCTCTCACATGGGTAGGCAGACCATTCCATAAAAATGGAGCTCTATAGGAGAAAGCCCTACCTCCAGCTGTTTGCTTAGAAATTCTAGGGACAAATAGGAGGCCTGCGTCTTGTGACCATAGCGTACGTGTAGGTATGTACGGCAGGACCAAATCAGAGAGATAGGTAGGAGCAAGCCCATGTAATGCTTTGTAGGTTAGCAGTAAAACCTTGAGATCAGCCCTTGCCTTGAAAGGAAGCCAGTGTAGGGAGGCTAGCACTGGAGTAATATGATCACATTTTATGGTTCTAGTCAGGATTCTAGTAGCCGTATTTAGCACTAACTGAAGTTTATTTAGTCTAACCTAGAAGTGACAAAAGCATGGATAATTTTTTCTGCATCATTTTTGGACAGAAAGTTTCTGATTTTTGCAATGTTATGTAGATGGAAGAAAGCTATCCTTGAAACAGTCTTGATATGTTCTTCAAAAGAGAGATCAGGGTCCAGAGTAACGCAGAGGTCCTTCACAGTTTTATTTGAGACGACTGTACAACCATCAAGATTAATTGTCAGATTCAACAGAAGATATATATTTTTGGGGGGGACCTAGAACAAGCATCTCTGTTTTGTCCGAGTTTAAAAGTAGAAAGTTTGCAGCCATCCACTTCCTTCTATCCCTGGCCATTCCTTCTGAATGCAGGTTGATGCTGAATAAAAATCAAAATGGTGGATATCCTCACTTCGGCTCTATTCCAATAAGAATTGCACATCACTTTGCAAACCAGCATAATGTGACTTGCAGGTCTGGTGTAGCGTGTAAACTATGAGTTTCAGGTCCCTTTGTTCCAGTGAAACTTGTCCCTAACAACAACAAAAAACAAGTGAGATTCATATTTTAAAGACTTTAGTGAGAAGATATTCACTCATGAATGAATGCAACAACAACATCTCTGTCACTAGCAAACACAGTCACAGGTGGCACTGATAACTCTGACATTTTGAGTGAACTGACATTCACTCAAAAGGCACATTGGAAAATATGTAAATAAGGCTTGAAACCTTACAGCAGGGCTATTCAATTTAGATCCTGGAGAGGCCAGAATATGTCTGGTATGGTATCCCTAAAATGGTTCCCCTATGGCATTGCTCTCAATAACCTTACTTGGTTTTTGATTTGATTTTTAAGAGTGTCGGCACAACATCAACCAGTGACGCTGTTTGCAAATGTAAAAATAATAAAAAGTAACACAATAACGTAACAATAATGGGGATATACTGTATACACGGGGTACCGGTACCGAGTCAGTGTGTGGGGGTACAGGTTAAAGGTCATTTTTACATGTAGGTAGGGGTGAAGGGACTATCCATAGACAATAAACAGCGAGTAGCAGCAGTGTCAAAACAAATGGAGAGGGAGGGGGGTCAATGTAATCGTCCGGTGACCATTTGATTAATAGTTCAACAGTCTTATGGATTGGGGCTTGGGGGTAGAAGCTGTTAAGGAGCCTTTTGGTCCTAGACTTGGCGCTCCGGTACTGCTTGACGTGCGGTAGCAAAGAAAACAGTCTATGACTTGGGTGACTGGAGTCTCTGACAATTTTATGGGCTTTCCTATGACACCACCTATTACAGTGGGGCAAAAACTTATTTAGTCAGCCAACAATTGTGCAAGTTCTCCTACTTAAAAATATGACAGAGGCCTGTAATTTTCATCAAAGGTACACTTCAACTATGACAGTCAAAATGAGAAGAAAATAAATCCAGAAAATCACATTGTAGGATTTTTTATTAATTTATTTGCAAATTATGGTGGAAAATAAGTATTTGGTCAATAACAAAAGTTTATCTCAATACTTTGTTATATACCCTTTTTGTTGGCAATGACAGAGGTCAAACGTTTTCTGTAAGTCTTCACAAGGTTTTCACACACTGTTGCTGGTATTTTAGCCCATTCCTCCATGCAGATCTCCTCTAGAATAGTGATGTTTTGGGGCTGTTGCTGGGCAACACGGACTTTCAACTCCCTCCAAAGATTTTCTAGATTCAGTCTTCCCAGCCTGGTGCAGGTCTACAATTTTGTTTCTGGTGTCCTTTGACAGCTCTTTGGTCTTGGCCATAGTGGAGTTTGGAGTGTGACTGTTTGAGGTTGTGGACAGGTGTCTTTTATACTGATAACAAGTTCAAACAGGTGCCATTAATACAGGTAACGAGTGGAGGACAGAGGAAGAAGAAGAAGTTACAGGTCTGTGAGAGCCAGAAATCTTGCTTGTTTGCAGGTGACCAAATACTTATTTTCCACCATAATTTGCAAATAAATTCATAAAAAATCCTTACAGGCCTCTCTCATCTTTTTAAGTGGGAGAACTTGCACAATTGGTGGCTGACTAAATACTTTTTTGCCCCACTGTATGTGTTTTGATATAGAATGGACCATTATCATGTGTCTCGAAGCAGGGGAAAAGGAAGGAAGCTATTCCTGTGGATCATTTTCATGCCAGCCGGTAGCATTCCAGAGGGACATCAGAGACTGTAACGTTCTTTGCTTCACAGAAACATGGCTCACTGGAGAGACGCTATCAGATTCGGTGCAGCCAGCTGGTTTCTCCACGCATCGCGCCGACAGAAACAAACATCTTTCTGGTAAGAAGAGGGGCGGGGGCGTATGCCTTATGGCTAACGAGACGTGGTGTGGTCACAAAAGCATACAGGAACTCAAGTCCTTCTGTTCACCTGATTTAGAATTCCCCACAATCAAATGTCGACCGTATTATCTACCAAGGGAATTATCTTCGATTATAATCACAGCCGTATATATTCCCCCCCAAGCAGACACATCAATGGCTCTGAACGAACTTTATTTGACTCTTTGCAAACTGGAATCCATACATCCTGAGGCTGCATTCAATGTAGCTGGGGATTTTAACAAGGCTAATCTGAAAACAAGACTCCCTAAATTGTATCAGCATATCGATTGCACAACCAGGGCTGGCAAAACCTGACCAAATACTTATTTCTTATTATTACTTCTTACTTATTATTGCCTTCCACTGTTGGGTTGTCAGCAAACTTAATGTTGGTTTTGGAGTCATGTTTGGCCACGCAGTCGTGAGTGAACAGAGAGAACAGGAGGGGACTAAGTACACACCCCTGAGGGGACCCAGTGTTGAGGATCAGCATTGTTGTTGCCTACCCTTACCACCTGGGGGCTTCCCGTCAGGAAGTCCAGGATCCATTTGTGAGAGGGAGGTGTTTAGTCCCACGGTCCTTAGCTTAGTGATGAGCTTTGTGAGCACTATGATGTTGAACGTTGAGCGCTAGTCAACAAAAAGCATTCTCATATAGGTGTTCCTTTTGTCCAGGTGGGAAAGGGCAGTGTGGAGTACGATTGAGATTGTGTCATCTGTGGATCTGTTGGGGTGGTATGCAAATTGGAGTGGGGCTAGAGTATCTGGGGGAAATGCTGTTGATGTGAGCCATGACCAGCCTTTAAAAGCACTTCATGGCTACAGATGTGAATGCTACAGGGAGGTGGTCATTTAGGCAGGTTACCTTCGGTTCCTTGGGCACAGGGACTTTGGAGGTCTGCCTGAAACATGTATGTACAGTATTACAGACTCAGTCAGGGAGTGGTTGAAAATGTCAGTGAAGACACTTGCCAATTGGTCCGCGCATGCTTTGAGTACATGTCCTGGTAATCCATCTGGCCCCACGGCTTTGTGAATGTTTACCCTGTTAAAAAAATTTTTTTCATTTTAATTTCACCTTTATTTAACCAGGTAGGCTAGTTGAGAACAAGTTCTCATTTGCAACTGCGAGATAAAGCAAAGCAGTTTGACACATACAACAACACAGAGTTACACATGGAATAAACAAACATACAGTCAATAATACATTAGAAAAAGTCTATATACAGTATGTGCAAATGAGGTAGGATAAGGGAGGTAGGGCAATAAATAGGCCATGGTGGCCTATTGGTAATTACAATATAGCAATTAAACACTGTAATGGTAGATGTGCAGAAGATGAATGTGCAAGTAGAGACACTGGGGTACAAAGGAGCAAGATAAATAAATAAATAAATACAGTATGGGGATGAGGTAGTTGGGTGGGCTATTTACAGATGGGCTATTGGTCTTGCTCACATGGGCTATTGAAAGCGTTATCAAACAGTCATCCAGAACAGCTGGTGCTCTCGTGCATGCTTCAGTGTTGCTTGCCACGAAGCGAACATGAAAGACATTTAGCTCGTCTGGTAGGCTCATGTCACTGGGCAGCTCGCGTCTGGGTCTCCCTTTGTAGTCCGAAATAGCTTTCAAGCCCTGACACATCCGACGAGCGTCAGAGCCGTTGTAATAGGATTTAATCTTAATCCTGTATTGACGCTTTGCTTGTTTGATGGATCGTCTGAGGGCATAGAGGGATTTCTTCTAGGCGTCCGGATTAGGGTCCCACTCCTTTGAAGCGGCAGCTCTAGCCTTATGCTCGATATGGAAGTTGCCTGTAATCCGTGGCCTCTGGTTGGGATATGTACGTACGGTCACTGATGGGACGACGTCATCGATACACTTATTGATGAAGCCGATGACTGAGGTGGTATACTCCTCAATCTAGAGGCGAAAGAAACACACACCCTTTTAGGCAAGGTGCTGGCTAGCAGAGTAGAACACTTGAAATTAAAAGGAGAGCAGCACACTCTAGGATCTCAGAATCAATCATTTAATAACCTAATAACCAACGTTTCGACAGAGAAGCTGTTTTCATCAGGGTATAAAAACAAACACTGCATGGTGACTAGTTTATAGAGTGTCAAAGAACACACACAGGTGTCTGTAATCATGGCCGGGTGTGACCTGATATTATTGGTTAACTCTCAGATATAAAAAATAACATCCCAAAAACATGAATGGATAGCATACAATTATATATACAATTTGGCTACATAGGCCTACAAATATTTACAATAGCAAAATCACAATTATCACATGAATGGCCTCAGATAAAAGTTTACGCTGAGACCGAAGGGAGCAATAGTCTTTAAATTAAATATCCAGGCAGCCTCTCATTTGAACAATAAATTGCAGAGGTCACCCCCGATATAACGTAGGAACAAAATCGAGTGGTGTGCTTCCAAAAAGTGGGCCGCAACTGGGCAAGTCGAGTTTTTGCACCTAATAGTGCTACGATGCTCCAAGATTCGTACTTTTTATTCTCGCTTTGTTTTACCCACATCATTTTTACTACTAGGACAAGTTATAAGATAAATAACTGTCTTAGTGGAGCACGTGATAACACCTTTGATTGGGATCTGTTTCCCTTTTGTGGGATGTTGAAAGGATCTACATTTACAAGTGCCACTGCATTGAGCACAGCCATTACACTTGTAGTTTCCATTCAGTAGGGGCGTGAATAGACGTTGTGCAGAGATATCTTGGGGTGGTAAATCAGAGTGTACGAATTGATCTCTGAGATTTCTGCACCGCGAGAATACGATCAAGGTGAGGGTACGAAAACACATTACCGATACCGTCATCGGAGCCTAGTAATGTACCAGTGTTTGTGAACGATTCCCTTGTAATAGCGCATAATTAGAATGCAAGAATGCTTATTTTTGTAAGACTGTCCATGTCTCAGTTTTAATTTTCTCAATGGCAGTATTAATCTGACCTTTTTTGTACCCCCTCTCTCCTTTCATTTTCTTTGAGCCTCAGCCATATTTTGGTCGAAATCTGATTGTTTTTTACACATTCTTTTCATTCAACATAATTGGCTGTAAGACAAACAGTTTTTCAAGGGAAGCGGGTGACAACTATCAGCCCTCAACAATCTGTTACGATCAGTAGGTTTCCTGTAAAGATCAGTGTATAGAACATTATCATGACAAGATCAGAAGATCAAGGAAACTGATTTGACGTGTGTCAGATTGCATAGTAATTCTCAGATGCTCAGAACAGGAATGTCTGGAGCTGTTTCTGGAGCTGTTTTGCATCACCCCTCCATAGAACAAAAATATCATCAATATACCTCTTCAGAATAATGATGTTAGGCAAGAAAACATTATTGAGAGGATGGAAAATGGACTGTTTGTCCATGTAACCCACATGCAGTTGAGGTCAGAAGTTTACATACACTTAGGGTGGAGTCATTAAAACTCGTTTTTCAACCAGTCCACAAATGTCTTGTAAACAAACTACAGTTTTGGCAAGTCAGTTAGGACATCTACTTTGTGCATGACACAAGTCATTTTTCTAACAATTGTTTACAGACAGATTATTTCACTTATAATTCACTGTGTCACAATTCCAATGGATCAGAAGTATACATACACTAAGTTGACTGTGCCTTTAATAAACAGCTTGGAAAATCCCAGAAAATTATGTCATGGCTTTAGAAGCTTCTGATAGGCTAAATGACATTGAGTCAATTGGAGGTGTACCTGTGGATGTATTTCAAGGCCGACCTTCAACCTCAACCTTTCCTTGACATCATGGGATCATCAAAAGAATTCAGCCAAGACCTCAGAAAAGAATTGTAGACCTCCACAAGTCTGGTTCATCCTTGGGAAGAATTTCCAAATGCCTGAAGGTACCACGTTCATCTGTACAAACAATAGTACGCAAGTATAAACACCATGGGACCACGCAGCCTTCATACCGCTCAGGAAGGAGACGCGTTCTGTCTGCTAGAAATGAATGTACTTTGATGCTAAAAGTGCAAATCAATCCCAGAACAGCAGCAAAGGACCTTGTGAAGATGCTGGAGGAAACAGGTACAAAAGTATCTATATCCACAGTAAAATGAGTCATATATCGACATAAACTGAAAGGCCGCTCAGCAAGGAAGAAGCCACTGCTCCAAAACTGCCATAAAAAAGCCAGACTATGGTTTGCAACTGCACATGGGGACAAAGATTGAACTTTTTGGAGAAATGTCCTTTGGTCTGATGAAACTGTTTGGCCATAATGACCATCGTTATGTTTGGAGGAAAAAGGGGGAGGGTTGCAAGCCGAAGAACACCATCCCAACCTTGAAGCACGGGGTTGGCAGCATCATGTTGTGGGGGTGCTTTGCTGCAGGAGGGACTGGTGCACTTCACAAAATGGATGGCATCATGAGGCTGAAAAATTATGTGGATATATTGAAGCAACATCTCAAGACATCAGTCAGGAAGTTAAAGCTTGGTCGCAAATGGGTCTTCCAAATGGACAATAACCCCAAGCATTCTTCCAAAGTTGTGGCAAATTGGCGCTAAGGACATCAGAGTCAAGGTATTGGAGTGGCCATCACAAAGCCCTGATTTCAAACCTGTAGAAAATTTGTGGGCAGAACTTTAAAAGCGTGTGTGAGCAAGGAGGTATACAAACCTGACTCAGTTACACCAGCTCTGTCAGGAGCTCTGCCGGGAGGAATGGGCCAAAATACACCCAACTTATTGTGGGAAGCTTGTAGAAGGCAACCCAAAACGTTTGACCCAAGTTAAACAATTTAAAGGCAATGCAACCAAATACTAATTGAGTCTATGTAAACTTCTGACCCATTGGGAATGTGATGAAAGAAATAAAAGCTGAAATAAATCATTCTCTCTACTATTATTCTGACATGTCATACTTTTAAAATAAAGTGGTGATCCTAACTGACCTAAACAGGGAATTATTACTCTGATAAAATTTCTGAAATTGTGAAAATCTGAGTTTAAAAGTATTTGGCTAAGGTGAATGTAAACTTCTGACATCAACTGTTCAAGTTAGCATAGTATACTCCTCAATGCCATTGGATGAATCCTGGAACTGTGCTAGCAAAACAGTCCTGTAGCTAGCATCCGCGTGACCACTTCCGTATTGAGCGAGTCAGTGGTTCTTCCTGCATTAGTTTTTTGCTTGTAAGCAGGAATCAGGAGGATATAGTTATGGCAATTTTGCCAAATGAAAGGCGAGGGAGAGCTTTGTATGCATCTCTGTGTGTGAGTAATGGTGGTCTAGAGTTTGTTTCCCTCTGGTTGCACTGACATACTGGTAAAAATTTGGTAAAACTGATTTAAGTTTGCCTGCATTAAAGTCCCCGGCCACTAGGAGTGGCACTTCTGGGAGAACATTTTCTTGTTTGCTTAAGGCCTTATAGAGTTGGTTGAGTGCTGCCTTAGTGCCAGCATCGGTCTGTGGTGGTAAATAGATGGTTACAAATAATATAGATGAGAACTCTCTTGGTAGATAGTGTGGTCTACAGCTTATCATAAGGTACTCTACCTCAGGCGAGAAATACCTGGAGACTTCTTTAATATTAGACATTGCGCACCAGCTGTTATTGACAAAAAGACACACATCCCAACCACTCGTCTGACCAGATGTAACTTATCTGTTCTGCAATCCCTCCAACTCTATATTATCCGTGTCGTCGTTCAGCCATGACTCAGTGAAATATAAAATATTACAATTCTTAATGTCCCGTTAGTTAGTAGGATAATCATAATCGTAGGTCATTCCAATGATTGCATGTTAGCAAGTAGATTTGATTGCAGTGGGAGTTTACTCACTCGCCTACGGATTCTCAAAAGGACGTGTGACCTGTGTCCTCTCTTTCTCTGTCTTTTCTTCACGCAAATGACGGGGTTCTGGGCCTGTTCCCAGGAGAGAAGTATATATTTCTCGTTGGACTTGTTGAAGGATAAAGCTTCTTCCAGTTCATGGTGAGTAATCCCAGTTCTGATGTCTAGAAGTTATTTACAGTCATAAGAGACAGTGCAGCAACATTATGTACAAAATAAGTTACAAACAATGCAAAAAATGAACTAAATAGCACAATTGGTTACAGGTTTGTAAAACGTCAGCCATCCTCTTCGATGCCATCTTAAAATCACAGGAGAGGCCTTTCAACGTAAACATGTATCTTTTTAATCAAAACGCGTTTATTTTGGCGGAAATATCTTCTGGAACCTATGAACTTTTATCTGCCTTAATAACAAACATGTATGTCATCTGTAAATACTGTTAAAATTGTTAAATTATGAGCCTAGTTCGTTTAACCATGGAAAAGCCAGGAACATTCCCGCTACTGCTAGCCATGATTTGCTAAGATAATGGATGGGTTGGATAAGTTCGAATTGGTCTACCATGTAGCATGCTTCTGTCTATAACATGAGCTGCTCAGTATGTGAAGGTAATCCTTTCAAACACAGCTTTTTTGAAAGATAACACAAAGGAGGCCTGCAATATAGAAGTTGACCAAGTTTTGAAATCAGTGGAAGCAGAGTATGATCACTAAAGACATGGAGAAAATTCTAGTGTTTGAAATATGTGAAGGGAGTCAAAAAGAGATAACACAGAAGGCTGTTGTATAAAACATCTGTCTCCGGATTACATCTTCAAACTAAGGGAAACCATGGCATCCGTGACAGAGAGGAAGAAGCGTTCATCCATATATATGGTTAAGAGAGTCTAGCGCGCTTCATTTTCAGATGTTAAACATTTTTAATTTGGTCAGAAAGTTGTTTTCATTGCAATTTAAAGCGTATTGTTAGCTAGCCAGCTAACGTTAGCTGGCTGGCTCACTAGATAAATTTAGCTGACTCGCTCACTAGCTAAAGTTATATGTATGACTAATGATAATTAATGTAGGAGAATATAACACAAAGATCTTGTAAAAGATTATACAAAGAAAAAAAAAACGTTCTTTTGTTCTTTTGTATTTTTTTTTACCATCATTGTAAATGCGTCTGGCTGTAGCTGGTGAGATGAGCCAGGCGCAGGTCAGCAGATATGAGTAAAAAAATAATTTACTCATAAATTCAAACATAACACGTAATATACACGGCCACAAAATACGGACCACAATACAACAAACAATCACTCACAAATGCCACATGTAGAACAGGGGGGTTAAATAATAAACAACAATTGATTAAGTGAAGCAAAGACAGCACAAATGGAAAATGAAAAGTGGATCAGTGGAAAGCTGGTGACGTCAACCTCCGTATGCCGCCCAAACAACCTACTTCGGCGGAAGTCGTGACAGTACCCCACCCCTCCCCACCCCACCCCCCTGACGTGCGGCTCCAGCAGCGCCCTCCACCGGTACCCAGCGTCTCTCCCCCGGACCGTACCCCTCTTAATCCACGAGGTCCTGAAGGCCCCTCGCCCCTCGCCCCTTGCTCGGCGCCTCGTGTCCAGGATGGCTCGAACAGCATATGTCGGGCCCCCTCGATGACCAGAGGGGGTGGAGGAACCTCTCACACTTCAGCTTCTTGGAGTGGACCAGCCACCACCGGCCTGAGTAGAGACACATGGAACGAGGGATTCATGCGATAATCTGGGGGGGAGCTGGAAACTGTAGCATACCTCATTCAGTCTCCTCAGGATTTTAAATGGCCCCACAAACCACTGACCCAGTTTCCGGCAGGGCAGGCGGAGGGTCGAGAGCCAGACCCTGCGGTCTCACTGCGGTGGCGGTCGGCACTCGCTTTTTGCTGCCTCACGTTGTAGGTGCACATGGGCGGCGTCCCAGGTCTCATCCGAGTGCTTGAACCATTCGTCCTCCACTGCAGAAGCTTCCATCTGGCTCTGATTCCATGGTGCCAGAACCAGCTGATATCCCAGTACACATTGGAAAGGTGAGAGGTTAGTGGAGGCAGAGTGAGTTTTGGGCCATCACTGCTCAGGTGATGAACCTCGCCCACTCCCCCAGCCGGTCTGGCAACATGACCGCAGAAACCTACCCACATCCCTGATTTACTCTCTCCACATGCCCGTTACTCTCGGGGTGAAAACCTGGATGGTGCTCTATAGGAGAAAGCCCTGCCTCCAGCTGTTTGTTTAGAAATTCTAGGGACAAAATAGGAGGCCTGCGTCTTGTGACCGTAGCGTACGTGTAGTTATGTACGGCAGAACAAAATCGGAAAGATAGGTAGGAGCAAGCCCATGTAATGCTTTGTAGGTTAGCTGTAAAACCTTGAAACCAGCCCTTGCCTTAACAGGAAGCCAGTGTAGAGAGGCTAGCACTGGAGTATTATGATCACGTTTTTGCGTTCTAGTCAGGATTCTAGCAGCCGTATTTAGCACTAACTGAAGTTTATTTAGTGCTTTGTCCTAAAACAGAACCTTGAGGAACACCAAAATGTACAGTTGATTTGTCAGAGGACAAACCATTCACAGAGACAAAAGAATGTGGTGATCGATGGTATCAAACGCAGCACTAAGGTCTAGGAGCACGAAGACAGATGCAGAGCTTTGTTCTGACGCCATTAAAAGGTCATTTACCACCTTCACAAGTGCAGTCTCAGTGCTATGATGGGGTCTAAAACCAGACTGAAGCATTTCGTAAACATTGTTTGTCTTCAGGAAGGCAGTGAGTTGCTGCACAACAGCTTTTTCTAAAATATTTGAGAGGAATGGAAGATTCAATATAGTCTAATAGTTTTTTATATTTTCTGGGTTAAAGTTTGGCTTTTTCAAGAGAGGCTTTATTACTGCAGCTTTTAGTGAGTTTGGTACACATCCGGTGGATAGAGAGCTGTTTATTAAGTTCAACATAGGAGGGCCAAGCACAGGAAGCAGCTCTTTCAGTAGTTTAGTTGGAATAGGGTCCAGTATGCAGCTTGAAGGTTTAGAGGCCATGATTATTTTGTGTCAAGAGATATAGTATTAAAACACTTGAATGTCTCTCTTGATCCTAGGTCTTGACAGAGTTGTGCACTCAGGACAACTGAGCTTTGGAGGAATATGCAGATTTAAAGAGGAGACCGTAATATGCTTTCTAATGATCATGATCTTTTCCTCAAAGAAGTTCATGAATTTATTACTGCTGAAGTGAAAGCCATCCTCACTTGGGGAATGCTGCTTTTTAGTTAGCTTTGCGACAGTATCAAAAATAAATTTCTGATTGTTCTTATTTTCCTCAATTAAGTTGAAAAATAGGATGATCGAGCAGCAGTGAGGGCTCTTCGATACTGCACGGTACTGTCTTTCCAAGCTAGTCGGAAGACTTCCAGTTTGGTGTGGCGCCATTTCCGTTCCAATTTTCTGGAAGATTGCTTCAGAGCTCAGGTATTTTCTGTATACCAGGGAGCTAGTATCTTATGACAAATGTTTTTAGTTTTAGGGGTGCAACTGCATCTAGGGTATTGCGCAAGGTTAAATTGAGTTCCTCAGTTAGGTGGTTAACTGATTTTTGTCCTCTGGCATCCTTGGGTAGACAGAGGGAATCTGGAAGGACATCAAGGAATCTTTGTGTTGTCTGAGAATCTATAGCACGACTTTTGATGCTCCTTGGTTGGGGTCTGAGCAGATTATTTGTTGCGATTGCAAACGTAATAAAATGGTGGTTCGATAGTCCAGGATTATGAGGAAAAACATTAAGATTGTCATGTTTTGTCTTATATTGTCTTGTCATTTTGCTTTTCCCTCTGTTCGTTTTCCCCCTGCTGGTCTTTTTAGGTTCGTTCCCCTTTTTCTCTCTCCCTTCCTCTCTCTCTTCTCTCTATCGTTCCGTTCCTGCTCCCAGCTGTTCCTATACCCCTAATCAATCATTTAGTCTTCCCACACCTGTTCCCTATCTTTTTTCCTGATTAGAGTCCCTATTTCTCCCCTTGTTTTCCGTTTCTGCCCTGTCGGATCCTTGTCTATTGTTCACCGTGCTGTGTCTGTGTATCGCCCTGTCGTGTCGTGTTTCCCTCAGATGCTGCGTGGTGAGCAGGTGTCTGAGTCTGCTACGTTCAAGTGCCTTCCCGAGGCAACCTGCAGTTCATGATCGAGTCTCCAGTCTGTTCTCGTCATTACGAGTGGTATTGTGCTTTATGATTGTATATTTACTTTACTGGATTAAAGACTCTGTTTTCGCCAAGTCGCTTTTGGGTCCTCATTCACCTGCATAACAGAAGGATCCGACCAAAGAATGGACCCAGCGACTACAGACGCTCGTAACACTGCCGTCGAGATCCAAGGAGCCATGCTCGGCAGACACGAGCAGGAATTGTCTGCTGCTCGCCATGCCGTGGAGAACCTGGCCGCTCAGGTTTCCGACCTCTCTGGACAGTTCCAGAGTCTTCGTCTCGTGCCACCTGTTACTTCCTGGCCTGCCGAGCCTCCGGAACCTAGGGTTAATAACCCACCTTGCTACTCCGGGCAGCCCACGGAGTGCCGCTCCTTTCTCACCCAGTGTGATATTGTGTTCTCTCTCCAACCCAACACATACTCTAGAGAGAGAGCTCGGGTTGCTTACGTCATTTCACTCCTTACTGGCCGGGCTCGAGAGTGGGGCACAGCTATCTGGGAGGCAAGGGCTGATTGCTCTAACAATTACCAGAACTTTAAAGAGGAGATGATTCGGGTTTTTGACCGTTCAGTTTTTGGTAGGGAGGCTTCTAGGGCCCTGGCTTCCCTATGCCAAGGTGATCGATCCATAACGGATTACTCTATTGAGTTTCGCACTCTTGCTGCCTCTAGTGAGTGGAACGAGCCGGCGCTGCTCGCTCGTTTTCTGGAGGGACTCCACGCAGTGGTTAAAGATGAGATTCTCTCCCGGGAGGTTCCTTCAAGTGTGGACTCTTTGATTGCTCTCGCCATCCGCATAGAACGACGGGTAGATCTTCGTCACCAGGCTCGTGGTAGAGAGCTCACGTCAACCGTGTTTCCCTGGTCAGCATCGCAACCATCTCCCTCCTCTGGCTCAGAGACTGAGCCCATGCAGTTGGGAGGTATTCGCATCTCGACTAAGGAGAGGGAACGGAGGATCACCAACCGCCTGTGCCTCTATTGCGGATTTGATGGACATTTTGTCAATTCATGTCCAGTAAAAGCCAGAGCTCATCAGTAAGCGGAGGGCTACTGGTGAGCGCTACTACTCAGGTCTCTCCATCTAGATCCTGTACTACTTTGTCGGTCCATCTACGCTGGACCGGTTCGGGTGCTACATGCAGTGCCTTGATAGACTCTGGGGCTGAGGGTTGTTTCATGGACGAAGCATGGGCTCGGAAACATGACATTCCTTTCAGAGAGTTAGACAAGCCTACGCCCATGTTCGCCTTAGATGGTAGTCATCTTCCCAGTATCAGATTTGAGACACTACCTTTAACCCTCACAGTATCTGGTAACCACAGTGAGACTATTTCTTTTTTGATTTTTCGTTCACCTTTTACACCTGTTGTTTTGGGTCATCCCTGGCTAGTATGTCATAATCCTTCTATTAATTGGTCTAGTAATTCTATCCTATCCTGGAACGTTTCTTGTCATGTGAAGTGTTTAATGTCTGCCATCCCTCCCGTTTCTTCTGTCCCCACTTCTCAGGAGGAACCTGGCGATTTGACAGGAGTGCCGGAGGAATATCATGATCTGCGCACGGTCTTCAGTCGGTCCCGAGCCAACTCCCTTCCTCCTCACCGGTCGTATGATTGTAGTATTGATCTCCTTCCGGGGACCACTCCTCCTCGGGGTAGACTATACTCTCTGTCGGCTCCCGAACGTAAGGCTCTCAAGGATTATTTGTCTGTGTCTCTTGACGCCGGTACCATAGTGCCTTCTTCCTCTCCGGCCGGGGCGGGGTTTTTTTTTTTGTTAAGAAGAAGGACGGTACTCTGCGCCCCTGCGTGGATTATCGAGGGCTGAATGACATAACGGTTAAGAATCGTTATCCGCTTCCTCTTATGTCATCAGCCTTCGAGATTCTGCAGGGAGCCAGGTGCTTTACTAAGTTGGACCTTCGTAACGCTTACCATCTCGTGCGCATCAGAGAGGGGGACGAGTGGAAAACGGCGTTTAACACTCCGTTAGGGCATTTTGAGTACCGGGTTCTGCCGTTTGGTCTCGCCAATGCGCCAGCTGTTTTTCAGGCATTAGTTAATGATGTTCTGAGAGACATGCTGAACATCTTTGTTTTAAGCATTATTGGTCCGTTCCGTGTCTCCCAGGGTTCAAAGTCGCTGTGCGAGTCCCAAGGTATTGTTGTCTCCTGTGTCAAGAGTCCTTTCGCACTCTATTTACAAGGTACGTAGGATCATGGACATTCCTCCTGGAGGAGACAGCTTCTCGTACTTATTGTTGACTCCGTTGCCGCCAGGATTCCTCCTGTTTATCTTGACGATATCCTGATTTTTTCACCGTCACTCGAGATTCATGTTCAGCACGTTCGACGTGTTCTACAGCGCCTTTTAGAGAATTGTCTCTACGTGAAGGCTGAGAAGTGCTCTTTTCATGTCTCCTCCGTTACTTTTCTCGGTTCCGTTATTTCCGCTGAAGGCATTCAGATGGATTCCGCTAAGGTCCAAGCTGTCAGTGATTGGCCCGTTCCAAGGTCACGTGTCGAGTTGCAGCGCTTTCTAGGTTTCGCTAATTTCTATCGGCGTTTCATTCGTAATTTCGGTCAAGTTGCTGCCCCTCTCACAGCTCTTACTTCTGTCAAGACGTGTTTTAAGTGGTCCGGTTCCGCCCAGGGAGCTTTTGATCTTCTAAAAGAACGTCCTCATTTTACGTCCGCCCCTATCCTCGTTACTCCTGACGTCACTAGACAATTCATTGTCGAGGTTGACGCTTCAGAGGTAGGCGTGGGAGCCATTCTATCCCAGCGCTTCCAGTCATGGGGAAAACCGGTTGAAAGTTTCCAACCAGTGAGCATGACGATAAGGTTCATCCTTGCGCTTATTTTTCTCATCGCCTGTCGCCATCTGAACGCAACTATGATGTGGGTAACCGTTTTCGAACTGCTCGCCATCCGCTTAGCCCTAGGCGAATGGCGACAGTGGTTGGAGGGGGCTGACCGTTCCTTTTGTCGTTTGGACAGACCATAAGAACCTTGAGTACATCCGTTCTGCCAAACGACTTAATGCTCGTCAAGCTCGTTGGGCGTTGTTTTTCGCTCGTTTCGAGTTTGTGATTTCTTACCGTCCGGGTAGCAAGAACACCAAGCCTGATGCCTTATCCCGTCTTTTAGTTCTTCTGTGGCTTCTACTGATCCCGAGGGGATTCTTCCTTATGGGCGTGTTGTCGGGTTGACAGTCTGGGGAATTGAAAGACAGGTTAAGCAAGCACTCACGCACACCGCGTCGCCGCGCGCTTGTCCTAGTAACCTTCTTTTCGTTCCTGTTTCCACTCGTTTGGCTGTTCTTCAGTGGGCTCACTCCCCAAGTTAGCTGGTCATCCCGGTGTTCGAGGCACTCTTGCGTCTATTCGCCAGCGCTTTTGGTGGCCGACTCAGGAGCGTGACACGCGCCGTTTCGTGGCTGCTTGTTCGGACTGCGCGCAGACTAAGTCAGGTAACTCTCCTCCTGCCGGTCGTCTCAGACCGCTCCCATTCCTTCTCGACCATGGTCTCACATCGCCCTAGACTTCATTACCGGTCTGCCTTTGTCTGCGGGGAAGACTGTGATTCTTACGGTTGTCGATAGGTTCTCTAAGGCGGCACATTTCATTCCCCTCGCTAAACTTCCTTCCGCTAAGGAGACGGCACAAATCATCATCGAGAATGTGTTCAGAATTCATGGTCTCCCGTTAGACGCCGTTTCAGACAGAGGCCCGCAATTCACGTCACAGTTTTGGAGGGAGTTCTGTCGTTTGATTGGTGCGTCCGTCAGTCTCTCTTCCGGGTTTCATCCCCAGTCTAACGGTCAAGCAGAGAGGGCCAATCAGACGATTGGTCGCATACTACGCAGCCTTTCTTTCAGAAACCCTGCGTCTTGGGCAGAACAGCTCCCTGGGCAGAATACGCTCACAACTCGCTTCCTTCGTCTGCTACCGGGTTATCTCCGTTTCAGAGTAGTCTGGGTTACCAGCCTCCTCTGTTCTCATCCCAGCTTGCCGAGTCCAGCGTTCCCTCCGCTCAAACGTTTGTCCAACGTTGTGAGCGCACCTGGAGGAGGGTGAGGTCTGCACTTTGCCGTTACAGGGCACAGACTGTGAGAGCCGCCAATAAACGTAGGATTAAGAGTCCAAGGTATTGTTGCGGCCAGAGAGTGTGGCTTTCCACTCGCAACCTTCCTCTTACGACAGCTTCTCGTAAGTTGACTCCGCGGTTCATTGGTCCGTTCCGTGTCTCCCAGGTCATCAATCCTGTCGCTGTGCGACTGCTTCTTCCGCGACATCTTCGTCAGTGGGGCACAGCGTCCATCCTGTCTTCCATGTCTCCTGTGTCATTTAGAGGGGCCTCCAGCCCTTTCTTCGCACCCCCGTTCGTCTTCCCTCCCCCTCCCGTCCTTGTCGAGAGCGCACCTATTTACAAGGTACGTAGGATCATGGACATGCGTTCTCGGGGACGGGGTCACCAATACTTAGTGGATTGGGAGGGTTACGGTCCTGAGGAGAGGAGTTGTGTTCCGTCTCGGGACGTGCTGGACCGTTCACTTATTGATGATTTCCTCCGTTGCCGCCAGGATTCCTCCTCGAGTGCGTCAGGAGGCGCTCGGTGAGTGGGGGGGTACTGTCATGTTTTGTCTTATATCATCTTGTCATTTTGCTTTTCCTTCTGTTCGTTTTCCCCCTGCTGGTCTTTTTAGGTTCGTTCCCCTTTTTCTCTCTCCCTTCCTCTCTCTCTTCTCTCTATCGTTCCGTTCCTGCTCCCAGCTGTTCCTATTCCCCTAATCAATCATTTAGTCTTCCCACACCTGTTCCTTATCTTTTCCCCTGATTAGAGTCCCTATTTCTTCCCTTGTTTTCCGTTCCTGCCCTGTCGGATCCTTGTCTATTGTTCACCGTGCTGTGTTTGTGTATCGCCCTGTCGTGTCGTGTTTCCCTCAGATGCTGCGTGGTGAGCAGGTGTCTGAGTCTGCTAAGTTCAAGTGCCTTCCCGAGGCAACCTGCAGTTCAAGATCAAGTCTCCAGTCGGTTCTCGTCATTACGAGTGGAAATTGTTTTATTTGATTGTATTTTTACTTTACTGGATTAAAGACTCTGTTTTCGCCAAGTCGCTTTTGGGTCCTCATTCACCTGCATAACAAGTTCTTACATATGCTGAGCACTTGTTGGCTGCTTTTACTTCACTCTGTGGTCCAACTCATCCCAAACCATCTCAATTAGGTTGAAGTCGAGTGATTGTGGAGGCCAGGTCAACTATTGCAGCACTCCATCACTCTCCTTCTTGGTCAAATAGCCCTTACACAGCCTGGAGGTGTGTTTGGTCATTGTCCTGTTGAAAACTAAATGATAGTCCCACTAAGCGCAAACCAGATGGGATGGCAAATCACTGCGTAATGCTGTGGTAGCCACGTTGGTTAAGTGTGCCTTGAATTTTAATTGAATCACAGACAGCGTCACCAGCAAAGCACACCCACATCATCACACCTCCTCCTCCATGCTTCACAGTGGGAACCACACATGCAGAGATCATCCGTTCACCTACTCTGCGTCTCACAAAGACACCAAATATCTCAAATTTGGACTCATTAGAACAAGGACAGATTTCTACCGGTCTGATGTCCAGTGCTCATGTTTCTTGGCTGAAGCAAGTCTCTTCTTCTTACTGGTGTCCTCTAGTAGTGGTTTATTTCCAGCAATTCAACCATGCAGTCTCCTCTGAAAAGCTGATGCTGAGATGCGTCTGCTACAGTGCCTTGCAAAAGTTTTCACCCCCTTGGTGTTTTTCCTATTTTGTTACATTACAACCTGTAGTTTAAATGTATTTTTATTTGGATTTCATGTGATTGACATACACAAAATAGTCCAAATTGGTAAAGTGAAATGAAAAAAAAAATTGTTTCAAAAATTCTAAAAAATAAAACATGGAAAAGTGGTCCTTGCATATGTATTCACCACCTTTGCTATGAAACCCCTAAATAAGATCTGGTGCAACCAATTACCTTCAGAAGTCACATAATTAGTTAAATAAAGTCCACCTGTGTGCAATCTAATTGTCAGATTATCTGTCACATGATCTCAGAATATATAGACCTGTTCTGAAAGGCAACAGTATCTGCAACACCATTAAGGAAGGGAGACAACCAAGCAAGTAGCACCATGAAGACCAAGGAGCTATCCAAATAGGTCAGGGACAAAGTTGTGGAGAAGTAGAGATCAGGTTTGGGTTGTGAAAAAATATCTGAAACAGCCCACGGAGCACAGTTAAATCCATTATAAAAAAATGGAAAGAATATGGCATCACAACAAACCTGCCAAGAGAGGGCCGCTCACCAAAACTCATGGACCAGACAAGGAGGGCATTAATCAGAGAGGCAACAAAGAGACCAAAGATAACCCTGAAGGAGCTGCAAAGCTCCATAGCGGAGATTGGAGTACTGTATCTGTCCATAGGACCAATTTAAGGCATACACTCCACAGAGCTGGGCTTTACGGAAACGTGACCAGAAAAAACATTGCTTAATTAAATAAATAAGCAAACATGTTTGGTGTTCGCCAAAAAGCATGTGGGAGACTCCCCAAACATATGGAAGAACATACTCTGGTCAGATGAGACTAAAATGTAGCTTTTTGGCCAGCAAGGAAAACACTATGTCTGGCGCAAACCCAACACCTCACATCACCCCAAGAACACCATCCCCACAGTTAATCATGGTGGTGGCAGCATCATGCTGTGGGGATGTTTTATTCAGCAAGGACTGGGAAACTAGTCAGAATTTAAGGAATGATGGATGGTGCTAAATACAGAGACATTTTTGAGCGAAACCTGTTTCAGTCTTCCAGAGATTTGAGACTGGGACGGAGGTTCACCTTCCAGCAGGACAATGACCCTAAGCATACTGCTAAAGCAACACTTGAGTGATTTAAGGGGAAACATTTACATGTCTTGGAAAGGCCTAGTCAAAGCCCAGACCTCAATCGAATTGAGAATCTGTGGTATGACTTAAAGATTGTTCTACACCAGTGGAACCCATCCAACTTGAAGGAGCTGGAGCAATTTTCCCTTGAAGATTTGGCAAAAATCCCAGTGGCTAGATGTGCAAAGCTTATAGAGACATACCCCAAGATACTTGCGGCTGTAATTGCAGCAAAAAAGTGACTCTACAAAGTATTGACTTTGGGAGGGTTGAATAGTCTCAATTTGTCTGTTTTCTTTGTATTATTTATTATTTCTCAATTTGCAAGAGGATCAATATATCTCACCGGAAAAAGCATCCGATCGAACGAAACAGTGCCCTTCTGTCTCTGTATGTGTAGGCCATCTATCTGATGATGTCTGGTCCAAAAGACTATTACATTGTTGCCATCAAATCCAGCGAGCCTCCCTTGATAAAAAAAAAAACGTTTTAAATAACAACCAATCAGCATTGAGCTAAACTCAGTGATCTCAACTGTGAATGGTCCTGGTGCACCAAAAAAAGGTCAAGGAAAGACCGTTTGAATTTTGTTCTCACTCAAATAACATTGAGAGCATAAGTCAATGACAGAAACAACTTGAATTATTGAATCTTGTTGTGTTGTCCTCCGGAGGCTAGAAAGCCAGAAAAAAATGGCGCCTTCCTAAATTAGCCATGGATGAAGATAGGGAATTTGACTTGTGGTTTTAATTAATTCTATGAACTGATCAATGATTATAACAGCAATTCTGAGCCAACCATTAATTCATACATTGTGTCCCTGGCCTGAGAGGATGGAAGTTAAATATGTAGCTAGATGTAGAAAGTCAATGTTAACTAGCTAATGTTGCCCATGAAAGGAAGTTAGGCCAACGAGCAAGCATTTTAGCCAGGTGGCCTAGGACAACAAAAAATGAAAGCGTGTACTGTTTTTATTTTACTAGGCAAGTCAGTTAAGAACAAATTCTTATTTTCAATGACAACCTAGGAACAGTGGCTGTACACATTTTGTACCTTGTCAGCTCGGGGATTTGAACTTGCAACCTTTACGGTTACTAGTCCAATGCTCTAGCCACTAGGCTACCCTGCCGCCCCAGAGTGATAGACTGTTTCGTCAACATGAAAGAGAGGATGGCATTGCCGTTACTCTACAAGTATGAGTCAACATGTTTTTCTACTTACACACACAAATCAGAACCATGGACAGCCATATCATATTTAGCTTAGGTTGATTGGACTAAATAGTTTTTGGTAACTTTTAGTTGTCACTGTAATAGACTCAGCATAGGTTATGTGATGGTGTTTACATTTTGTAGTTTAAATGGTGCTGGAATAGTGGAGGCAGCTCCTGTTTTCTTTGCGACTTGTGGTAACTGTGGTTCGAAATGAATAGTTGTTTAGTGGTACAAAAATGTTGGAAACATTAACTTCCTTGACCATACTGTAGATAACTGTTTGTTACATGCAATGTGATACGTGGACTTCACAGGACAGAGGTTTCTCTCTGGTTTTGTGATGAAACAAAGGTGTGGTTGAATGTATTCTGCAACAGTACTTTCTTATTGTCTCGGACTTAGTCTTATATACTGTATCACGGTCTCAAGTCACATGAGAACTAACAGGTTATAGAGCAAACAACGCAATTATCACAACCCATAGTTTGTAATACGGCATCTTTTTCTGGCATCCCTAGTGATTTTAGCACCGCCACCAATGTCAGACACATCAACTGCAAGAAGAATCAAAGTTCGTGTTATGGAGTTTTTGGGGGACAGAATGAAGGTGATGTCACTTGCTGTGGACGAGGCAATACTGACAATGCAGTTGTTTATTTGTGAAATGGTTCGGTGGAGAGTGCTTTCGGTTGGATGTTATCACGCCTGCTCCCGCTCTTCCCCCCCTGGCGCTCGAGGGCGCCAGGCTGCCCTGCATCACGCACTCCTGCCATCATCTATTATGCACACCTGCCTTCCCTCGTCACGTGCATCACCGATATTGGACTCACCTGGACTCACACATCACCTGTTTGTTACCTCCCCTATATGAGTCAGTTCCCTCTGTTCCCCACTGCTTCATTCGTTCAAGGGATTTAAAAAAATATATATTTTTTACCTTTTTTACCAGGCAAGTCAATTAAGAACATATTCTTATTTTCAATGACGGCCTGGGAACAGTGCCTGTTCAGGGGCAGAACAACAGATTTGTACCTTGTCAGCTAGGGGGTTTGAACTCGCAACCTTCCGGTTACTAGTCCAACGCTCTAACCACTAGGCTATGCTGCCGCCCCACATCTGGCGCCAGAGAGGCGAAGCAGGTATGGGGAGTCAAACATTTCATATGGAACAGACATAAAACTAGACAGGAACAGCATCAGCATATGGGTAACACAGACAAATTACAATTAATGCAGCAGCATACCTAGCATACCTAAAGTCAAAAATAAAAAGTAACAATAAAATAACAATAACAATAACAAAACTATATATAGGGGGTACCGGTACCGAGTAAATGTGTGGGGGTACAGGTTAGTTGAGGTAACATGTACATGTAGGTAAGGGTAAAGTGACTATGCATAGATAATAAACAGTGAGTAGCCGCATTGTAAAAACTGGGGGCGGTGTCAATATAAATAGTCCTGGTGGCCATTTGATTAATTGTTCAGCAGTCTTCTGGCTTGAGGGTAGAAGCTGTTAAGGAGCTTTTAGGACCTAGACTTGGCACTCCTCTGATGCCTAGCATATAGGTCCTGGATGGCAGGAAGCTTGGCCCCAGTGATGAACTGGGCCGTACACACTACCCTCTGTAGAGCCTTAAGGTCGGATGGAAAGCAGTTGCCATACCAGGCAGTGATGCAACTGGTCAGGATGCACTCGATGGTGTATCTGTAGAATTTTTTGAGGATCTTGGGACCCATGTCAAATCTTTTCAGTCTCCTGAGGGGGAAAAAGTATTGTCGTGACCTCTTCATGACAGCCTTGTTGTGTTTGGACCATGATAGTTTGTTGGTGATGTGGACACCAAGGAACTTGAATCTCTCGACCCGCTCCTCTACAGCCCCATCAATGTTAATGGGGGCCTGTTCGGCCCTCCTTTTTCTGTTCAATCAGCTCCTTTGTCTTGCTCACAATGAGGGAGAGGTTGTTGTCCTGGCACCACACTGCCAGATCTCTGAACTCCTCCCTATAGGCTTTCTCATCATTGTCAGTGATCAGGCCTACCACTGTTGTATTGTCAGCAAACTTAATAATGGTGTAATGGTGTTTGAGTCGTGCTAGGCCACGCAGTCGTGGGTGAACAGGGAGTTCAGGAAGGGACTGAGGGACCCCAGTGTTGAGGATCAGCGTGACAGATGTGTTGTTGCCTACCCTTACCACCTGGGGGCAGCCCATCAGCTGGGTTTCCCTTTGTAGTCTTTGAAAGCGGCAGCTCTAGCCCTTCACTCGGTGCAGATGCTGACTGTAATCCATGGCTTCTGGGTGGGATATGTACGTACAGTCACTATGGGATCAACATCGTCAATGCACTTATTGAAAAAGCCGGTGACTGAGGTGGTGTACTCCTCAATGCCATTGGATGAATCCTGGGACATATTCCAGTCTGTGCTAGTAAAACAGTCCTCGTCATCTCACCACTTCTGTGTTGAGCGAGACACCGGTATTTCCTGCTTTATTTTTGGCTTGTAAGCAGGAAACAGGAGGATAGAATTATGGTCATATTTGCCAAATGGAGGGCGAGGGAGAGCTTTGTATGCATCTCTGTGTGTGAGGTTAAGGTGGTCTATAGTTTTTTCCCCCCTCTGGTTGCACGTGACATTCCCCCCTCTGGTTTAAATTAGGTATTTAAGTTTGCCTGCATTAAATACCCGGGCCACTAGCAGTGCCAGTTCTGGATGAGGTTAGAGTCAGGGTTAGTGTTTGCTTATGGCCTTATACAGCTTGTTGAGTGTGGTCCTAGTTCCAGCATCAGTTTGTGGTGGTAAATAGACAGCTACGAATAATATAGATGAGAACTCTTTCGGTAGATAGTGTGGTCTACAGCTTATCATCAGGTACTCTACCTCAGGCAAGCAATACCTCGAGACTTCTCTAGTATTAGACATTGCGCAAATAGACAAATAGACACACGCCCCCGCCCCTCGTCTTGCCAGACGTAGCTGCTCTGTCGTGCCGATGCACGGAAAACCCACCCAGCTCTATATTATCCGTGTTGTCATTGAGCCATGACTCGGTGAAACACAAGATATTACAGTTTTTAATGTCCCGTTGATAGGATAGTCTTGATCATAGATCATCCATTTTATTTTCCAGTGATTGGCTAATAAGATGGAGGGTAGTAGCGGTTTACCCACTGGCTGACGAATTCTCACAAGGCCCCCTGACCTCCGCCCCCGGTATCTCCATCTTTTCTTCGCGAATGACAGGGATTCAGCCCTGGTCTTGGATAAGCAGTATATCCTTTGCATCGGTCTCATTAAATAAATCATCTTTGTCCATTGACGTGAGTAATTGTTGTTCTGATGTCCAAAGGGTCATAAGAGATGGTAGAAGCAACATTATGTACAAAATAAGTTACAAACAATGCAGAACGAAAATAACAAAATAGCTCAGTTGGTAAGGATCCCATAAAATGGCAGCACCATTATTCATGTGTCATCCAATGCATTTCAATGAGCTATAGCCAAATTCAACAAATGAAATGTATACCTAAAGGGGTCCTAAAATTCTAAATCCAATAACTAAAATGATAATCTTAAAACAATTCCATATATTAGCTTAGTACCCCCCTAGTAAGATAAGTTTTTATTTTAATTCTGGTACCGCTCTGCACATACACGTTTGTTAGCTAGCTTGTTAGCTAGCTCTGGTCCACCTCTCAGACTCCAGGCGCCATTATGTGTCATGTAATGGATCATGGTCAAGGGATAGCTCTGGTCAAAACATTGGTTAAGCCAACTCTCTGAAGTTCAAAGACATTCAAAGTGCCTTCATAGAAGCTGCTCCTCCAAGGTATAAGTCTGTGTGCCTAATTCAGATAGTGCCATTACAACAAGATGCCCACCTCTTCTCGCCCGCAAAATTGAATAGCTTCCCCGCTCCATAGCATGCTGCTCTATCCATTAGTGATGTCATAACTTTTCTGGCGTTCAATCCTGTCCAGAACTTTATTTTGCTGGTCGGAACAGTGGAACGAAATTAATAAGAACGAAATTAATAGACTCGGCGCCGACTGAGATGGCCGCCTCGCTTCGCGTTCCTAGGAAACTATGCAGTTTTTTGTTTTTTTACGTGTTATTTCTTACATTAGTACCCCAGGTCATCTTAGGTTTCATTACATACAGTCGAGAAGAACTACTGAATATAAGATCAGCGTCAACTCACCATCAGTACGACCAAGAATATGTTTTCCGCGACGCGGATCCTGTGTTCTGCCTTACAAACAGGACAACGGAATGGATCGCATGCAGCGACCCAAGGAAACGACTCCGAAAAAGAGGGAAACGCGGCGGTGTTCTGGTCAGACTCCGAAAAAGGGCACATCGCGCACCACTTCCCAGTATTCTTCTTGCCAATGTCCAGTCTCTCGACAACAAGGTTGATGAAATCCGAGCAAGGGTGGCATTCCAGAGGGACATCAGAGACTGCAACGTTCTCTGCTTTACGGAAACATGGCTTACTGGGAAAACGCTATCCAGGGCGGTGCAGCCAACGGGTTTCTCCACGCATCGCGCCGACAGAAACAAACATCTATCTGATAAGAAGAGTGGCGGGGCGTATGCCTCATGACTAACGGGACATGGTGTGATGAAGGAAACATACAGGAACTCAAATCCTTCTGTTCACCTGATTTAGAATTCCTCACAATCAAATGTAGACCGCATTATCTTCCAAGAGAATTCTCTTCGATTATAATCACAGCCGTATATATCCCCCCCAAGCAGACACATCGATGGCTCTGAACGAACTTTATTTAACTCTTTGCAAACTGGAAAACATTTATCTGGAGGCTGCATTCATTGTAGCTGGGGATTTTAACAAAGCCAATCTGAAAACAAGACTCCCTAAATTTTATCAGCATATCGATTGCGCAACCAGGGGTGGTAAAACCTTGGATCATTGTTACTCTAACTTCCGCGACGCATATAAGGCCCTGCCCCGCCCCCCTTTCGGAAAAGCTGACCACGACTCCATTTTGCTGATCCCTGCCTACAGACAGAAATTAAAACAAGAGGCTCCCACGCTGAGGTCTGTCCAACGCTGGTCAGACCAAGCTGACTCTACACTCCAAGACTGCTTCCATTACGTGGACTGGGACATGTTTCGTATTGCGTCAGATGGGAATATTGACGAATACACTGATTCGGTGTGCGAGTTCATTAGAACGTGCGTCGAAGATTTCGTTCCCATAGCAACGATAAAAACATTCCCTAACCAGAAACCGTGGATTGATGGCAGCATTCGCGTGAAACTGAAAGCGCGAACCACTGCTTTTAATCAGGGCAAGGTGTCTGGCAACATGACTGAATACAAACAGTGCAGCTATTCCCTCCGTAAGGCTATCAAACAAGCTAAGCGTCAGTACAGAGACAAAGTGGAATCTCAATTCAATGGCTCAGACACAAGAGGCATGTGGCAGGGTCTACAGTCAATCACGGACTACAAGATGAAATCCAGCCCAGTCACGGACCAGGATGTCTTGCTCCCAGGCAGACTAAATAACTTTTTTGCCCGCTTTGAGGACAATACAGTGCCACTGACACGGCCTGCAACGGAAACATGCGGTCTCTCCTTCACTGCAGCCGAGGTGAGTAAGACATTTAAACGTGTTAACCCTCGCAAGGCTGCAGGCCCAGACGGCATCCCCAGCCGCGCCCTCAGAGCATGCGCAGACCAGCTGGCCGGTGTGTTTACGGACATATTCAATCAATCCCTATACCAGTCTGCTGTTCCCACATGCTTCAAGAGGGCCACCATTGTTCCTGTTCCCAAGAAAGCTAAGGTAACTGAGCTAAACGACTACCGCCCGTAGCACTCACTTCCGTCATCATGAAGTGCTTTGAGAGACTAGTCAAGGACCATATCACCTCCACCCTACCTGACACCCTAGACCCACTCCAATTTGCTTACCGCCCAAATAGGTCCACAGACGATGCAATCTCAACCACACTGCACACTGCCCTAACCCACCTGGACAAGAGGAATACCTATGTGAGAATGCTGTTCATCGACTACAGCTCGGCATTCAACACCATAGTACCCTCCAAGCTCGTCATCAAGCTCGAGACCCTGGGTCTCGACCCCGCCCTGTGCAACTGGGTACTGGACTTCCTGACGGGCCGCCCCCAGGTGGTGAGGGTAGGCAACAACATCTCCTCCCCGCTGATCCTCAACACGGGGGCCCCACAAGGGTGCGTTCTGAGCCCTCTCCTGTACTCCCTGTTCACCCACGACTGCATGGCCACGCACGCCTCCAACTCAATCATCAAGTTTGCGGACGACACAACAGTGGTAGGCTTGATTACCAACAACAACGAGACGGCCTACAGGGAGGAGGTGAGGGCCCTCGGAGTGTGGTGTCAGGAAAATAACCTCACACTCAACGTCAACAAAACTAAGGAGATGATTGTGGACTTCAGGAAACAGCAGAGGGAACACCCCCTATCCACATCGATGGAACAGTAGTGGAGAGGGTAGCTAGTTTTAAGTTCCTCGGCATACACATCACAGACAAACTGAATTGGTCCACTCACACTGACAGCGTCGTGAAGAAGGCGCAGCAGCGCCTATTCAACCTCAGGAGGCTGAAGAAATTCGGCTTGTCACCAAAAGCACTCACAAACTTCTACAGATGCACAATCGAGAGCATCCTGGCGGGCTGTATCACCGCCTGGTACGGCAACTGCTCCGCCCTCAACCGTAAGGCTCTCCAGAGGGTAGTGAGGACTGCACAACGCATCACCGGGGGCAAACTACCTGCCCTCCAGGACACTTACACCACCCGTTGTTACAGGAAGGCCATAAAGATCATCAAGGACATCAACCACCCGAACCACTGCCTGTTCACCCCGCTATCATCCAGAAGGCGAGGTCAGTACAGGTGCATCAAAGCTGGGACCGAGAGACTGAAAAACAGCTTCTATCTCAAGGCCATCAGACTGTTAAACAGCCACCACTAACATTGAGTGGCTGCTGCCAACACACTGACTCAACTCCAGCCACTTTAATAATGGGAATTGATGGGTAATGATGTAAAATATATCACTAGCCACTTTAAACAATGCTACCTAATATAATGTTTACATACCCTACATTATTCATCTCATATGTATACGTATATACTGTACTCTATATCATCTACTGCATCTTTATGTAATACATGTATCACTAGCCACTTTAACTATGCCACTTTGTTTACATACTCATCTCATATGTATATACTGTACTCGATACCATCTACTGTATGCTGCTCTGTACCATCACTCATTCATATATCCTTATGTACATGTTCCTTATCCCCTTACACTGTGTATAAGACAGTAGTTTTGGAATTGTTAGTTAGATTACTTGTTGGTTATCACTGCATTGGCGGAACTAGAAGCACAAGCATTTCGCTACACTCGCATTAACATCTGCTAACCTTGTGTATATGTGACAAATAAAATTTGATTTGATTTGATTTGATTTGTACAAAAAAGAATGGTTCAGAACTAAACGATTGGGAAATGATTTAGGTTCCAACCCCTGCCACTATGCTTGTAGGGGAGAACCAGCACAAAAGTACTCAGAGATTGATAGAGCTAAAGACACCCTATTCTATGAGGAAACAACTTGCAGTATATGTGTTCTCAACAATTAACGACTTCATTTTAATTTCTAGGGTAAATGAGTTGAAATGAAATAGACCATGAACAGAACTCCAGCAAAGTTATTGTTGTACCTGCTGATGGGTTCAGGTGTAGAACTGCCTGGGAGCAGAAGTAACAACGAGCAAGAGGTGCACAATATCTGTCTTATCGCCATGCTTCTGGTTTGTAATGCTCGTTACTTTCAACAAATGTCCTATCAGCCATAATTTCATGTTTGTGTCTACTTGAATAATTAATGCTATTGGTTTGATATTGATATGTATGGAAATGAGCCATGCGTCAACATTGCAATGTTGCGCAACCACACTATTTTTCCTTACAATATTAGTTTGACTAAAACTGATCGTATAATAGCGAAATTAACCATAATTCTATCACCTCACTTTAATGAGAATGTAGTGGGAATGTTTTTCACAATTTTAATTGTGACTATTCATGCTTAGCCCATACCGATCAGGTGTCCTTGTCTTTCATGCTCCTCGTGTCTTGATAGAATAAACATCTTTATTCTCTTCACAAACGGCAAACTCATCATACTTGTCACATTTCCATGTGTTGACATAAATCATAAAGATATTTTTAACCACTAATCTGTTGATAAGAGATTATGTGAGAAGCTGATCGATCAAGTCAATTGATTAAGGCATTAGTCTAATTATGTCATATATCATTTTCAAACATTCAGTCACTTATTGATATTTTGCTAAAATTATAAAAGCTATAGGAAGTAGAAGACACAATGACATGTGCTTAAACTTTATTTTATTCCAAGTCATCAGTTTACATTGGTGGGATGAAAGTAACACAATCTCTCCTGTAACTTCTCCCAGGCTAACATATCTAGCATGATACTTGAAACCTGGTGGGATGAAAGTAACACAATCTCTCCTGTAACTTCTCCCAGGCTAACATATCTAACATGATTCTTGAAACCTGGTGGGATGAAAGTAACACAATCTCTCCTGTAACTTCTCCCAGGCTAACATATCTAACATGATTCTTGAAACCTGGTGGGATGAAAGTAACACAATCTCTCCTGTAACTTCTCCCAGGCTAACATATCTAGCATGATACTTGAAACCTATGCTGATTGTTTTTGTACCTGTACCCCCCCCCCTGAAAAAGAAAAAAGACAAAACAAAATAAAATAATGCACTGTAATGCAAAACTGTACATTTCTGTATATGGTACATTTTTGGATTATCAACAGTAAAGTATGTTTTACTGCAGAATATTGTAAATTATGGTGCACTGTGTGAAAATGTTGTGGGCAGGTAAATAATTGCTGTATTTCAAATGGTACTGTAAATACACCCCACAGAATTTGTCCATGTCTCTTTTGGTCTGTTTTGCCCTGTAGTAGCTGCTAATTTGGAAGGCTTTGTTAAGGCCTCTAAAAGTGCAAGTGATATAAAACACCAAATATCCATTCATATGCTGTAATGTTTGTAAACCACTTTGCCTAGCAGCCAACCTGCTTGCACAAATCCCTTGTAATTACAGTAAAATTATGTGAAATACAAACCCCTCCCCTCATCGAATTTCATTCATCCCTTCATCAATTCATTCCGTTTATGGTAGCATGTACTTTTTTACAGTATAATTCTGTCAATGTTATGCTATTGTACTGTGTCATTACACGGCACTTGCTTTGATACCATATTTATATTATAGTAGGTGTACTATAATACGAAATACTACATTTTACTTGCCACGAGCTGCCTGTAAACTACTGTCAAATTCACGGTTTCCAGTGTATATTTACAATCTGTCACGCCTTGGTCATTGTATCTTGTGTTTTTGATATTTGTTTGGGTAGGCCAGGGTGTGACATGGGTTTATATGTTGTATTTCGTATTGGGGTTGCATTAATTGGGAGTGTTACAGAATCACCCACCACGATTCACAGACCGAGCAGCGTGTGAACTGGCAGGAGCTAAAGGAGGACGATAGCAGGAGCTAAAGGAGGACGATATGGACGGCAGAAGCAGGGATTATACGACGTGGGAAGAAATCGACAGGTGGGCGTCCGACCCAGTGCGAGTGCAGGAGCCCGCCTGGGATTCCCTACAGCAATGCGAAGAGGGCTATACACGGATGGAATCGAAAAGGAGAGCACGGCTATACAGAGCGAAAACCGTAGGTAACGGGGAAAGCGCAGAGAGAGAGTGGCCGAGTCAGGAGTCAGACCTGAGCCTACTCTCCCTGTTAATTGTGAGGAGCAGCAATATGAGGACTTCTGGTCTTGGGAGATGATATTAGACGGAAAAGGACCCTGGGCGCAGCCGGGAGAATATCGCCGTCCCAAGGAGGAAATAGAAGTAGCTAAAGCGGAGAGGCGGGAGTATGAGGAGGCAGCACTGCCACTCGGTTGGAAACCGGAAAGTCACCCCAAAAAATTTATTGGGGGGGGCTAAAAGGGAGAATAGTTATGCCAGGTAGGAAACCTGTGCATACTCCCTGTGCTCACCGTTGGGCTAGAGAGACCGGGCAGGCACCGTGTTATGCTATGGAGCGCACGGTGTTTCCAGTGCGGGTGCAGAGCCAGCTGCGACTTATACCAGCCCTTCCTATTGGCCGGGCTAGAGTGGGCATCGAGCCAGGTAAGCTTGGGCAGGCTCGGTGCTCAAGAGCTCCAGTGCGCCTGCACGGTCCGGTCTATCCAGAGCCACCTATACACACCAGTCCTCCGGTAGCAGCTCCCCGCACCAGGCTTCCTGTGCGTGTTCTCGCGCCAGTACCACCAGTTCCAGCACCACGCACCAGGCCTCCAGTGTGCCTCGCCTGTTCAGCACAGCCAGTGCTTTTCTCCCCTCCTGCGCTGCCGGAGTCTCCCGTTTGGTTAGCGCAACCAGAGCTGTTCTCTTCTCCTGCACTATCGGAGTCTCCCGCCTGTTTAGCGCAGCCAGAGCCTTTCTCCTTTCCTGCGCTGCCGGAGTCTCCTGTCTGCCCAGCGCCGCCAGTCGGCCCAGCGTCACCAGTCTGCCAGGATCCGCCAGAAGTGCCAGTCTGCCGGGATCCGCCAGAGGTGCCAGTCTACCAAGATCTTCTAGATCGGCCAGACAACCTTAATCATCCAGGTCCACCAGCCAGCCAGGATTTACCGGAGCCTACTACCTGCCTGAGCTTCCTCTCAGTACTGAGCTTCCTCTCAGTACTAGGCTCCCTCTCTGTACTGGGCTCCCTTTCAGTACCGAGCTTCCTCTCAGCACCGAGCTTCCTCTCAGTACCGGGCTTCCCCTCAGTACCGGGCTTCCCCTCAGTACCGGGCTTCCCCTCAGTACCGGGCTGCTTCGGTCCCGGGCTGCCCCGCTGTCCCGGGCTGCCCCGCTGTCCCGAGTTGCCCCTCTATCCCGAGTTGCCCCTCTATCCTGAGTTGCCCCTCTATCCTGAGTTGCCCCTCTATCCTGAGTTGCCCCTCTATCCCGAGCTGCCCCTCGGTCCCGAGCTGCCCCTCGGTCCCGAGCTGCCCCTCGGTCCCGAGCTGCCCCTCAGTTATGTGGGGATCAGGGTGAGGACTATTAGGCCATGGTCGGCGGAGAAGGTGGATTATCCTAGGACGCGAAGGGGAGGAACTAGGACATTTATGGAGTGGGGTCCACGTCCCGAGCCAGAACCGCCACCATGGACAGACGCCCACCCGGACCCTCCCTATGCTCTTGAGGTGCGTCCCGGAGTCCGCACCTTAGGGGGGGGGTTCTGTCACGCCTTGGTCATTGTATCTTGTGTTTTTGTTATATGTTTGGGTAGGCCAGGGTGTGACATGGGTTTATATGTTGTATTTCGTATTGGGGTTGTATTAATTGGGAGTGTTACACAATCCTGGCTCACAGCAAAAACATTACCTTTTTCAAAAATAATTTTCTTGTTGAATGCTTGGGCTATGCACGACAAGATTAAAACAATTTTTTTGCATCAACCTATCAGTTTTGAGATTTGTGCTATTTAGGTCCATTACTATTAGTATTTTCAAAAAGTTAACACAATGTCAAACACTTGATGAAAATGTTTTATATTTATATAATAAATGATATATATATATATATTTATATACACTACCCTCATCAACATTTCAATGCATTTTAACCACATTAAAATGGACATACATCAAAAGTTTCAAAGCATTAAATTACACATAATGTAATAGTCAATTTCATAGAGTGTTACAAACCAGACTATATTCAGTAACTCACTTTGAAGAGATGGTGATTGGGTCTAAACAGGCATTTGGTATTTGGTGGTCTTAATTCAGTGTAGAGTGTCATTTCGTGACCTTGGGACTATTAGGTCATATCTGCGCAAAGCATAGTTCTGAGATATTGAGCAGCAATGTTTTCACATCCCAGATCTCAGAACTGTTTTGTAAAGAATGTATCTTTTATAGCCCATTAGGGTCCTCACCTTAAGCAAACCTAAAGTGCAGAGTATAAAAATCCCTAAACATTTGTCAATCATTTTTTCGAAGGGGGAGCAAATCACAGATAGAACCTTCTGGCTCTGAAATGTCAATCTGGGTTCAGCCAAAATATTCTAGCTGACATTTCTGAATTAGACATGTTCTGTTTTTAAGAAAACTGTAGATATGTAAATACATAAATGATAGAATAACACAATTTTACCAAGATAGTCAGAACACATCATCAATACATTAAGAAATATATTATGAACATCAGACAAATTACTGTCATGATGTGACGACATGATTTACTTTATGGTTTATGCCATTATCGCTGGCTAGAATAGCCTACACCATACTTAGAGGGAGATGGCAAAGACGTTTTCTGATTGGTCCATCTGTATTTGTTCAGGCTTGTGATTGGATTCACAGACTAATTTCACAGACATGAAAAACCATCTAAAGATCTATTATATGTGAGTAACTCATTTTTTATTAAGGTCTCGAATTTATCATTTCTCTTCATCTTGAAGGATAGATATCTCTTTCTCTCTTCTCTTCTCGCAGTCTATCTCTATCATTCTCTCATTATTGTCAAAAGACTCCAGTCACCCAAGTCATAGACAGTTCTCTCTGCTTCCGCACGGCAAGTGGTAACGGTGCGCCAAGTCTAGGACCAAAAGGCTCCTTAACAGCATCTACCCCCAACCCCCAAGCCATAGGAATGCTGAACAGCTTCTACCCCCAACCCCCAAGCCATAAGACTGCTGAACAGCTTCTACCCCCAACCCCCAACCCCCAAGCCATAAGACTACTGAACAGCTTCTACCCCCAACCCCCAAGCCATAAGACTGCTGAACAGCTTCTACCCCCAACCCCCAAGCCATAAGACTACTGAACAGCTTCTACCCCCAACCCCCAAGCCATAGGACTACTGAACAGCTTCTACCCCCAACCCCCAAGCCATAAGACTACTGAACAGCTTCTACCCCCAACCCCCAAGCCATAAGACTACTGAACAGCTTCTACCCCCAACCCCCAAGCCATAAGACTACTGAACAGCTTCTACCCCCAAACCCCCAAGTCATAAGACTACTGATCAGTTCATCAAATGTCCACCTAGACTATTTACATTGACCCCCCCCCCTTTGTTTTTATACTGCTGCTACTTGCTGTTAATTATCTATGCATAGTCCATTTACAAATGACCTCAACTAACCTGTACTGCCTGTATATACATTGACTCTGTACCGGTACCCCCTGTATATAGCCTCCACATTGACTCTGTAATTGATTCTGGTACCCTGTATATAGCCCCCTGTATATAGCCGGTACCGGAACCCCTGTATATAACATTGACCCTTTATATAGCCTCCACATTGACTCTGTAACGGTACCCCCTGTATATAGCGACTCATTGTACACTGTATATAGCCTCCCTATTGACATTGCCTCCTATTCTGTATATAGCCTCCCATTGACTCTGTACTGGTACCCCCTGTATATAGCCTCCCATTGGTACCCCCTGTATATAGCCTCCACATTGACTCTGTACGGTACCCCCTGTATATAGCCTACCCCCTGTATATAGCCTCCACATTGACTCCTCCACATTGACTCTGTATATAGGACCCCCTGTATATAGCCTCCCTATTGACTCGGTACCGGTACCCCTGTATATAGCCTCCCTATTGACTCCTGTATATAGCCTCCACATTGACTCTGTAACATTGACTCTGTACCCCTGTATATAGCCTCCACATTGATTGACTACCCCCTGTATATAGCCTCCACTGGTACTCCCTGTAGATAGTCTCCACATTGACTCTGTACCGGTACCCCTGTGTATAGCCTCCACATTGACTCTGTACCGGTACCCCTTTATATAGCCTCCACATTGACTCTGTACCGATACCCCTGTATATAGCCTCCACATTGACTCTGTACCGGTACCCCTGTGTATAGCCTCCACATTGACTCTGTACCGGTACCCCCTGTATATAGCCTCCACATTGACTCTGTAATGGTACCCCCTGTATATAGCCTCCACATTGACTCTGTACCGATACCCCCTGTATATAGCCTCCACATTGACTCTGTACCGGTACCCCCTGTGTATAGCCTCCACATTGACTCTGTACTGGTACTCCCTGTATATAGCCTCCACATTGACTCTGTACCGGTACCCCCTGTATATTGTCATGTTTTGTCTTATATCATCTTGTCATTTTGCTTTTCCTTCTGTTCGTTTTCCCCCTGCTGGTCTTTTTAGGTTCGTTCCCCTTTTTCTCTCTCCCTTCCTCTCTCTCTTCTCTCTATCGTTCCGTTCCTGCTCCCAGCTGTTCCTATTCCCCTAATCAATCATTTAGTCTTCCCACACCTGTTCCTTATCTTTTCCCCTGATTAGAGTCCCTATTTCTTCCCTTGTTTTCCGTTCCTGTCCTGTCGGATCATTATCTATTGTTCACCGTGCTGTGTTTGTGTATCGCCCTGTCGTGTCGTGTTTCCCTCAGATGCTGCGTGGTGAGCAGGTGTCTGAGTCTGCTAGGTTCAAGTGCCTTCCCGAGGCAACCTGCTGTTCAAGATCGAGTCTCCAGTCGGTTCTCGTCATTACGAGTGGAAGTTGTGTTTTTTGATTGTATTTTACTTTACTGGATTAAAGACTCTGTTTTCGCCAAGTCGCTTTTGGGTCCTCATTCACCTGCATAACATATATAGTCTCCATATTGACTCTATACCGGTACCCCCTTTATATAGCCTCCACATTGACTCTGTACCGATACCCCCTGTATATAGCCTCCACATTGACTCTGTACCGGTACCCCCTGTGTATAGCCTCCACATTGACTCTGTACCGGTACCCCCTGTATATAGCCTCCACATTGACTCTGTAACGGTACCCCCTGTATATAGCCTCCACATTGACTCTGTACCGGTACCCCCTGTATATAGCCTCCACATTGACTCTGTACCGGTTCCCCCTTTATATAGCCTCCACATTGACTCTGTAACGGTACCCCCTGTATATAGCCTCCACATTGACTCTGTAACGGTACCCCCTGTATATAGCCTCCACATTGACTCGGTACTAGTACTCCCTGTATATAGTCTCCACATTGACTCTGTACCGGTACCCCCTGTGTATAGCCTCCACATTGACTCTGTACCGGTACCCCCTGTATATAGCCTCCACATTGACTCTGTAACGGTACCCCCTGTATATAGCCTCCACATTGACTCTGTACCGGTACCCCCTGTATATAGCCTCCACATTGACTCTTCACTGGTACTCCCTGTTTATAGCCTCCACATTGACTCTGTACCGTAACACCCTGTATATAGCCTCCACATTGACTCTGTACTGGTACCCCCTTTATATAGTAAGTCGCTCTGGATAAGAGCGTCTGCTAAATGACTTAAATGTAAATGTAAATATAGCCTCCACATTGACTCTGTAACGGTACCCCTGTATATAGCCTCCACATTGACTCTGTAACGGTACCCCCTGTATATAGCCTCCACATTGACTCGGTACTGGTACTCCCTGTATATAGTCTCCACATTGACTCTGTACCGGTACCCCCTGTGTATAGCCTCCACATTGACTCTGTACCGGTACCCCCTGTATATAGCCTCCACATTGACTCTGTAACGGTACCCCCTGTATATAGCCTCCACATTGACTCTGTACCGGTACCCCCTGTATATAGCCTCCACATTGACTCTTCACTGGTACTCCCTGTATATAGTCTCCACATTGACTCTGTACCGGTACCCCCTGTGTATAGCCTCCACATTGACTCTGTACCGGTACCCCCTGTATATAACCTCCACATTGACTCTGTAACGGTACCCCCTGTATATAGCCTCCACATTGACTCTGTAACGGTACCCCCTGTATATAGCCTCCACATTGACTCTGTACTGGTACTCCCTGTATATAGCCTCCACATTGACTCTGTACCGGTACCCCCTGTATATAGTCTCCATATTGACTCTATACCGGTACCCCCTTTATATAGCCTCCACATTGACTCTGTACCGATACCCCCTGTATATAGCCTCCACATTGACTCTGTACCGGTACCCCCTGTATATAGCCTCCACATTGACTCTGTACCGATACCCCCTGAATATAGCCTCCACATTGACTCTGTAAAGGTACCCCCTGTATATAGCCTCCACATTGACTCTGTACCGGTACCCCCTGTATATAGTCTCCATATTGACTCTATACCGGTACCCCCTTTATATAGCCTCCACATTGACTCTGTACTGGTACCCCCTGTTTATAGCCTCCACATTGACTCTGTACCGGTACCCCCTGTATATAACCTCCACATTGACTCTGAACCGGTACCCCCTGTATATAGCCTCCACATTGACTCTGTACCGGTACCCCCTGTATATAGCCTCCACATTGACTCTGTACCGGTACCCCCTGTATATAGTCTCCATATTGACTCTGTACCGGTACCCCCTGTATATAGTCTCCACATTGATTCTGTACCGTAATACCCTGTATATAGCCTCCACATTGACTCTGTACCGGTACCCCCTGTATATAGCCTCCACATTGACTCTGTACCGATACCCCCTGAATATAGCCTCCACATTGACTCTGTAACAGTACCCCCTGTATATAGCCTCCACATTGACTCTGTACCGGTACCCCCTGTATATAGTCTCCATATTGACTCTATACCGGTACCCCCTTTATATAGCCTCCACATTGACTCTGTACTGGTACCCCCTGTATATAGCCTCCACATTGACTCGGTACCAGTACCCCTTGTATATAGCCTCCCTATTGACTCTGTACCGTAATACCCTGTATATAGTCTCCACATTGATTCTGTACCGTAATACCCTGTATATAGCCTCCACATTGACTCTGTACCGTAATACCCTGTATATATCCTCCACATTGACTCTGTACCGTAATACCCTGTATATATCCTCCACATTGACTCTGTACCGTAATACCCTGTATATAGCCTCCACATTGACTCTGTACCGTAATACCCTGTATATAGCCTCCACATTGACTCTGTACCGTAATACCCTGTATATAGCCTCCACATTGACTCTGTACCGTAATACCCTGTATATAGCCTCCACATTGACTCTGTACCGTAATACCCTGTATATAGCCTCCACATTGATTCCCTGTATATAGAATGGTTATTGTTACTTTCAGGATTATTATCATTTGTTTGTTTTTTCACTTTACTTTATTTAGTAAATATTTTCTTAATTCTATTTCTTGACCTGCATTGTTGGTTAAGGGCTTGTAAGAAAGTGTTTCACAGTATTCGGCGCATGTGACAAATACATTTTTGATTTGTTTAGAGCTGTTGCAGAGAGGAAACCAAACACAATGGATGCTGGAGCATGGGAGCCTTGATTTTCTGGTTTTCCCACACACACACACACACACACACACACACACACACACACACACACACACACACACACACACACACACACACACACACACACACACACACACACACACACACACACACACACACACACACACACATTTAAGTGCACAACCCAATATGCAAGACCTTCAGGGTTAGGGTCAAGAGTTTGGGTTATGGTTTTAGGTTAGAGTCAGGGTTAGTGTGTGTGACTGTGTGTGTGTGTGGCCATGTTCATGTGTGTGTGCCCATGTTTGTGTTGTGTGTGTGTGTGTGTGTGTGGCCATGTTCATGTGTGTGTGTGTGTGTGTGTGGCCATGTTCATGTGTGTGTGCCCATGTTTGTGTGCATTGGTGTTAAATCATCAGGGTTTTTCTGGGTGGTTGTCATCGGATACCCTCGCTACTACATCATACACAGGCAAAAACCTTACCTTACCATCAATGGACACTAATCCTTTAGTGACAGGTGTGTTTGTGTGTGTGGCTGTGTATGTGTGTCCTTTTCTTATTCACACGTTAGGGTGGTGACCTCGTGTCCTTTTCTTATTCACACGTTGGGGTGGTGACCTCGTGTCCCTTTTCTTATTCACACGTTAGGGTGGTGACCTTGTGTCCTTTTCTTATTCACACGTTAGGGTGGTGACCTTGTGTCCTTTTCTTATTCACACGTTAGGGTGGTGACCTTGTGTCCTTTTCTTATTCACACGTTAGGGTGGTGACCTTGTGTCCTTTTCTTATTCACACGTTAGGGTGGTGACCTTGTGTCCTTTTCTTATTCACACGTTAGGGTGGTGCATGTTTAGAAAATATATTATATCTACTTATTTCCTAATTCATATATTACTGGTGTTATCCTTGTGCTTTTATCTCACTAATTTCCCCTTTCATCACACTGTTTACCAGTGTATTAGATTGTTTTACATTGCACTATTTTCCAAAACCAATATGTATTTGTACTTATGGCATAAAATATTACTGTTCTGAATCAGTCACTCAGTAGTACTGCTTTGTACATGAGCTATGTAGATGATGTGACGTGGTGAGGTTGGACCCAGGTGCAGAGAATAGATGATGTGACGTGGTGAGGTTGGACCCAGGTGCAGAGAATAGATGATGTGACGTGGTGAGGTTGGACCCAGGTGCAGAGAATAGATGATGTGACGTGGTGAGGTTGGACCCAGGTGCAGAGAATAGATGATGTGACGTGGTGAGGTTGGACCCAGGTGCAGAGAATAGATGATGTGACGTGGTGAGGTTGGACCCAGGTGCAGAGAATAGATGATGTGACGTGGTGAGGTTGGACCCAGGTGCAGAGAATAGATGATGTGACGTGGTGAGGTTGGACCCAGGTGCAGAGAATAGATGATGTGACGTGGTGAGGTTGGACCCAGGTGCAGAGAATAGATGATGTGACGTGGTGAGGTTGGACCCAGGTGCAGAGAATAGATGATGTGACGTGGTGAGGTTGGACCCAGGTGCAGAGAATAGATGATGTGACGTGGTGAGGTTGGACCCAGGTGCAGAGAATAGATGATGTGACGTGGTGAGGTTGGACCCAGGTGCAGAGAATAGATGATGTGACGTGGTGAGGTTGGACCCAGGTGCAGAGAATAGATGATGTGACGTGGTGAGGTTGGACCCAGGTGCAGAGAATAGATGATGTGACGTGGTGAGGTTGGACCCAGGTGCAGAGAATAGATGATGTGACGTGGTGAGGTTGGACCCAGGTGCAGAGAATAGATGATGTGACGTGGTGAGGTTGGACCCAGGTGCAGAGAATAGACTAGATAAGGAATCAGTGGTTACAGATAAACATAACACTTCACTCAGAAATGGTAGCCACAGGATTACAGTACACTTGAAAACAACAAACACTAAGACTCAGCACCTCACTCATGGACCAACCGCACATGGTAACCAATTCAAGCTTCTGCAAAGGACAACAGAAAACAAGGAAATCATAACGAGTAAATAGGACACACCTGGGTGTTGTTAATGTCTCTAGCATGGTCTCTGGTGCCCTCTGGTGGAACCATGAAAGATGAGGTTAATATCTTGGTCTGTCTTTAAATGTCTACAACTGGAAACTCATTTTTACCCATGTACCAAAGCAGGAAGGGCTCTATTGAAAGGTCACTTCACATTATCATGTACAACCTTGTGTAATGTTAATTAGATGAATGACTTGAGCGTTTAACCTCATTTTCTACAGTTGGACAGCCATTCTCATCCATGTACCATTGCAGCAAAGTCCTCTTTGAAAGGCCACTACACAACAAGGTTAGGTAAAGGATAAAGGACAAACTTAAACAACAAGGATGAAGTGACAGTCATTATGGTAGACTTTATTGTGATTTGTAAAGTGTGAATAAGAAAAACAGCAAAAACAATATAATATATAATAATAATAATATATGCCATTTAGCAGACGCTTTTATCCAAAGCGACTTACAGTCATGTGTGCGTACATTCTACGTATGGGTGGTCCCGGGGATCGAACCCACTACCCTGGCGTTACAAGCGCCATGCTCTACCAACTGAGCTACAGAAGACCACACAAAAACAAGTGTAGCTCACAACATGATGTCATACAAACCGCCAGCGACCAGAAGAAGAAAACATAAGTGCTCACGTTTTCCAACATTTACTGCAGGGTGACACACGTGACAGCATCATCCTTGAAAGATACAAGTAGTTCTTGAGCACATCTATAGCAACTCTGGTTACCCTGTCTGCCGACATGTTTCTTGGGTCCAGGAAGCTGATGTCCTCTTGTACCACCTGTCTCCTCTCTCCTGGATGCTGCCCCCCAGTGGGGGTGGAGTGGTCAACAAACGTGGGGTGGATACATTATGTTGATGACGCTGTGTTGTCAGTGTCTGTGGTGCAAAGGTAATTGTAGAGTGCCACATAGGCCCTCACAATGGTCCTAGCTTTCTCTGGGGCAAACTCAAGGGCTCGTCCCAAGATCCTCCATCTTGCAGCAAGGATCCAAAAGCAGTTCTATGGCTCTTGAGTGGTGGTAGTTGTAGATCTTCTTGGCGTCACCAAGGCCAGAAGAACCTTGGCGATAACTTTAAAAGCGCTTCCATTAGTATTGAACAGGAAGGCCCCCAGTAGGCCCCCATCCTCTTACTGGAATGCCATATCACTTTGTATGTGAAGCATACAATTATAACATCTACATTTGTATAATACTCACATCATATGTGTAGTCGCATGTATTTAGCGTATCTTACCTCGATATGGACATATCATGTTTACCATCAGAGGGAATTCCTTCGCCTCTCACGAAGACATACAGTACCAGTCAAAACTTTGGACACATCGACTCATTCGCGGGTTTTTCTTTATTTTCACTATTTTCTACATTGCAGAATAATAGTGTTAAACAAATCAAAATATTTTTGGGGATACAGTTGAAGCCGGAAGTTTACATACACTTAGGTTGGAGTCGTTACAACTTGTTTTTCAACCACTTCACAAATTTCTTGTTAACAAACTATAGTTTGGGCAAGTGAGTTAGAACATCTACTTTGTGCATGACACAAGTAATGATGAAAACACATGTTTACAGGCAGATTATTTCACTTATAGTTCACTGTATCAAGTCCAGTGGGTCAGAAGTTTACATACACAAAGATGACTGTGCCTTTAAACAGCTTGGAATATTCCAGAAAATTATGTCATGGCTTTAGAAGCTTCTGATAGGCTAATTGACATTATTTGAGTCAATTGGAGGTGTACCTGTGGATGTATTTCAGGGCCTACCATCAAACACAGTGCCTCTTTACTTGACATCATGGGAAAATCAAAAGAAATCAGCCAAGACCAAATTGTAGACCTCCACAAGTCTGGTTCATAATTGGGAGCAACTTCCAAATGCCTGAAGGTACCACATTCATCTGTACAAACAATAGTACGCAAAAATAAACACCATGGGACCACGCAGCCGTCTCGCAGCCGAGACAAGTTCTATCTCCTAGAGATGAACGTACTTTGGTGCGAAAAGTGCAAATCAATCCCAGAACAACAACAAAGGACCTTGTGAATATATTGTAGGAAACAGGTACAAAATTATCTATTACCACAGTAAAATGAGTCCTATATCGACATAATGTGAAAGGCAGCTCAGCAAGGAAGAAGCCACTGCTCCAAAACCGCCATAAAAAAGCCAGACTACAGTTTGCAACTGCACATGGGGACAAAGATCGTACTTTTTGGAGACATGTCCTCTGGTCTGATGAAACAAAAATAGAGCTGCTTGGCCATAATGACCATTGTTATGTTTGGAGGAAAAAGGGGGAGGCTTGCAAGCCGAAGAACACCATCCCAACCTTGAAGCACGGGGGTGGCAGCATAATGTTGTGGGGGTTTTTTGCTGCAGGAGAGACTGGTGCACCTTACAAAATAGATGGCATCATGATGGTTGAAAATTATGTGGATATATTGAAGCAACATCTCAAGACATCAGTCAGGAAGTTAAAGTGAGTCTTCCAAATAAACAATGACCCCAAGCATACTTCCAAAGTTGTGGCAAAATGGCTTATGGACAACAAAGTCAAGGTATTGTAGTGGCCATCACAAAGCCCTGACCTCAATCCTATACAAGAACTAAAAAAGCGTGTGTGAGCAAGGAGGCATACAAACCTGACTCAGTTACACCAGCTATGTCAGGAGGAATGGGACAAAATTCACCCAACCTATTGTGGGAAGCTTGTCGAAGGCTACCCAAAACGTATGATATATGAATATGATGAAAGAATGAAAGAAATTAAAGCTGAAATAAATCTCTCTGTACTATTTTTCTGACATTTCACATTCTTAAAATAAAGTGGTGATTCTAATTGATCTAAGACAGGGACTTTTACTAGGATTAATTGTCAGGAATTGTGAAAATCTGAGTTTAAATGTATTTGGCTTTGGTGTATGTAAACCTCAGATTTCAACTGTATATGATTTTTCAAAGTAGCCAGTTGCCTGATGACAGCTTTGCACAATCTTGGCATTCTCTCAACCAGATTCATGAGGTAGTCACCTGGAATGCATTTCAATTGACAGGCGTGCCTTGTTGAAAGTTAATTTGTGGAATTTCTTTCCTTCTTGATGCATTTGAGCAAATCAGTTGTATTGTGGTAGGTAGTTTTTGCTATACAAATGATAGCCCTATTTGGTAAAAGACCAAGTCCAAATTATGGCAAGAACAGCTCAAATAAGCAAAGAGAAATGACAGTCCATCATTACTTATATATGGTCAGTCAGTGCAGAACATGTCAAGACCTTTGAAAGTTTTTTTCAAGTAAAGTTGCAAAAACCACAAAAAAACTTGAATAAATAATTTGAATAAATGTCTGTTTTGACATTCTTATGCAGGTGTCATAACCAGACAAAAAGTAATGCTGGGTGTCAAGTAAAGTGTAACCAAAATGTGTGTGTCTGTGTGTGTGTGCATGTCTGCATGCATGTTCTTAAAATGTTATTTGTTATTGGAATGGATCACAGACCCCATCACTCGGTGAAAAAAACTGGTCAATGGGAACTCATGTAACCTTGTTAATTATTGACTATTTTTCAGTGTCCCAAATTGCACATTATCTCTTATGAAGTGCATTACTTTTGATCAGTGTATGCACTAAATAGGGAATAGGATGCCATTTGGGGCAAATTCATTGACTCATTGAATAACAAAGCCCTGATATCAGGTCAGGTCGTGTCTGTCATGTTTTGTCATATATTGTCATGTCTTGTCCTTGTGCTTCCCCTTCTGTTCGTTTCCCCCTGCTGGTCTTATTAGGTTCTTTTCCTCTTTCTATCCCTCTCTCTCCCCCTCCCTCTCTCCCTCTCTCTCTCTCTCTCTCTCTCTCTCTCTCTCTCTCTCTATCGTTCCGTTCCTGCTCCCAGCTGTTCCTCATTCTCCTAACTACCTCATTTACTCTTTCACACCTGTCCCCTATTTTGCCCTCTGATTAGAGTCCCTATTTCTCCCTCTGTTTTCCGCTTCTGTCCTTGTCGGATCATTGTTTGATGTTTGCTGTTCTTGTTCCGTCGTGTTTTTGCCTTCTTCAGATGCTGCGTGTGAGCAGGTGTCTATGTCAGCTACGGCCTATGCCTTCCCGAAGCGACCTGCAGTCTGTGGTCGCGTCTCCAGTCGTTCCTCTCTACTGACGAGAGGATTTCAGTTTTCCTGTTTGTATTTTCCTGAGATAATTTCCAGGATTATCGTTTTTGTTAAAGACTGGAATAAAGACTCTGTTTCTGTTAAGTCGCTTTTGGGTCCTCATTCACCAGCATAACAGAATGATCCGACCAAGAATGGACCCAGCGACTACGGATTCTCTCTACTCTACTGTCGAGTTCCAGGGAGCGATGCTCGGCAGACACGAGCAGGAATTGTCTGCTGCTCGTCATGCCGTTGAGACCCTGTCCGCTCAGGTCTCCGACCTCTCAGGACAGTTTCAGAGTCTTCGTCTCGTGCCACCAGCTACTTCCTGGTCTTCCGATTCTCCGGAACCTAGGGTTAATAACCCACCATGTTACTCTGGGCAGCCCACTGAGTGCCGCTCCTTTCTCACTCAGTGTGATATTGTGTTCTCTCTCCAGCCCAACACATACTCAAGAGAGAGAGCTCGGATCGCCTACGTCATATCACTCCTTACTGGACGGGCTCGGGAGTGGGGCACAGCTATCTGGGAGGCAAGGGCTGAGTGTACTAACGATTATCTGAACTTTAAAGAGGAGATGATACGGGTTTTTGATCGTTCTGTTTTTGGGAAAGAAGCTTCCTGGTCCCTGTCTTCCCTATGTCAAGGTAATCGATCCATAACGGATTACTCTATAGAGTTTCGCACTCTTGCTGCCTCCAGTAACTGGAACGAGCAGGCGTTGCTCGCTCGTTTTCTGGAGGGACTCCACGCTAAGGTTAAGGATGAGATTCTCTCCCGGGAGGTTCCATCCAGCGTGGATTCTTTGATTGAACTCACTATTCGCATTGAACGACGGGTAGATCTTCGTCACCGAGCTCATAGAAGAGAGCTCGCGTTTACTGTGTCCCCCCTCTCCCCGACACTACCATCTTTCCCCACTGACTCAGGTGTTGAGCCCATGCAGCTGGGGGGTATTCGCATCTCGACTAAGGAGAGGGAACGGAGAATCACCAACCGCCTCTGTCTCTATTGCGGTTCCGCTGGTCATTTTGTCATTTCATGTCCAGTTAAAGGCCAGAGCTCATCAGTAAGCGGAGGGCGACTGATAAGCGCTACTACACTGTCCTCTCCGTCAAGTACCTGTACTACCTTGCCGGTCCATCTACGCTGGACCGGATCGGCAGCTTCCTGCAGTGCATTAATAGACTCTGGGAGGAGGGCTGTTTTATGGACGAAGCCTGGGCTCGGGAACATGACATTCCTCTCAGACAGTTAGGGGAGCCCACGGTCATGTTCGCCTTGGATGGTAGTCCTCTCCCCAGTATATTATGTGAAACACTACCTTTAACCCTCACAGTATATGGTAACCATAGTGAGACCATTTCTTTTTTGATTTTTCGTTCACCTTTTACACCTGTTGTTTTGGGTCATCCCTGGCTAGTATGTCATAATCCTTCTATTAATTGGTCTAGTCATTCTATCCTATCCTGGAACGTTTCTTGTCATGTGAAGTGTTTAATGTCTGCTATTCCTCCTGTTTCTTCTGTTTCTTCTCTTCACAGGAGGAACCTGGTGATTTGACAGGAGGGCCGGAGGAATATCATGATCTGCACACGGTCTTCAGTCGGTCTAGAGCCACCTCCCTCCCTCCTCACCGGTCGTATGATTGTTGTACTGATCTCCTCAAGAAGCGTTTTGCATCTGCTCCTATCCTTGTTGCATCTGACGTCACTAAACAGTTCATTGTCGAGGTAGACGCGTCGGGGGTGGGCGTGGGAGCCATTCTGTCCCAGCGCTCCCATACTGACGATGGGGTCCACCCTTGCGCGTATTTTTCTCATCGCCTGTCGCCGTCGGAACATAACTATGATGTGGCTAACCGCGAACTGCTCGCCATCCGTTTAGCCTTAGGCGAATGGCGACAGTGGTTGGAGGGGGCGACCGTTCCTTTTGTCGTTTGGACTGACCAAAAGAACCTTGAGTACATCCGTTCTGCCAAACGACTCAATGCGCGTCAAGCTCGTTGGGCGTTGTTTTTCGCTCGTTTCGAGTTCGTGATTTCTTATCGCCCGGGTACTAAGAACACCAAGCCTCATGCTTTATCCCGTCTCTTCAGTTCTTCTGTAGCGTCTACCGATCCCGAGGGGATTCTCCCGAGGGGCGTGTTGTCGGGTTGAATGTCTGGGGAATTGAGAGACAGGTCAAGCAAGCACTCACTCACACTCCGTCGCCGCGCGCTTGTCCTAGTAACCTTCTTTTCGTTCCTGTCTCTACTCGTCTGGCTGTTCTTCAGTGGGCTCACTCTGCCAAGTTAGCTGGCCACCCCGGCGTTCGGGGTACGCTTGCTTCTATTCGCCAGCGGTTTTGGTGGCCTACTCAGGAGTGTGACACGCGCCGTTTCGTGGCTGCTTGTTCAGACTGCGCGCAGAATAAGTCCGGTAATTTTTTTTCTGCTTCTGCTCCTGGTCTTGCTGGGTCTCAGTCTGTTCCCAGCCACCGCATCTCTCCTGCCTTTGCTGTGTCTCAGTCTGTCCCCTGCCACCGCATCTCTCCTGGTTCTGCTCCTGCACTTGCTGTGTCTCAGTCTGTCCACAGCCACCGCCTCTCTCCTGTTCCTGGTCTTAGCCTTGCTGTGTCTCAGTCTGTCCCTAGTTGTTACTCTCCTGGCCTGTTTGGTCCTGATTGCTCTAACGCTTACAGTTCTCTACCCGTGTCTCATTTTTATAAGAGTAATAGCCCTAGATTCCCTCTTCATCGTCTCCCGTTACGGTCCTGAGGAGAGGAGTTGGGTTCTTTCTCGGGACGTGCTGGACCGTTTGTTGATCTATGATTTCCTCCGTTGCCGCCAGGGTTCCTCCTCGAGTGCGCCAGGAGGCGCTCGGTGAGTGGGGGGGTACTGTCATGTTTTGTCATATATTGTCATGTCTTGTCCTTGTGCTTCCCCTTCTGTTCGTTTCCCCCTGCTGGTCTTATTAGGTTCTTTTCCTCTTTCTATCCCTCTCTCTCCCCCTCCCTCTCTCCCTCTCTCTCTCTCTCTCTCTCTCTCTATCGTTCCGTTCCTGCTCCCAGATGTTCCTCATTCTCCTAACTACCTCATTTACTCTTTCACACCTGTCCCCTATTTTGCCCTCTGATTAGAGTCCCTATTTCTCCCTCTGTTTTCCGCTTCTATCCTTGTCGGATCATTGTTTGATGTTTGCTGTGCTGTGTTCTTGTTCCGTCGTGTTTTTGCCTTCTTCAGATGCTGCGTGTGAGCAGGTGTCTATGTCAGCTACGGCCTATGCCTTCCCGAAGCGACCTGCAGTCTGTGGTCGCGTCTCCAGTCGTTCCTCTCTACTGACGAGAGGATTTCAGTTTTCCTGTTTGTATTTTCCTGAGATAATTTCCAGGATTATCGTTTTTGTTAAAGACTGGAATAAAGACTCTGTTTCTGTTAAGTCGCTTTTGGGTCCTCATTCACCAGCATAACAGTGTCACTATGACAACCACCTGCTATGTCACTCAGGTCTGTGAATCTTCAGAGATAAAGCAGGGGCGAATTGGGGATAATGTATCAAAGTGGAGGTTTGATGTTTTGGCGTTTTCATATTTTGTTGCATTACAACCTGTAGTATAAATGGATGTTTTATTTGCATTTATTTTAATGAACATAACAAAATAGTGAAGTAAAATGAAAATAATAACTTCTTTCAAAAAAAAATAATAATTAAAACGGAAAAAGGGTGCTATGAAGCCACTAAAAAGAACTGGTGCAACCACATACCTTCAGAAGTCACATAATTAGTTCAATAAAGTCCACCTGTGTGCAATCTAAGTGTCAGATTATCTGTCACATGATCACAGTATATATATACCTGTTCTGAAAGGCCCCAGAGTCTGCAACACCACTAAGCAAGGGGCACCACCAAGGAGCTCTGGGACAAAGTTGTCGAGAAGTACATATCAGGGTTATAAAAAAAAATCTGAAACTTTGAACATCCCACGGAGCAACATTAAATCCATTATTAAAAGATGGAAAGAATATGGCACCACAACAAACCTGCCAAGAGAGGGCCGCCCACCAAAACTCACATACCAGGCAAGGAGGGCATTAATCAGAGAGGCAACAGAGACCAAAGATAACCCTGAAGGAGCTGCAAAGCTCCACAGCGGAGGTTGGAGTATCTGTCCATAGGACCACTAAGTTGTACTCTCCACAGAGCTGGGCTTTATGGAAGAGTGGCCAGAAAAAACAACATTGCTTAAAGAAATAAATAAGCAAACATGTTTGGTGTTCACCAGAAGGCATTTGGGAGACTCCCCAAACATATGGAAGAAGGTACTCTGGTCAGATGAGACTAAAATGTAGCCTTTTGGCCAGCAAGGGAAACACAATGTCTGGCGCAAACCCAACACCCCTCATCAACCCAAGAACACCATCCCCACAGTGAAGCATGGTGATGGAAGCATCATGGGGATGTTTTTCATCTGCAGGGTCTGGGAAACTGGTCAGAATTGAAGGAATGATGGATGGCGCTAAATACAGGGAAATTCTTGAGGGAAACCTGTTTCAGTCTTCGAGATTTGAGACTGGGACGGAGGTTCACCTTCCAGCAGGACAATGACCCTAAGCATACTTCTAAAGCAACACTTGAGTGGTTTATGAGGAAACATTTAAATGTCTTGGAATGGCCTAGTCAAAGCCCAGACCTCAATCCAATTGGGAATATGTGGTATGACTTAAAGATTGCTGTACACCAGCGGAACCCATCCAACTTGAAGGAGCTGGAACAATTTTGCCATGAAGGTTGGACAAAAATCCCAGTGGCTAGATGTGCCAAGCTTAAAGAGACATACCCCAAGATACTTGCAGCTATAATTGCTGCAAAAACGGGCTCTACAAAGTATTGACTTATTGACTTGAGTTATGCATGCTCAAGTTGAGTTTTTTTGTCTTATTTCTTGTTTGTTTCACAATAAAAATATTTTGCATCTTCAAAGTGGTAGGTATGTTGTGTAAATCAAATTATAGAAACCCCCCAAAGAACTATTTCAATTCCAGGTTGTAAGGCAACAAAATAGGAAAAATGCCAAGGGGGGTGAATGCTTTCGCAAGCCACTGTAGGTGGATGGATAATGTAGGTGGAGGGATAATGTAGGTGGAGGGATAATGTGGGCGAAGTAGGAAAAATGTATGTGGAGGGTTAATGTAGGTGGTGGGATAATGTAGGTGGAGGGATAATGTAGGTGGAGGGATAATGTAGGTGGAGGGATAATGTAGGTGGAGGGATAATGTAGGTGGAGGGATAATGTATGTGGAGGGATAATGTATGTGGAGGGATGATGTATGTGGAGGGATAATGTAGGTGGATGGATAATGTAGGTGGAGGGATAATGTAGGTGGAGGGATAATGTAGGTGGAGGGATAATGTAGGTGGAGGGATAATGAGGGTGAAGTAGGAAAAATGTAGGTGAAGGAAGGACCTAATTCAGTTCAATTCCGGCTGTTGAATGGAAATACAAAAACACTCATCTGCACAGCAAGTGCCACATTCCCAATCTGTGCTGGATGTTTGGAGGGAGCCTCTTCCTGTAGCAGGACTTAAAAACATCCCTTCAGCTCTCTTGACACACATGCACATGTACGCATTAACTGGAACACTTTGTTGGCACCATTCACACACTCCTAACCACACAAGCTGCTGGCTCTGCCCCACATATGGGAAGTGTGCGTGCGTGTGAGAGAGAGAGCCAGAGTGTGGGTTTGAGTGTTTGTAAGAGAAGTAGAGAAAGCATGTGTGTCTCTCTATGTGTTTTGTTTATCCCCATATTTGCAGATCTCTTGGCCATTCTGCCCTTGAGAGGAATAAATAGTCTGGCGTAAGAATGGAGGTTAATGCTATGTAAATGGAGATCAGTGACATAAGCAACATTTCTCTCTTCTCTGGACAAGATTCCTGTTATGTTGTCAGTGTTTGTCCCATTTGAAGTCCAACGACTGTTACAACACAACCAACCACAACACAGGGAGAGGCGCCTCCTATGACCTATAGTCTCAGACCCCATGTTGTGTTGTTTTCCCTCTCTCTCTCCTTAAATGTATTTTTCTCTTCTGCTGGGCGGAGCGTTATGTAACGTTATGTGTTATGAGTTGAGTGACCTCTCCATATGTAACTACTCTGGTTGCCTCACACACATGGACACGAACACAGGAAAAACACAAAGGGTCGAGGCAAGATCTCGTGTCGATTAGTATTTCATATGATAGTATTTCATATTTCAACATGATAGCTGTGCAAACACTTATAGTGTAAAATAGTTTCTCCAAAAGAAATGTACATTCACATAAAACATACCAATCTATACTAATTTAATAAATTACTAATGTGTAATAAATATTACACATTGAAAATACTTGATCATCCTTCAGGTGTGTATGTAATGTCTCCACATAGTCAGTAACACCTAAACATATCACAATACTTCAACCTGTATCATATTTGAAAATATCTACATGTAATTAACATGAAATATAGAATATAAAACACCTGTCCATCAACATCACTGGCTGTCCAAAGCAAAGGTATATCAAATATGTTTTGTTTTTTTCTCTCAGAAACTATTATGACGATGTGAAGACGTATAACATCTGATAGAGGAAAGACAGAGTTTTGAACATTCCCCTACGGAAACACTCTTAGAATTAGTGGATCCGCAAGGGACCCCTGCAGTTCCTCAAGGGACCCCTGAAGATCCTCAAGGGACCCCTGCAGTTCCTCAAGGGACCCCTGCAGTTCCTCAAGGGACCCCTGAAGATCCTCAAGGGACCCCTGCAGTTCCTCAAGGGACCCCTGAAGTTCCTCAAGGGGCCCCTGCAGTTCCTCAAGGGACCCCTGCAGTTCCTCAAGGGACCATTGCTAGTCAATGGTTCATATTTGCACCTTTGGTTAATTGAAGAGTTCTTGGGGAACTGCACCTGTTGATTTGGCCACGTTTTTTTTTGGCTCGTTCCTCAAGAAATGCTAGCGGCCGTGACCGAAGACAAAACATGAGTTGGCTTGGTGGTTTGATGTGGGTATCTCAGGTGTGTCCTTACCACCACCAAGTCACACCAATCTGTCAGAACCTTGCCCTCAGCTGTTTCCTCCCACTCAATCACATGAAACAAAGCTCCTGCAGGTTGAGTTCAATAACTACAGGCAGATAGATATATGGTGAGATGCTGGAAGTCCATGTAGAATAAACAACCCTTAACATAATATCATAGAAGCAGTGTTCTGCTAATATAACAATGTACACATTTAATATTTCATTGTAATTCCTAGCAGATACAAATACTATGCCTATCGGAATGTTCTCTGGTGGTAATAGAGATACCTTGGAAAACATGGCCGAGTGGTCGTACCTTCCCGCGGACAGCGGGTAGCCTAGCAGTTAGAGCGCTGGGCCAGTAAAAAGAAATGTCACTGGAATGTCACTGGTTTGAAATCTTGAGCCAACAAGGTTCAAAAACTGTTGATGTGCCCTTGAGCAAGTCACTTAATCTTAACTTAACCAAACTACTATTCCTGACCCTGTAAAACAACATGTTTCACCTATCTGTGTTGTCCAATATACAACAGGAGTTCCCTGATTGGTGCAGGAAAAAAAGGGTTTCTTCCTCCCAATATAGACTGACACCATTCAATTCAATCAGAAGAAGCGACAAAACAAGAAAAGGTTGTGTCTAGTAAAACTTTACTGCCGAGTGCCAAGTCTCTCCTTATTCAGAGACATCCGTATCAATCACATACGGATAGTACAGTTGTGGAAGTTTTGAGAATGACACAAATATTAATTTTCACAAAGTCTGCTGCTTCAGTGTCTTGTAATTTGTTACTATGGAATTCTGAAGTATTTTTATCAGCATTTCATAAGTGTCAAAGGCTTTTATTGACAATTACATGAAGTTGATGCAAAGAGTTCAAATTTTCAGTGTTGACCCTTCTTTTTCAAGACCTCTGCAATTTGCCCTGGCATGCTGTCAATTAACTTCTGGGCCACATCCTGACTGATGGCAGCCCATTCTTGCATAATCAATGCTTGGAGTTTGTCAGAATATGTGGGTTTCTGTTTGTCCACCAGCCTCTTGAGGATTGACCACAAATTCTCAATGGGATTAAGGTCTGAGGAGTTTCCTGGCCATGGACCCAAAATATCGATGTTTTGTTCCCCAAGCCACTTATCACTTCTGCCTTATGGCAAGGTGCTCCATCATGCTGGAAAAGGCATTTTTCGTCACCAAACTGTTCCTGGATGGTTGGGAGAAGTTGCTCTCGGAGGTTGTGTTGGTACCATTCTTTATTCTTGGCTGTGTTCTTAGGCAAAATTGTAAGTGAGCCCACTCCCTTGGCTGAGAAGCAACCCCACACATGAATGGTCTCAGGATGCTTGACTGTTGGCATGACACAGGACTGATGGTAGCGCTCACCTTGTCTTCTCCGGACAAGCTTTTTTCTGGATGCCCCAGACAATCGGAAAGGGGATTCAGAGAAAATGACTTTACCCCAGTCCTCAGCAATCCCTGTACCTTTTGCAGAATATCAGTCTGTCCCTGATGTTTTTCCTGGAGAGAAGTGGCTTCTTTGCCACCCTTCTTGACACCAGGCCATGGGCTGTTTACAGATGGGCTGTTTACAGATGGGCTGTTTACAGATGGGCTGTGTACAGCTGCAGCGATCGGTAAGCTGCTCTGACAGCTGATGCTTAAAGTTAGCGAGGGAGATGTGCATAAAAGTGATTTATTCCCGGGATTGAAAATGTGTCAAATACCTGGAAAATATTAAACCATATTTCCTATTTTTTTATTTTTTTATTTCCTAGGTATGGAACAGTCAGCCACATGTTGGCAAGTATCCAGCCAGCAACCTTCACCTCTCAGAGGCAACAGCTGTCACAGGCTCATCATTTATACAAATACAGAAGCTTCATTACGTTGATACATTTGATAACCCAAATGTAAAACATAATTCATACAAACAAACAAGCTTATTTTCTACTTCCTAGATGCATATAGCCCCCGATTGCTGTGTTGACCATTCTATTTCACTTCGTAATTTATATCTGAAGTGAAATCGAAAGGTGAACGCAGCTATCAGGTTAGTTTCACAAAGCTAATCATAACCACCATTGATAATGTCATCAGTGATCTTTGATAAGGGGCCAGGAGCTGATCTACACTTCTATGCTCACTGGGAGCTGGCAAAGACCTTACCTCCAGCCTCAACTCTTGCCTGCTCACCAACGATGGGGAGACCAGAATTATGTAGGTTTTATCTGACCTGTTCAAACTTCAACATAGTATTTGTTAGTTTGTCAGATATCACCTATCCTAACTGTCATTGGTAATAGAACAGTGATTATGTGTTCAGAGAAACATATCTGGGGCCAGAACCTTGAGACTTGCAAGAGGAAGTCCAGACTGACATACGGGCTTGAGAGAGATGGAGAGAGACCAAGCATCACATTTTTACTAGACACAACTTTTACTTGTATTGTATTTATTATTTAATTTAATGGTATCAGTCAATATGGGGATTGAGAAACCCTGTGTAATCTACACCAGGAAACACCTGTTGTATATGGGACACCACACAGGAAGGTATGACCACTCAAAATGCAGATTTTGTCTGGTTGTGTTGGGGCTAGAGTACCTTCCTGTGTGGTGTCCCATATACAACAGGTGTTTCCTGGTGTAGATTACACAGGGTTTCTCAATCCCCATATTGACTGGAAATGATGATGGAGCATAGATGGTCGCCTCGCTTCGAGTCCTCGCCTCGCTTCGAGTCCTTAGGAAACGATGCAGTATTTAAAAAAAATGTGTTTCGTGGTGCCCAATTGTTGTAGTAGCTACTATCTTGTCTCATTACTACAACTCCCATACGGGCTCGGGAGAGACGAAGGTTGAAAGTCATGCGTCCTCCGATACACAACCCAACCGAGCCGCACTGCTTCTTAACACAGCGCGCATCCAACCCGGAAGCCAGCCACACCAATGTGTCAGAGGAAACACCGTGCACCTGGCATCCTTGGTTAGCGTGCACTGCGCCCGGCCCGCCACAGGAGTCGCTAGTGCGCGATGAGACAAGGACATCCCTACCGACCAAGCCCTCCCTAACCCGGACGACGCTAGGCCAATTGTGCGTCGCCCCATGGACCTCCCGGTCGCGGCCGGATACGACAGAGCCTGGGCGCGAACCCAGGGACTCTGATGGCACAGCTGGCGCTGCAGTACAGCGCCCTTAACCACTGTGCCACCCGGGAGGCCCAGGATTTTGTTTTTAATGTATTATTTCTTACATCGTTAGCCCATAAAATCTAAAGTGATAGTACATACAGCTGAGAAGAACTATTGGATGTAAGAGTGACGTCAACTTACCAACATTACGACCACGAATACGACTTTCCCGAAGCGGATCCTTTGTTCAAAGTTTATTTGTGCGCCGGAAACAACAGGTGTACAGTGAAATGCTTAATTACTTACTCTAACCAATAGTGCAAAAAAGGTATTAGGTGAACAATAGGTAAGTAAAGAAATAAAACAGTAAAAAGACAGGCTGTATACAGTAGCGAGGCTATAAAAGTAGCGAGGCTACATACAGACACATCAGTTAGGCTGATTGAGGTAGTATGTACATGTAGATATGGTTAAAGTGACTATGCATATATGATGAACAGAGAGTAGCAGTAGCGTAAAAGGGAGGGGTTGGCGGGTGGTGGGTGGTGGGACACAATGCAGCCCGGTTAGCCAATGTGCGGGAGCACTGTTTGGTCGGCCCAATTGAGGTAGTATGTACATGAATGTATAGTTAAAGTGACTATGCATATACTGTATGATAAACAAAGAGTAGCAGCAGTGTAAAAAAGAGGGGTTGGGGGGGGACACAATGCAAATAGTCCGGGTAGCCATTTGATTACCTGTTCAGGAGTCTTATGGCTTGGGGGTACAAACATTTGAGAAGCCTTTTTGTCCTAGACTTGGCACTCCAGTACCGCTGGCCATGCGGTAGCAGCGAGAACAGTCTATGACTGGGGTGGCTGGGGTCTTTGACAATTTTTAGGGCCTTCCTCTGACACCGCCTGGTGTAGAGGTCCTGAATGGCAGGCAGCTTAGCCCCAGTGATGTACTGGGCCGTACGCACTACCCTCTGTTGTGCCTTGCGGTCAGAGACCGAGCAATTGCCGTAGGAAGCAGTGATGCAACCAGTGATGCACTCGATGATGCAGCTGTAGAACCTTTTGAGAATCTTAGGACCCATGCCAAATATTTTTTGCTTCCTACCATCTTATAGGCAGAAACTCAAACAGGATGTACCCGTGACTAGAAACATTCAATGTTGGTCTGACCAATCGGAACACGCGCTTCAAGATTATTTTGATCACGCAAATTGGGAAATGTTCCGGGGAGCCTCAGAGAATAACATCGATCTATACGCTGACTCGGTGAGTGAGTTTATAATGATGTGCATTGGAGATGTTGTACATACTGTGACTACTAAAACCTACCCTAACCAGAAACTGTGAAACTGATGGCGGCATTCACGCAAAACTGAAAGCGCGAACCACCACATTTAACCATAGAAAGAGGACTGGGGATATGGCCGAATATAAACAGGCAATCAAACAAGCAAAATGTCGGTGTAGGGACAAAGTGGAGTCACAATTCAACGGCTCAGACACGAGATTTTTGTATGTGGCATGGTCTACAGGTAATCACGGACCACAAAAAGAAAACCAGCCACATCACGTACACCGACATCTCACTTCCAGACAAACTAAACACCTTCTTCGTCTGCTTTGAGGATAATACAGTGCCACCGTCGCAAATGACTAATAAAAACAGTAAAATTGCAGACGTTTGTCAAACAGATAAAGTTACCAGCGAAACCCCGTAGCCACAGGTCTGAGCACTGAATGGGACCAAATGCCACCCAACTCCCTATACACTGTAAACCCCAATGTGCTGTCTCTACTCAAAACTTTTGAGGAAACCTGTTGTACTTAATATATCTGAGTACAGTTACTTAAAGTGATTTTGTAGTTATTATCCAAACCGGTAAGAGTCACTAGGGCAGGGATAGGATACTCCAGTCATCGGGCCTGGATTGATGTCACACTTTCCCCCCATCCTTAGCAAACACAGCTGATTAAACTATACAGAACAAAAATATAAACGCAACATGAAGTTTTGGTCCTATCTTTCATGAACTGAAACAAAAGATCCCAGAGATGTTCCATATGCACAAAAGCTTATTTTGCAAAAAATGTGGGCACAAATTTGTTTACATCAAAAAGCTTATTTCTCCTTACATCCCTTTTAGTGAGCATTTTTCCTTTTCCAAGATAATCCATCCACCTGACAGGTGTGGCATATCAAGAAGCTGATTAAACAGCATGATCATTACACAGGTTCACCTTGTGCTGGGGACAAGGAAAGGCCACTCTAAAATGTGCATCACACATCCGGATTCTTCACCTGCAGGATCGTCTGAGACCAGCCACCAGGACAGCTGATGAAACTAAGGAATATTTATGTCTGTAATAAGGCCCTTTTGTGGGGAAAAACTCATTCTGATTAGCTGTGCCCGGCTCCCCCTAATGATATTATTTCAATTGACTGATTTCCTTATATGAACTGTAACTTGTTGAAATTGTTGCATGTTGCATTTATATTTTGTTCAGTATAATTGCTTCTAAACTGAAGATCATGATTAGTTGATGATTGGAGTCAAGTGTATTAGCTCGGGCAAAAGTGTGACACCAAACAGGCCCCCTAGGACTGGAATGCCCAGTACAAGGGAGTCCAGATTTGAGTTATATTAGCTTAAACATTTTGAATAATGCCCCCACTAAGCCACGCCTCTAATACATTTTTCATTGTGCCTTGTCTTTTCAAGTGAATTGTAGAGTTACCAGCCATGGCTGCATTTGTTTGTGACATGATTGTGCGGTCCTTCCACTATGACTCGTTCATCTTCAGTCCCGTGGCCTTAACTAAGTTAGTTCCTAGATGAATATTGGCATTTATAATTCAACTATTTTTGTCAATAAAAATCGTTATTCTGAGGACTAGCTTTAACCCAATAGAGTGGTCTGAAACTCAAGGTATACAGGCCATATCAGGCCTGCAAGTAGGTTGCACAGTTCTGTTAACATTACCAAAATTCCAATATAACACTTTTGAAAAAATCCTGGTTTGAGGATTTCCAGGAATCTTCCAACTGGGATTCCGGGAGAACCTGGGAAATTTACAAGAGTTTTGCAACCACACCTGCAAATCACATTATCCTGGCTTGCAAAGTGATGTGTTATTCCTATTGAAATAGTTAGGATATTCAACATGCGTTCATAATGACTGTGAGGGAACAGTGTGAGGCAACTACCTAATTTAAACTGGACAACCGTTTCAGTAACGGGTGCAAAAAAAATCTAACTAAATGACTGGATTAGTTGAACTTTTTATTTTTCATTTATCTTGGTGTAGCATAAGTTCAATCACTCAATGGACATGCAAAAACACAGCTATTCTTTTTTATTATTATTATCTACCTGCAGTAGAACATGCTGGATAAAAAGTTAATTTAGCTGATGTGACTTTTTATTTTGTTTTGAGTCCACCACAAACATTTTAAGTAATAATTACTTTTCATTGACTTTTGAGTTCAACTTACTAAAAGCATTTGAGTTAAAAATGCCTTGGGGGGGCCTCCTGGGTGGCGCAGTGGTCTAGGGCACTGCATCGCAGAGCTATCTGTGCCACCAGAGACCCTGGGTTTGCGCCCAGGGTTCGCGCCCAGGCTCTCTCGCAGCCAGCCGCGACCGGGAGGTCTGTGGGGCGACGTACAATTGGCCTAGCGTCGTCCGGGTTAGGGAGGGCTTGGTCGGTAGGGATATCCTTGTCTCATCGCGCACCAGCGACTCCTGTGGCGGGCTGGGCGCAGTGCACGGTGTTTCCTCCGACACATTGGTGCGGCTGGCCTCCGGGTTGGATGCGCGTATGTGTTAAGAAGCAGTGCGGCTTGGTTGGGTTGTGTTTCGGGGGATACATGGCTTTCGACCTTCGTCTCTCCCGAGCCCATACGGGAGTTGTAGTGATGAGACAAGATAGTAATTACTAACAATTGGATACCACGAAATTGGGGAGAAAAGGGGGTAAAAAAATGTCTTGTGAACTACTTTTGACCAAAACGTGGGATATGGAATTGGGGGCCATTTGAGACACTGCCTATATGTTTGATTTGTTTATGACAATATTGATTCATCACCTACTATCATCATGACCAAGCTCTCTCCCTCCTCCCATCTTGAGATCCAACATGATCTCACAAACGTAAGTCAATTCCAAACACGAGTTCAACTCCTGCAAACATCAAATTGTAGATCATATGACCACACCACTGCACAACGCACCCAAAATAAGTCACAGGCCCAAAAGCGCGATAGATTCACGAGCACTGCTTCCCTTGGCTTAGTTTGTGCATGCAGGTGGACTGAAGAAGTACTGGAATATAGCGTCTGTCTGTTGTGTCTGCTGGTCTATCTGTGTTGATGTGTCTTCACCTCATACAGATGAGATGGAACACAAAAAAATGAACTCTCTATAACCAGGCTTTTATCCAACCATTTCTTGCAAATTAATTACCTGACCCATAAAAAAAAATCACGACCTGGCTGATGGAAACAGGAAATGCCGGTACAATTTTATAAATTGGGAAAGACAATGTTTGTTCGACATGGTGGGATCTTTTTGTGTCTGTAAAATTAATTATGCAAGACATTTTGGTGGAAACACCTTTAAGCCATTATAAAACCATTATATCAAAGTAAACTTGGAGTCACGCGATGATATGTTGTGTGGTCCTCCCACTACGACTCGGGAAGGCATGCAGTTTATCAGATGAAATCAGTTTTGATGACCTTCACAGGGTGGTGAATGTGCAAGGTGATGAGCTTGGATGCTCCTGTCTAATAAATATCGAGGCTCTTATTTTGGTGACCCATGATCTATCTATATCGCTCTCTATATCGCTCTAATCTATAATAATCTCATAATGTAGGTAGCCTACCCGCACTGGATCTGCAAACTGTTAGCTAGAGCTGCCAAGACCAGACTGGACATATTTGCTATATAACGCAAACATTTGTGACAAATGGTCATCGCACACAGCCTTTAATCTGCAATTATCCGTTTGATGGAAACACATCTCTGGAGGGAAAATGCGCATATTGTTTCATGCATATTTTAGAATATTTGCGTGAAAATCTGTCGCAAATTGGATGGAAACCCAGTGTGTGCCATGTTTTCTTTTTTGCACAGAAATACAGACTTGGCTTATTGGCAATCCATGCGCTTACACGTTAACAGCACTATCCAATCAGGATGATCCAGTTAACAGCACTATCCAATCAGGATGATCCAGTTAACAGCACTATCCAATCAGGATGATCCAGTTAACAGCACTATCCAATCAGGATGATCCAGTTAACAGCACTATCCAATCAGGATGATCCAGTTAACAGCACTATCCAATCAGGATGATCCAGTTAACAGCACTATCCAATCAGGATGATCCAGTTAACAGCACTATCCAATCAGGATGATCCAGTTAACAGCACTATCCAATCAGGATGATCCAGTTAACAGCACTATCCAATCAGGATGATCCAGTTAACAGCACTATCCAATCAGGAATCAGGATGCGCTAACAGTTTACATCACTTTCCATTCAAGAATATCCAATAAGGATGCTCTTTAACAGAGCTATCCAATCAAGGATGCTCATACAATAAACAGTTCTCCAATCAGGATGCTCTTACATTTAACAGCACACTGAGCCAGCTGACGTTGCGGCAGCGTCCAAATTGAATCAAATTACTTCTAGCAACAAATCAAAGAACCAACAGTGATTTTCACTCAAAAACAGTTGGCAACACTGCTACTCATCGCAGACAGGTCAGGGAAGGGGACGTTCTGTTTCAGAACACAAGCTGTGTTATTGCTACACATTTAATGGAATTACTGGAGTGACGGAAGATTCTGGAAGATATAAGCATCAGTTATCCACTCTAATATAAAACACACAGCAAACTGGGCACGAACATGTCGTCATGCATCCAACAATACTGGTGAGCATCGCTGAATCCCAACTGATACAAGGCAATTCCCCATCTCTAAGAGAATAGCTGTCCTTCTCAAAATGCAAAGTCTTGTACATTTAAAAAGCTGTAATAAAGACTCCGTAAACTTTGCAATAGACAATGTGGTCTGGCAGTTTCTTTTGGAGAAATATATGGTCTAGGAAATGCCCTGTATGTGACATGCATACGCCTAGATGAAATCTACATCTGATCTGAAAGGCAATATAATTACAAAGCTCTCAGTAAACTCCGGCCTGTAGAGTGGCCCGTTGCTAAGGCAACAGCTCTGATATGCATGAGAGGGAAAGAAGGTTAGGTAAACTAATGGTTAGGTAACAGGCTGGCTTTTACTGGTTTTATTCTGGAATTGTGTGTTGCATATAGCACAATAGCACAATAGAAGCTTACAATTACAACAAGTAGTTGAAAGATAGTTAAATGTAGTTAAGCACAATGCTCTATGTCGCTTTTGTTGCCATCTTGGTTGTGGATAAGGGTGGGAGGGTCTGCCGTGAAAACATTGACTGTGCAGTACATGAAAGAACATCCGTGGCCTTGTAGTAACCCTGTAGTTAGCTTGTTAAACAGTTACTTAAACAGTTAGTTAGAAGAAGATTGGAACATGCAGATCCAGTCCACACCCAGTGGGACAGATCCATCCCATTCTCAGATTCAGTCAGACCAGGTGTGGAAGTCTTCCTGAGGCCCAGAGGTCCACACACAGACCAAAAGCCGTAGTGTTTTAGTAATAACATACAGGAGAACCCTTCACTCAACCACTCACCCCTCCTCAGGGATGGAAATTAAGCTAGAGTGAGGCTAGTACTTAATAGCCTGCCAGCGAGTAAAACCTGCATGGTCACAGAGCGAGAGAGGAAAGGATCCAGGGCTATATCTCTAGCAGTCTGCCCTGTAAAACCACATTCTCTCTGAGGAGGACCTAGTGACAGTCCAGTAAAACCTGCATGGTCACAGAGCGAGAGAGTAAAGGATCCAGGGCTATATCTCTAGCAGTCTGCCATGTAAAACCACATTCTCTCTGAGGAGGACCTAGTGACAGTCCAGTAAAAGTGGAACCCACTTCCTATCTCTCACTCTCCCTCTCATCCATATTTCATTTTTAGTCACTTCCTGTCTACTCCACTCTTTATCTCTCGATCTCTATCTTCTCTCCCTGTCAAGGAAGGTTCCTTGGTCACCATAGAGACAGTCTCAAAGTCACTCAATTGCCTTGGGATCAGCCACAGATGGCAGGTAAAGGATGGTGCTGTTGGTGGAGATGGTTGCTGCGGGGACTGTGCCGCGGTTCCGGATAGTGGCATAGGCAGTCACGGTGGGGGCGGGGCTCAGTTTGGTGCGGATGTTGCTATTGGCTGAACGGTTATACTGACTGGTCCGGGAACAATCCAGGTTGCGCCCCTCCAATAAATAGGTGAGCATCTGTCCTTTGCCTTTAACGCTGACTTTACCGCGGCACACAAAGTCATAGTGACCCCTGATGATGCAGTGCACATCTTTTGTCACCTGGGGGTGATGTAGGACACATGACAAACAACAACTGAATGATCACCTGTGTGTGTGTGTGTGTGTGTGTGTGTGTGTGTGTGTGTGTGTGTGTGTGTGTGTGTGTGTGTGTGTGTGTGTGTGTGTGTGTGTGTGTGTGTGTGTGTGTGTGTGTGTGTGTGTGTGTGTGTGTGTGTGTGTGTGTGTGTGTGTGTGTGTGTGTGTGTGTGTGTGTGTGTGTGTCCGTGTGCGACTGCGTGACTACGTTCACGTGTGTGTGAGTGTTTGGGGTAGTGAACCTGTATCTTGCCCGGTAGTCCGGTGGTGTCATCCTGAGGCCTCCGCGCTCCGATCACTCCCGCTACCACTGGACCCACTATAACACCTCCACCAACCACACATGAGTTGGTCCCCCCTTTCCTGCTTTAACAGACTCCACTCTTCTGGGAAGGCTTTGGAACATTGCTGTGGGGACTTGCTTCCATTCAGCGACAAGAGCATTAGTGAGGTCGGGCACTGATGTTTGACGATTAGGCCTGGCTCGCAGTCGGGGTTCCAATTCATCCCAAAGATGTTAGATGGGGTTGAGGTCAGGGCTCTGCGCAAGCCAGTCAAGTTCTTCCACACTGATCTCGACAAACCATTTAAGTATGGACCTCGCTTTGTGCACAGGGGCATTGTCATGCTGAAACAGGAAAGGGCCATCCTCAAATTGTGGCCACAAAGTTGGAATCGCAGTATCGTCTAGAATGTCATTGTATGCTGTATCGTTAAGATTTCCCTTCACTGAAACTACGGGCCCTAGCTTGAACCATGAAAAACAGCCACAGACAATTAATCCTTCTCCACCAAACTTTACAGTTTCCACTTTGCATTGGGGCAGGTAGCGTTTTCCTGGCAGTGCCCAAAAAATACACAAAATAGCACAATTGGACAGGAGCCCGTAAAACCGCCTGCCATTCCCTCTGGCTCCATTATATTATCAGAACTGTGTGTGTGTCAGTGTGGCGTGCGTGTGTTTTCACTCACCGACTCTCAAGACAAAGCCATTGTACGACTGGTAGTTGATGGCATCCAGTGCATCTCAATGGCCAAATCTGCCACTGTGCATAAGTGTGAGGAGGTGGACTTCTTAGCCTTGGAATCACAGGACAAAAAGAGAGAAATAAGTCAAAAATGAGTTTTCACAGATGTTATTTAATGCAGCTGATGTAGCCAAGACCATAAGGATTTAAAAGTCACGCTGACTGTGAGGTTTGCATAAAGCTTGCATATACTTGTAAGTTTTAAAATGGCTGTTTTGTTTGACCACCTTAGAGGGTTTAACGTAAAGCCAGACATTTGTTTTAAAAAGGCAGACATGCTGACACCACAGTAGCGGTTAATCCTCACGATCATTCGCTCTCTCAACGTCTTCACTTTCTCGCTCTCTCTCAGCTCTCATGGAGAATTTTGAGAGTGGAAACGTGGCAAATAAAACAGTATCTGAGGACCCGTCGACACGGGATTCATTAAAGTGGTCTATATTGAGGTAACGAGACATTTTTAGACATGCACATACAGTGAGGTCCATAATTAATGGCACTCTTGATAATGATGTGCAAAAAAGACTGTGTATAAAATAAAGAATAGTGAGCTATTTTATATGCCAAAAAATGATCTGAAGATTATATTATTTTATACTAACACAAGATGAAGGAAAAAGGAAACGGCACACTGCTGTTGATAGTATCACTGCTCTGGATAGTATTACTGCTCTGGATAGTATCACTGCTCTTGATAGTATCACTGCTCTAGTATCACTGCTCTTGATAGTATCACTGCTCTAGTATCACTACTCTTGATAGTATCACTGCTCTTGATAGTATCACATGGCGCTTGATAGTATCACTGCTCTGGATAGTATCACATGACTCTTGATAGTAAATCACTTATTATTGGATAGTATCACTGCTCTTGATAGTATTATTGCTCTGGATAGTATCACTGCTCTGGATAGTATCACTGCTCTGGATAGTATCACTGCTCTTGATAGTATCACTGCTCTTGATAGTATCACTGCTCTTGATAGTATCACTGCTCTTGATAGTATCACTGCTCTTGATAGTATCACTACTCTTGATAGTATCACTGCTCTTGATAGTATCACTGCTCTGGATAGTATCACTCTTCTGGATAGTATCACTACTCTGGATAGTATCACTGCTCTGGATAGTATCACTACTCTGGATAGTATCACTACTCTGGATAGTATCACTGCTAGTATCACTGCTCTTGATAGTATCACTACTCTTGATAGTATCACTGCTAGTATCACTGCTCTTGATAGTATTATTACGTGTTCCACCACCCATGTTATTTACATGATTAAATGTCCATGTGGGCTCTGCTATATCGGTAAAATCTCTCGTTCTCTCAAACAGATAATTAATTAACATAAAGGGGGGGGGCTGCCTTAATCGACTTCCACATCATCGGCACTTGGGGAGCAGTTGTTGGGGGTTAACTGCCTTTCTCAAGGGCAGAACGGCAGATCTTTCCACCTTGCTGTCTCAGTGATTCAAACCAGCGATGTTACTGGCCCAACACTCTTAATCACTAGGCTACCTGCTAGGCTATCAAGGTTGATAATATTTATGGACCCCACCGTATGTAAACACGCACGCACACTCACATGCTTGTGCAAACACATTATGCCATACTGTATTTTAGTGCACCTTGGAGGTACTAGGCCTACTACAGCCATGTATGTGCTGTCGATGGTTTTGATCTTCTCAATGTCTCTGTAGCACTCTTTATCCATCAGCTATAGACAGACAGACAGAGAGAGAGAGAAAATTAGATATACAGCACCAGTCAAATGGTTGGACACATCTACTCATTCAAGGGTTTTTCGTTATTTATACTATTTTCTACTTTATAGACATCAACACTCGGAAATAACATGGAATCGGGTAGTAACCAAAAAAGTGTTAAACTAATTCAAATATATTTTATATTTGAGACTCTTCAAAGTTGCCACCATTTGCCTTGATGACAGCTTTTCACACTCTTGGCATTCTCTCAACCAGCTTCATGAGGTAGTCACCTGGAACACGTTTCCATTAACAGGTGTGCCCTGTTAAAAGTAAATTTGTGTCATTTCTTTCCTTCTTAATGTGTTTGAGACAATCAGCTGTGTTGTGACAAGGTATACAGAATATAGATATATTTGGTAAAATACCAAGTCCATATTATGTCAAGAACAGCTCAAATAAGCAAAGAGAAATGACAGTCCATCATTACAAAAAGACATGAAGGTCAGTCAATCTGGAAAATTTCAAGAACTTTGAAGGTTTCTTCAAATGAAGTTGCAAAAACCATCAAGCGCTATGATGAAACTGGCTCTCATGAGGACCACTGCAGGAAAGGAAGACCCAGAGTTACCTCTGCTGCAGAGGATAAGTTCATAAGAGTTACCAGCCTCAGAAATTGCATCCCAAATAGATGCTTCAGAGAGTTCAAGTAACAGACATCTCAACATCACTGTTCAGAGGAGGCTGCTTGAATCAGGCTTTCATGGTCGAATTGCTGCAAATACTACTAAAGTACACCAATAATAAGAAGAGACTTGTTCGGGCCAAGAAACACGAGCAATGTACATTAGACTGGTGGAACTCTGTCCTTTGGTCTGATTGCGATTTTTGGTTCCATTTGCCGTGTCTTTGTGAGACGCAGAGTAGGTGAACGGATGATCTCTGCATGTGTGGTTGGCACCGTGAAGTATAAAAGAGGAGGTGTGATGGTGTGGGGGTGTTTTGCTGGTGATACTGTCTGTGAATTATTTAGAATTCAAGGCACACTTAACCAGCATGGCTACCACGGCATTCTGCAGCGATACGCCATCCCATCTGGTTTGCGCTTAGCGGGACTATCATTTGTTTTTCAACAGGACAATGACCAAACACCTCCAGGCTGTGTAAGGGCTATTTGACCTAGAATGAGAGTGATGGAGTGCTGTATCAGATGATCTGGCCTCCACAATCACCTGACCGTAACCGAATCTAGATGGTTTGGGTTGAATTGGACCGCAGAGTGAAGGAAAAGCAGCCAACAAGTGCTCAGCATGTGGGAACTCCTTCAAGACTGTTGGAAAAGCATTCCAGGTGAAGCTGGTTGAGAGAATGGCAAGAGTGTGCAAAGCTGTCTTCAAGACAAAGGGTGGCTACTGGTTTTTGGTTACTACATGATTCCATATGTGCTGTTTCATAGTTTTGATGGCTTCACTATTACTATTATGTAGCAAACAGTAAAAATAAAGAAAAACCATTGAATGAGTTGGCCTGACTGGTTGCATCACCGCCTGGTATGGCAATAGCTCAGAGTGTAGTGCATACAGAGTGTAGTGCAAACGGCCCAGTACGCCACTGGGACCAAGCTTCCTGCCATCCAGGACCTCTATACCAGGTGGTGTCAGGGGAAGGCCATGAACTACAGTCACCCTAGTCATAGACTCTTCTCTTTGCTACCGCACGGCAATCAGTACCGGAGCGTCAAGTCTAGGTCCAAATGGCTTCTTAAAACAACTTTTAAACAGCTAATCAAATGACTACCTGGACTATTTGCATTGACCCCACCCCCCATTTTTACACTGCTGCTAATCTCTGTTTATTATCCATGCATAGTCACTTTACCTCTACCTACAGTGCATGTACATATTACCTCAATTACCTTGACTAACCGGTGCCCCCGCACATTGACTCTGTACCGGTACCCCATTATATAGCCTCGTTATTGTATATACTCTCGCTACTGTAATTTTATTGTTGCGCCTTAATTATTTTTATTATTATTTTTATTTTTTATTACTTTACTTTATTTTAGTAAATACTTTAATACTTTTTTCTTAAAACTGCATTGTTGGTTAAGGGCTTGTAAGTAATAATTTCACTGTAAGGTCTACATGTGACAAATACAATTTGATTTGATTTGTTACAAAGGGTTGAGGATGAAGTTCTGGATTTTACAACTTCATGTTAGATGGTTCATCACCCTGAAAGAACAGTTATTACAGATTTAATGCTACCTGTCCTAGATCAGTGGAGAGAGGGGTCAGTTATTACAGATTTAACGGTACCTGTCCTAGATCAGTGGAGAGAGAGGGGACAGTTATTACAGATTTAACGGTACCTGTCCTAGATCAGTGGAGAGAGGGGTCAGTTATTACAGATTTAATGGTACCTGTCCTAGATCAGTGGAGAGAGGGGACAGTTATTACAGATTTAACGGTACCTGTCCTAGATCAGTGGAGAGAGGGGGGACAGTTATTACAGATTTATTACAGGTACCTGTCCTAGATCAGTGGAGAGAGAGGGGTCAGTTATTACAGATTTAACGGTACCTGTCCTAGATCAGTGGAGAGAGAGGGGTCAGTTATTACAGATTTAACGGTACCTGTCCTAGATCAGTGGAGAGAGAGGGGACAGTTATTACATAGCATTAACGGTACCTGTCCTAGATCAGTGGAGAGAGGGGACAGTTATTACATAGCATTAACGGTACCTGTCCTAGATCAGTGGAGAGAGAGGGGACAGTTATTACAGATTTAACGGTACCTGTCCTAGATCAGTGGAGAGAGGGGTCAGTTATTACAGATTTAACGGTACCTGTCCTAGATCAGTGGAGAGAGGGGTCAGTTATTACAGATTTAACGCTACCTGTCCTAGATCAGTGGAGAGAGAGGGGTCAGTTATTACAGATTTAACGGTACCTGTCCTAGATCAGTGGAGAGAGGGGTCAGTTATTACAGATTTAACGCTACCTGTCCTAGATCAGTGGAGAGAGAGGGGTCAGTTATTACAGATTTAACGGTACCTGTCCTAGATCAGTGGAGAGAGAGGGGTCAGTTATTACAGATTTAACGCTACCTGTCCTAGATCAGTGGAGAGAGAGGGGTCAGTTATTACAGATTTAACGCTACCTGTCCTAGATCAGTGGAGAGAGGGGGTCAGTTATTACAGATTTAACAGATTTAACGGTACCTGTCCTAGATCAGTGGAGAGAGGGGACAGTTATTACAGATTTAACGGTACCTGTCCTAGATCAGTGGAGAGAGGGGTCAGTTATTACAGATTTAACGGTACCTGTCCTAGATCAGTGGAGAGAGAGGGGTCAGTTATTACAGATTTAACGGTACCTGTCCTAGATCAGTGGAGAGAGAGGGGTCAGTTATTACAGATTTAACGGTACCTGTCCTAGATCAGTGGAGAGAGAGGGGTCAGTTATTACAGATTTAACGCTACCTGTCCTAGATCAGTGGAGAGAGGGGACAGTTATTACAGATTTAACGGTACCTGTCCTAGATCAGTGGAGAGAGAGGGGACAGTTATTACAGATTTAACGGTACCTGTCCTAGATCAGTGGAGAGAGGGGTCAGTTATTACAGATTTAACGGTACCTGTCCTAGATCAGTGGAGAGAGGGGACAGTTATTACAGATTTAACGGTACCTGTCCTAGATCAGTGGAGAGAGGGGACAGTTATTACAGATTTAACGGTACCTGTCCTAGATCAGTGGAGAGAGAGGGGTCAGTTATTACAGATTTAACGGTACCTGTCCTAGATCAGTGGAGAGAGAGGGGTCAGTTATTACAGATTTAACGGTACCTGTCCTAGATCAGTGGAGAGAGGGGGGTCAGTTATTACAGATTTAACGGTACCTGTCCTAGATCAGTGGAGAGAGGGGACAGTTATTACATAGCATTAACGGTACCTGTCCTAGATCAGTGGAGAGAGAGGGGACAGTTATTACAGATTTAACGGTACCTGTCCTAGATCAGTGGAGAGAGAGGGGTCAGTTATTACAGATTTAACGGTACCTGTCCTAGATCAGTGGAGAGAGGGGTCAGTTATTACAGATTTAACGGTACCTGTCCTAGATCAGTGGAGAGAGAGGGGACAGTTATTACAGATTTAACGGTACCTGTCCTAGATCAGTGGAGAGAGGGGACAGTTATTACAGATTTAACGGTACCTGTCCTAGATCAGTGGAGAGAGAGGGGTCAGTTATTACAGATTTAACGGTACCTGTCCTAGATCAGTGGAGAGAGAGGGGTCAGTTATTACAGATTTAACGGTACCTGTCCTAGATCAGTGGAGAGAGAGGGGTCAGTTATTACAGATTTAACGCTACCTGTCCTAGATCAGTGGAGAGAGGGGTCAGTTATTACAGATTTAACGGTACCTGTCCTAGATCAGTGGAGAGAGAGGGGTCAGTTATTACAGATTTAACGGTACCTGTCCTAGATCAGTGGAGAGAGGGGACAGTTATTACAGATTTAACGGTACCTGTCCTAGATCAGTGGAGAGAGAGGGGACAGTTATTACAGATTTAACGGTACCTGTCCTAGATCAGTGGAGAGAGGGGTCAGTTATTACAGATTTAACGGTACCTGTCCTAGATCAGTGGAGAGAGGGGACAGTTATTACAGATTTAACGGTACCTGTCCTAGATCAGTGGAGAGAGGGGACAGTTATTACAGATTTAACGGTACCTGTCCTAGATCAGTGGAGAGAGAGGGGTCAGTTATTACAGATTTAACGGTACCTGTCCTAGATCAGTGGAGAGAGAGGGGTCAGTTATTACAGATTTAACGGTACCTGTCCTAGATCAGTGGAGAGAGGGGGGTCAGTTATTACAGATTTAACGGTACCTGTCCTAGATCAGTGGAGAGAGGGGACAGTTATTACATAGCATTAACGGTACCTGTCCTAGATCAGTGGAGAGAGAGGGGACAGTTATTACAGATTTAACGGTACCTGTCCTAGATCAGTGGAGAGAGAGGGGTCAGTTATTACAGATTTAACGGTACCTGTCCTAGATCAGTGGAGAGAGGGGTCAGTTATTACAGATTTAACGCTACCTGTCCTAGATCAGTGGAGAGAGAGGGGTCAGTTATTACAGATTTAACGGTACCTGTCCTAGATCAGTGGAGAGAGGGGTCAGTTATTACAGATTTAACGGTACCTGTCCTAGATCAGTGGAGAGAGGGGTCAGTTATTACAGATTTAACGGTACCTGTCCTAGATCAGTGGAGAGAGGGGACAGTTATTACAGATTTAACGGTACCTGTCCTAGATCAGTGGAGAGAGAGGGGTCAGTTATTACAGATTTAACGGTACCTGTCCTAGATCAGTGGAGAGAGAGGGGTCAGTTATTACAGATTTAACGGTACCTGTCCTAGATCAGTGGAGAGAGGGGGGTCAGTTATTACAGATTTAACGGTACCTGTCCTAGATCAGTGGAGAGAGGGGACAGTTATTACATAGCATTAACGGTACCTGTCCTAGATCAGTGGAGAGAGAGGGACAGTTATTACAGATTTAACGGTACCTGTCCTAGATCAGTGGAGAGAGAGGGGTCAGTTATTACATAGCGTTAACGGTAATGGCCCTAGAACAGAGGCAGAGAGGTAGACAGGTAGCTAGGAGTTAAATAGGGCTAATACACAGGTCCTGGGACAGTTACAGAGGGTTAACAGTACATGTTCTAGAATAGAGGTAGACCATGAACTAGTTGTTAGATAGGGCTAATACACAGGTCTAGGAACAGTTGATACAGGGTAGTTTCCTTGAGCAGAGAGGCAGAGAGAGTATGTAAGTTAGATATGGCTAGTACTGGTCCTGGGACAGTTGTTTAAGACTACCAGTACATATTCTAGGACATTGGACTGATGTGGCTTTCTTGTGCATTTCTTTGCACTGTGTACCTTATATTTGCAACAATGTATCATCTACAGCACCCTGCCACATTAGTACAGTGCATTGATGGACATAGGGTTACATGGGGGATCGAGAAATGTAACCATTCTACAACATTCCAGGGTCTTAGGGTCACCACTGTTTCCAGAAAGACACTTCCTGGTTCCACTGTATACAAAACAATCCTGTTCTTGTAACAGGAATACACATTTCCTGGTTGGGAAGTCTCCAGGATGTTTGATTTCATACTTTCCTGTTTCTGAGAAGGGGGGTGCAGACATCAGTAAGACGGATATTGATCAATCAATGGACACAGAACAACCAAACATCAACCACAACTGCAACCAAACCGCAACCACTGTACAAGCTTAGAGGTCAAAGAAGCAATTCTTAACACCCTGTTCAAAACATAACCACGTCATGATGTGGTCAGATCACAATACAACCCAAACATGACCTCAAAAGAACCCAACAACACTAGCTACTCTAGTGCACCGCTACCCAAACATGACCTCAAAAGAACCCAACAACACTAGCTACTCTAGTGCACCGCTACCCAAACATGACCTCAAAAGAACCCAACAACACTAGCTACTCTAGTGCACCGCTACCCAAACATGACCTCAAAAGAACCCAACAACACTAGCTACTCTAGTGCACCGCTACCCAAACATGACCTCAAAAGAACCCAACAACACTAGCTACTCTATCGATTCTCCAATTACGTTCAATGAACTACAGGACAAAATAAAAACCCTCCAACCAAAAAACGACTGAAGTGTTGATGGTATCCTTAATGAAATTAAAAAATATACAGACAAAAAATTCCAATTGACTATACTAAAACTATTTAACACCATCCTCAGCTCTGGCATCTTCCCCAATATTTGGAACCAAGGACTGATCACTCCAATCCACAAAAGTGGAGACAAATTCGACCTCAATAACTACCGTGGGATACACATCAACAGCAACCATGGGAGAAATCCTCTGCATTATCATTAACAGCAGACTCATACATTTCCTCAGTGAAAACAATGCACAGAGCAAATCTCAAATTGGCTTTTTAACAAATTATTGTACAACAGACCACGTATTCACATTGCACACCCTAATTGACAAACAAACACACTTTGCTGATTTCAAAAAAAGCATTTGACTCAATTTGGCATGAAAAAACACACACATTTCTTCCCACAGGGCCGTGGGGTGAGACTGGGATGCAGCTTAAACCCCACCTTCTTCAGAATATATATCAACGAATTGGGGAGGGCACTAGAACAGTCTGCAGCACCCGGCCTCACCCTACTAGAATCTGAAGTCAAATGTTTACTGTTTGCTGATGATCTGGTGCTTCTGTCACCAACCAAGGAGGGCCTACAGCAGCACCTAGATCTGTCACCAACCAAGGAGGGTCTACAGCAGCACCTAGATCTTCTGCACAGATTCTGTCAGACCTGGGCCCTGACAGTAAATCTCAGTAAGACCAAATTAATGGTGTTCCAAAAAGGGTCCAGTCGTCAGGACACAAATACAAATTCCATCTAGACACCGTTGCCCTAGAGCACACAAACAACTATACATACCTTGGCCTAAACATCAGCGCCACAGGTAACTTCCACAAAGCTGTGAACGACCTGTGAGACAAGGCAAGAAGGGCATTGTATGCCATCAAAAGGAACATAAAATTCTACATACCAATTAAGATCTGGCTAAAGGTACTTGAATCAGGTATAGAGCCCATTGTCATTTATGTTTGTGAGGTCTGGTGTCTGCTCACCAACCAAGAATTTACAAAATGGGACAAACAACAAATTGAGACTGAAATCTGCAACAATATCCTCTGTGTACATAACGTAAAACACAAAATAATGCATGCAGAGCAGAATTAGGCCAATACCCACTAATTATCAGAAAAGAGCTGTTAAATTCTACAACCACCTAAAAAGGAAGCGATTCCCAAACCTTCCATAACAAATCCATCACCCACAGAGAGATGAACCTGCAGAAGAGTCCCCTAAGCAAGCTGGTCCTGGGGCTCTGTTCACAAACACAAACACACTTCACAGAGCCCCAGGGCAGCAACCAAATCATGAGAAAACAAAAACATAATTACTTGACACATTGGAAAGAATTCCCCCAAAAAACAGAGCAAACTAGAATGCTATTTGGCCCTAAACAGAGAGCACACCGTGACAGAATACCTGACCACTGTGACTGACCAAACCTTGCTTGTTTGTAGGTGACCAAATACTTATTTTCCACCATAATTTGCAAATAAATTCATTAAAACTCCTACAATGTGATTTTCTGGATTTTTTTTCTTCTCATTTTGTCCATCATAGTTGAAGTGTACCTATGATGAAAATTACAGGCCTCTCATCTTTTTAAGTGGGAGAACTTGCACAATTGGTGGCTGACTAAATACTTTTTTGCCCCACTGTATTTGTAATAATGACAATTACAAAAACACTGAATGAACAATGAACACTTATTTTAACTTAATATAACGTACAGTTCAAATATCCATCACCAATGAATGAATTAACTTCAGAGATAATAGGCTGGTTTATGCTCATAGTGAACAACATGCTTTTATTAGCCTACTAGAATCTCCTACAAAGAGGTTTCTGATAGGCTTTCAATGGAAAGGTTTAACTTGTTATAGCCTACAGTTCACAATAACAGGAACAATACATGTAATAATCACCAAAATAAAATGAATAGATCATAAACTTGATGGCACTTCATTTAATCTTTGAAGTGTTGTCTAATGGTTTACTGAAACATATAGAAGCTATCCTTTCTTTCCAATAGCACCAATCCAATGTTATTTGTCACATACACATGGTTGGCAGATGTTAATGCGAGTGTAGCGAAATGCTTGTGCTTCTAGTTCCGACAATGCAGTAATAACCAACAAGTAATCTAACTAACAATTCCAAAACTACTGTCTTATACACACAAGTGTAGGGGGATAAAGAATATGTACATAAAGATATATGAATGAGTGATGGTACAGAGCAGCATAGTCAAGATACAGTAGATGGTATCGAGTACAGTATATACATATGAGATGAGTATGTAAACAAAGTGGCATAGTTAAAGTGGCTAGTGATACATGTATTACATAAAGATGCAGTAGATGATATAGAGTACAGTATATACGTATACATATGAGATGAATAATGTAGGGTATGTAAACATTATATTAGGTAGCATTGTTTAAAGTGGCTAGTGATATATTTTACATCATTTCCCATCAATTCCCATTATTAAAGTGGCTGGAGTTGAGTCAGTGTGTTGGCAGCAGCCACTCAATGTTAGTGGTGGCTGTTTAACAGTCTGATGGCCTTGAGATAGAAGCTGTTTTTCAGTCTCTCGGTCCCAGCTTTGATGCACCTGTACTGACCGCGCCTTCTGGATGATAGCGGGGTGAACAGGCAGTGGCTCGGGCGGTTGTTGTCCTTGATGATCTTTATGGCCTTCCTATAACATTGGGTGGTGTAGGTGTCCTGGAGGGCAGGTAGTTTGCCCCCGGTGATGCGTTGTGCAGACCTCACTACCCTCTGGAGAGCCTTACGGTTGTGGGCGGAGCAGTTGCCGTACCAGGCGGTGATAGAGCCCGCCAGGATGCTCTCGATTGTGCATCTGTAGAAGTTTGTGAGTGCTTTTGGTGACAAGCCGAATTTCTTCAGCCTCCTGAGGTTGAAGAGGCGGTGCTGCGCCTTCTTCACGATGCTGTCTGTGTGGGTGGACCAATTCAGTTTGTCTGTGATGTGTATGCCAAGGAACTTAAAACGTACTACCCTCTCCACTACTGTTCCATTGATGTGGATAGGGGGGTGTTCCCTCTGCTGTTTCCTGAAGTCCACAATCATCTCCTTAGTTTTGTTGACGTTGAGTGTGAGGTTATTTTCCTGACACCACACTCCCAGGGCCCTCACCTCCTCCCTGTAGGCTGTCTCGTCGTTGTTGGTAATCAAGCCTACCACTGTTGTGTCATCTGCAAACTTGATGATTGAGTTGGAGGCGTGCGTGGCCACGCAGTCGTGGGTGAACAGGGAGTACAGGAGAGGGCTCAGAATGCACCCTTGTGCGGCCCCAGTGTTGAGGATCAGCGGGGTGGAGATGTTGTTGCCTACCCTCACCACCTAGGGCGGCCCGTCAGGAAGTCCAGTACCCAATTGCACAGGGCGGGGTCGAGACCCAGGGTCTCGAGCTTTATGACGAGCTTGGAGGGTACTATGGTGTTAAATGCCGAGCTGTAGTCGATGAACAGCATTCTCACATAGGTATTCCTCTTGTCCAGATGGGTTAGGGCAGTGTGCAGTGTGGTTGAGATTGCATCGTCTGTGGACCTATTTGGGCAGTAAGCAGATTGGAGTGGGTCTAGGGTGTCAGGTAGGGTGGAGGTGATATGGTCCTTGACTAGTCTCTCAAAGCACTTCATGATGACGGAAGTGAGTGCTACGGGGCAGTAGTCGTTTAGCTCAGTTACCTTAGCTTTCTTGGGAACAGGAACAATGGTGGCCCTCTTGAAGCATGTGGGAACAGCAGACTGGTATAGGGATTGATTGAATATGTCCGTAAACACACCAGCCAGCATGCTCTGGGGGCACGGCTGGGGATGCCATCTGGGCCTGCAGCCTTGCGAGGGTTAACACGTTTAAATGTTTTACTCACCTCGGCTGCAGTGAAGGAGAGGCAGCATGTTTTGGTTGCAGGCCGTGTCAGTGGCACTGTATTGTCCTCAAAGCGGGCAAAAAAGTTTCATTGACACTCCGTTTTAGCTCTGTACACAATTTGTGGAGTTGAGACATATTAAGGGTAAGTTAGAAAGGTAAACTTCTCCTCTATCACAGTAAAATAATGTCTCAATGTGTTTTGGTATAAATAAACTCGATTTGTGCGATAAAGGCATTTGGAATATCACGCTAAAACATACATTTGAATGATCCTAAATAGTTTGATACATCGCCCAGCCCTAGCTGGAAGAAGAGGGGGATAATCATATAATCTTAGTGGGGGGGCTGAGAGGACCTGCGAGACAGGTTTACACCTCAGTCACAGCCAGACAAGGGGAGATGACATATACCAACACAGCTACAGCAGCATCTCTTCTACACACCCTCTCTCTCCATCCACCTCGTCTATGTATTGCTTTACGTGCTGTCTATTTCTTGCCTTACATTACACACACACACACACACACACACACACACACACACACACACACACACACACACACACACACACACACACACACACACACACACACACACACACACACACACACACACACACACACACACACACCTCAGTCCAAAAACCTATCATTTCCTCACAGACAGAACCTTTGACTGTCCCCCCATTTCCATGGCAACAGAAGTGGTCAGGTGCTCCCTTACCTGATTCCCAATAACCATGACTGTGTCCCAAATGGTATCCTATTTCCCACATAGTGCACTACTTATAGGGTTCTGGTCAAAAGTAGTGCACAATATAGGGATTAGAGTGCCCTTAGGGATGAAAGCCATCCCTCACTGTCTGTCACTCACTGGAACTGTGTGGCATAGACCAGGACTTGTTTATCATGGCTGGTGATTTTAATGCAGGGAAAGTGAAATCCGTTTTACCTCATTTTTACCAGCATATTACCTGTTCAACTAAAGGTGAGAAAACTCTACTCTACTTCACACACAGAAATGCATACAACACCTTCCCTCGCTCTCCCTTTGACAAATCAGACCATAACTCTATCCTCCTGCTTCCTGATTATAAGCAAGAACTCAAAACAGGAGGTATCAGTAACGCGCTCAGTACAGAAGTGGTCCGATGAAGGGGATGCTATGGCTACAGGACGTTCAGACTGGAATATGTTCCAGGATTCATCCGATAACATATTAGTAATATCAGCTTCATTAATAAATGCATCGATGACGTCGTCCCCACAGTGAATGTAGCTAAAATAAACAAAGAAAAATGACCATCATTACTTTAAGACATGAAGGTCAGTCAATCAGGAAAATTTCGAGAACTTTGAAAGTTTCTTCAAGTGCAGTCGCAAAAAACCATCAAGCGCTATGATGGAACTGTGTCTCACGAGGACCGCCACAGGAATGGGTGACCCATAGTTACCTCTGCTGCACAGGATAAGTTCATTAGAGTTACCAGCCTGAGAAATTGCAGCCCAAATAAATGCTTCACAGAGTTCAAGTAACAGACACATCTCAACATCAACTGTTCAGAGGAGACTGTGTGAATCAGACCTTCATGGTTGAATTGCTGCAAAGAAACCACTACTAAAGGACACCAATAAGAAGAAGTGAAATGCTTTTGCCAAGAAACATGAGCATTGGACATTAGACCGGTGGAAATATGTCCGTTGTTCTGATGAGTCCAAATGTTTTAATTTTGGTTCCATCCGCCGTGTCTTTGTGAGACGCAGAGTAGGTGACCAGATGATCTCCACGTGTGGTTCCCACCGTGAAGCATGGAAGAGGGAGTGTTCCTCTGGGTTTGACACGTGAGCTTATGTGACCTATTACTTCGCAGCTGAGCCGAATCCTACATGTTTCCACTTCACAATAACAGCACTTAGCAGCTATAGCAGAACAGACATTTGTCTAACTGAGTTGTTGGAAAGGTGGCATCCTATGACGGTGCCATGTTGAAAGTCACTGAGCTCTTCAGTAAGGCTATTCTACTGTCAATGTTTGTCTATGGAGATTTCATACTTGTGTGCTCGATTTTATACACCTGTCAGCAATGGGTGTGGCTGAAGTAGCCAAATCCACCAAATTGAAGGGGTTTCCACATACTTTTGTATATATAGTGTATATTTAATCTCCCTCCTCCACTGGTATCCAAACACTGTTAGTGGAATTTGCATATAATTTCCCTCCACTGGTATCAAAACAGTGTAAGTGCAATTAGTGTTGTGTTAGCTGCTGCCCTAAATGCACAGTTCTCCATTTGCAAACCTATTAGCTGACACACACACACACACAAACAAGTGTGGCTTGAGAATAGTGTTAGGGCCCTAAAGCTGACACCCACACCACTCTTTCTCCACTCACGAGCACAACACACAGCCGCACTCCTTTTCTCCCCTTCTCTCTAGCACTCCACCTCTATCCATCTCCTCTAAAAAAAACATACGTGAGATTGACCTGTCACTTCAAATCTCTCGCTCTCTGTCTCTGGGAAATTCTAAGGTAATGGAATTGCGCAGAGACTCCGGTAACAAATGTATGCCACTTTGGAATTGTTAAAAAGGATACTTTAAACATGGTTCCATTGTCAATCCACCAGACATGGTGTTTATTAATCTGTATAACAGCAAAAAGCCCACCTTTTCAACATTGGATGTGCTTCTCTTAGAAGCCTGCTGTAAAACCAGTTTGGATTTTGATACACAGATATGTAGTATTCAGACCCCTTGACTTTCTCCACATTATGTTACATTACAGCCTTGTTCTAAAATGGATTCAATTGATTTTTAGCTCATCAATTTACACACAATACCCATAATGACAAAGAACAAACAGGTTTTTAGAAATTATTTGATTTAAAGATTTCAGACCCTTTACTCAGTACTTTGTTGAAACTTTGGCAGTGATTACAGCCTCGAGTCTTCTTGGGTATGACTCTCCAGACCTTAATACCATGGAGAACTTGTGGTCAATCCTCAAGAGGTGGTTGGGCAAATAAAATCCCACAAATTCTGACAAACTCCAAGTATTGATTATGTAAAGCTGGGCTGCCATCAGTCAGGATGTTAACTGACAGCATGCCAGGGTGGATTGCAGAGGTCTTGAAAAAGAAGGATCAACACTGCAAATATTGACTCTCTGCATCAACTTCATGTAATTGTCAATAAAAGCCTTTGACACTTATGAAACGCTTGTAATTATACTTCAGTATTCCATAGGGAGACTGCGAGTCCTCGACAGAGGCTGCCCTAGTGGTAACGTTGAGTATACCACTCTCCATCAGATTGGCCTTCAATATCAACCTAACAATGTTTTTAGATGTTTAGCACTATTTCGACCTTGTAGTGTTCAGCCATCTTCAACAGCTGATCTTTAGTACATCATTCTAACAGTTCCTCTGATGGATTAATTGGTCTACATTACACGTGATAGTCAGAAGTAACTGCTAAAAAAATAATCTTGCTCTTCCCCTCTGCTGAGCACACCGGACCACAACAAGAGCAACGCCAATCTCACTGGGCACCACAGGAGAAGATACATAAGGAGCTTCCCCAAAACATACAATAACTCTACCCTACTCTTCGTGCAGATTCGCAGTGGGTAATTACACACTGTAGCACGCTGGCATGGAAAAATCCCCCAGCATTCCCAAGGCATGAAACAGACCGAGACAACGGCTCAGTCCACGGACACCACACAAAAACAACCTGGAGTCCAATCAATGAGATTGGAAATGTTTGTTAAGAGCTGCCTTGCCCTATAAAAAAAAATAAAAAAAAATCAACAAATTTGAGACTCTGGGATGCTGGCCTTCTAGAGTTCTTATGTTGGCCAGTGTGGCCTGGTGTTTTGGGGGTACTATTTAATGAAGCTGCCAGTTGAGGACTTGTGGGCGTCGGTTTCTCAAACTAGACACTAATGTCCTCTTGCTCAGTTGTGCACCCGGGCCTCCCACTCCTCTTTCTATTCTGGTTAGAGCCAGTTTGCGCTGTTCTGTGAAGGGAGTAGGACACAGCGCTGTAGGAGATCTTCAGTTTGTTTCTGGCCATTTTGAGCCTGTAATCGAACACACAAATGCTGATGCTCCAGATACTCAACAAGTCTAAAAAAGGCCAGTTGTATTTAGTCTTTAAAATCAGGACAACAGTTCAGCTGTGCTAACATAATTGCAAAAGGTTTTCTAATGATCAATTAGCCTTTTAAAATGATAAACTTGGATTAGCTAAAACAATGTGCCATTGGAACACAGGAGTGATGGTTGCTGATAATGGGCCTCTGTATGACTATGTAGATATGTCATAAAAAAATAATAAAAAATCTGCCGTTTCCAGCTACAATAGTCATTTACAACATTAAATGTCCACACTGTATTTCTGATCAATTTGATGTTATTTTAAAATGGACATAAAAAAAAATGTGCTCGTCTTTCAAAAACAATGACATTTCTACGTGACCCCAAACTTTTAAACGATAGTGTACATTTCCTCTGACAGCTCCATGAACACACACCCACCCACATGGTGACTGCTTGACACACAATCTCATACATGTCATGCAGGCAAAAAACACAGAAAGACAGATTTTAAAAAAAACAACAGCACCTGGTATCTCTGTTCAGCAATGAATTTCCCTTTGTCCTTAAAACAGTGTAATAAAATGTGATAACGTAAACATGACCCTCTGCAATAACACAGACTGACACACAGCATCATTAGAAATGGAGTAGATGCTATCATAACCCCTACTCCATCCCTAACCCAGTCATCCTGAAGGCACGGACACACCAATGAACAAATATAATAGTCAGAAGTGAAGTACAACCAGGCTTCAGAACCACTCAAACTGACCATAAGAGTTACTGTATTATCAGGTAGGTTACTGAGAACACATGCATCCCTAACCCAGTCAATTAGATGCAGCAGGTAGGAGTGAATCTGTAGACAAAGACTATCACAAATATAGCTAAACACTGCCCTCTACTGCCAGCACACACCTGATTTAAAAAGCATTTACAATGCATCTATGGTCGGATATGAACCTCACACATTTTATATATAATCTATACATATGATAAAAGTACCCTCTGACATGCAACAATGATATTGGATGAAGATCATCAAGAGAAAATGAAAAAGGAATCATTGTGCTTGAGATACCGGAAGACATGTCATAATTGTGATTTATTTTTTTTAAACATAGTTGTCATTTCATGCAATTAACACAAATCCAGAGTGGTAGCCTAGGGAGTGTGGGGTATTGTCAGCACAGTCTGTTTTCTATAGCATACATTACATTCACAAAACCGGGGTGTATTCTTTAGGAACCAAACAGAAGCAGATGGCTGAAACGAAGAGCGACTAACCTGAAATGGTCCAATAAGAACTTGTTTGTGTTGCAAAACGTCAACTGTTGCTAAATGTTTTGCCCTAATGAATACACCCCTGAGCACACCCATCCAGCACTAGAGTCTGGTCTATGTATACTGCGCTATGGCTCAGCCAGGGGAAGTCAGGGCTCATTGTGGTGGCGTGCCAGTGCAGGGGGCAGGGTGGTCCCACAGGGGCCCTGGAAGTGGAACCTGCAACACACAGAGACACAGGTGTTAAAGGATGCCATAGGGAATCATTAGTATGAAGCGACAGCAATGTTTCCCAATCGTGGTCCCGGGGTCCAAAAGTGGTGCACATTTTATCTAAACACACCTGATTCAAGTTGGCCAAGGCTTGATGATGAATTGATTGTTTGATTCAAGTGTGTTATTGCTAGGCAAACAAAGCACCGCTTTGGGTCCCAGGGAATAGGAGAAACTGGACGACAGTATGTTTATAACCTGAAGCGCATGGTGGCGGGTGTTTCCTCCATGTTAAATTCAGCTACAGGTATTCCTCTAGCCGCCACCTGGGGAGCAAACATGGCTGCTGGGTACACTATGGAGGACGTACCTACCTAAAACACACGAGGAAGACGCACATATCATCTTGTGATTATTATGATCTATTTTTACATTGTAGAGAAATCTCTTCAGGGTCTCATTTTTTAAAATCACGCATTAAAAAGGACAAAGACAGAATGGACAGACACACTCACCACTAGGCAGAGGTCACAGAGGTCTAGTTCCTCTTCAACACGAGTCAGGATGTCGGAGTCCAGAGTCTCCCCGAACCAGACCACATTAGGCCTGAGCAGACCACTACAGCCACCCTGCTCACACCTGGTGAGGCGCAGACACAGTTAGACCACTTAAACGTGTTTCCTACATGACGATCTAAACAATTCATATGATTGTGATCAACTGCCATTTAAAAAGTGAAGATAAGAAAAAAACTCAAGAAATGATAACATTTCTAATTAAGTGATAATGCCAGAAGAAGCCTCTGTTTGGAGGATATATCGGCACGAGTGTGGCAAACTGTGCCAATATATCCTCCAAACACCGGCTTTCGAGGGCATTATCACTTTTATACAACGGGCTACCAACATACTCCAATAATGATTGACATATTTTAATTAAAAACTTTATTTTGATTAATTTATTCATACTACTTCATCCTTCTACAAGATATAATCCCAACACAAAGCAAGGGTTGCTAGAGATGCTAGAGATGCTAGAAGTGCTAGAGATGCTAGAGATGCAGTCGTTCAGTCTTTTTGTTCAGCATCTATGGACGCGACCCAGTCGTTCAGTCTTTTTGTTCAGTATCTATGGACGCGACCCAGTCGTTCGTTCTAAATGTGCTCACTTGTCAGGACACCGTAGATAGCCAACAACACAGCTACAGTAACACAATCACTTCAATCAGAAGCTGGAAAAACTGCATATTAGCTGTGTTTCGTTTGACCTTTGTTTAATTGAAATTAGTTTGTATATATCGATACAAATGATACCAGCTGATTCATGATTTCGACTGGCCAACAAATGCTGCCTGCCTCGTCTCGACACGTTCATTACTATGAGACAGCAGAAGACCGAATTTGAATGTTGAAACAATGTTGCAAATGTCGGAGAGACAGACAGCAAGGTTTATACAAATATCTCCTGTTGAAAATGAAATGTTAGTCTAAAAGAAATGTGAGAAAGTGTAGATACTTTTTTAATAGTGGAGATCCAAGTTTATAAATTGCCTGGCTGGGCTGACGAGACAGTGAGTGGATTGCGCAGTCAGATGGAACAGAGTAAATAGGTATTTTAATGTCATAACTTTAGCCGTTGGCAACTGGTGGAATAGACACCGGCTGGAATGCAGTTTTAACCAATCAGGATTCGACCCACCCGTTGTATAAACAAGACGTAAGAGAGTTTGTCCCACCCATAGATATCCTCTTAAGTTATTATTACTAAGTATTCCAATTCAAAAATCCATGGTCCTACCTGGGTAAGTCATGAGGAGGGATCTGAGCATCACTGGTGTTGGGGTCTGGAGCACTAGAGAGAGCAAGATGGCAATAACTACTGTTACTGTTACATGTAACAACACCAAGGAAATGCTGACCTGAGTTTGACTGACTTACCCTTTGCCTTCCAGGGCAGCACAGATGGGACTCTTGTGGTTAACCCCAACATGACCACAGCTCATACAGCAGGTTTTAAACAAACTGCCTGTGGTCAAAGAGCGGGAGTAGGAAATAAAACATGACCACAACTCATATAGCCTGGTCACAAAGACAGAGGAGAGCTTACATGGCACTTTGTCAAGCAAAACGAGGAACGCGGTTTGTACAATACGTCGAGGTGGAGCTTATTAAAGAATGTCTGTTCGCTGCTTTCCATTAAACCACGGCCTAAAATATTCGTTCATATGGGCATTAACTTATATCCTACAGAAATGTGATCAGTTATGGAAACATTGGCTACAGTATACGCAAAAATATTCAGATATTGTAAACAGGCAGACATTTGAACTATAGAAATGGAAACAATTGAGATTTTAGAAACACAAAGTAACAATTACTGGGCTCTCGTCATTATTCACATCAAGTCACATGCACAATTATCAGCTTTATGAGCTATCAAAGGCAAAAGGTGGCTACTTTGAAGAATCTCAAATATAAAACATATTTTGGTTACTACATGATTCCATATGTGTTATTTCATTGTTGCTATGTGCATAATAGCAAAATTAACCAGCATAATGGGATTGAGAACAAGGTGGCGCCGGCAGCAGCGATGAGGAGACAGCCCTTAATTAAGTAGCCTTGTTTAACCACCGTCGAACTGTAGGTCTTAAGAGTCCTGTTTAGTCTTAATACCATAACTTACTTAGGCCTATATTTCCATATATAGGCTACTGTATCAATCTTTCATTCATGCCATCGCACAGCACACGAGATATTCATGCTTTTAAATGAAATCAAGCATTTCAGTTTTTAAATAAAATAAAAAACGGGAGCTTTGAATAATTAGCCTAAACAATAAATAAACCGTATGTTTTACATAAAGAGAGCAAGGGTTGAGGGAATAGTGTTTTGTTTTTCCTAAACAAATTAAAATAACTTTTTCCAGTCAGAAACAACTAAATGGCTGAAATTAATGTTACAGCTTCAGCATGGAGAGCGCAACAAACACTTGCTGTGCTGTGGAGCATTTTTACTGCAGTAGTGAGGAGAGCGAGACAACGTGAGCCAGTCACACAGGCTCAGTGCATATGTAGTTGCTTCTATTCAAACACATACGGTGTGGCTCTATATATGGAAAAATATGTTTAAACATTTCGACCAAGTGATTGGTCGAAAGAACAGAGGGCGACTCTCGGTCGACCAAGATATATTTTTTCTTTCGGGGATATCCGTAGTCTGAAAGCTTGTATGGTATATCTACAACACAGTCTGAGTACCCAAGATGAACCGACTATTACACACTGGAGTGAAACTGGCCTTCAACAATCTTCTTTAATCACTTTAATAACAACATGAGTCCCCCAATACCACTACTCGCTAGTCAGACACATGTTCCGGTCCAAATGGCATCCCTATTCCCTATAGTGCACTAGAAGATGACACCATATGTAGGGCTTTGATCAAAAGTAGTGCACTACACAGGGGATAGGGTGCCATTTGGGACACAGAGGCACAGTGAAAGTGCCATTGAATTATTACCGTGGATCTACTAGCTAACTAGTCAGAACAGTGAAAGTCAGTCTGGGTGACATAGCCATGGATACAGTACCATGCATCTCCAAAATGTTGGTGGATCCGGCTCGGCGATGTAGCTCATCGATGTTCTGTGTGATGACGGTGACGCGGCGCCCCTGTTTCTGCAGCCTGGCCTCACACTCTGCTATGGCCACGTGAGCCGAGTTGGGGCTCTTCGTCAGCATCACCTCCCTGCGGTAGTGGTAGAACTCCCACACCCTGGATGGGTTCTGACTGAACGCCCCAGGGGTGGCCAGGTCCTGATTTGGGGCCAAAGTGAGGATGAAAAACAGTGATAGAGAAAAGGGGGGAGTGAGAAAGAAGGCGAGAGGGGCGGGACAGGAGGAGGAGAGGGTGGAGGGAGACAAAGGGGAAGAGCACTATAAAGGGAATAGGGTGCCATTTAGGATGCATCCTTGGGGTGTTTACCTGGGCTTGCCATTTCCTCCAGAAGCCTCCTTCTCCTCTGAAGGTTGGGACCCCACTCTCAGCACTAACCCCTGCTCCCGTCAAGATGGCCACGTGTTTGGCTTTCGAGAACACCTCTCGGAACGCTGCTAGGTCTGAAAACAGACAAAAACATTAAGACTAAAAAGTAACACACATACAAAAGACCATGTGTGTGTGGTCTTGTTCTTCCATCCTTGTGGGGCCCTGAAATTCCTAAAAGTCCCCACAATGTTAGTCAAATAAGGATAATTCTCCCTCATGGAGACAAATTCAGTGATGGAAAAAGTACCCAATTGTCATACTTGAGTAAAAGTAAAGATGCCTTAATAAAAAAATGACTCAAGTAGCAGTGAAAGTCACCCAGTAAAATATTACTTGAGTAAAAGTATTTGGTATCAAATCTACTTAAGTATCAAAAGTAAATGTAAATGCTCAAATATACTTAAAGTTGAAGTCGGAAGTTCACAGGTTGGAGTCATTAAAACTTGTTTTTCAACCACTCCACAAATTTCTTGTTAAACTATAGTTTTGGCAAGACGGTTAGGAAATGTACTTTGCGCATGACAAGTAATTTTTCCAACAATTGTTTACAGATTATTTCACTGTATCACAATTCCAGCGGGTCAGAGGTTTACATACACTAAGTTGACTGTGCCTTTAAACAGCTTGGAAAATTCAAAAATGTCATGCTTTAGAAGCTTCTGATAGGCTAATTGACATCATTTGAGTCAATTGGAGGTGTACCTGTGGATGTATTGCAAGGCCTACCTTCAAGCTCTATGCCTCTTTGCTTGACATCATGGGAAAATCAAAAGAAATCAGTCAAGGCCTCAGAAAAACAATTGTAGACCTCCACAGGTGTGGTTCATCCTTGAGAGCAATTTCTAAATGCCTGATGGTACCATGTTCATCTGTACAAACAATAGTACACAAGTATAAACACCATGGGACCACGCAGCCGTCATACCGCTCAGGAAGGAGATGTGTTCTGTCTCCTAGAAATGAATGTATTTTGGTGTGAAAAGTGCAAATCAATCCCAGAACAACAACAAAGGACCTTGTGAAGATGCTGGAGGAAACAGGTACAAAAGTATCTATATCCACAGTAAAACAAGTCCTATATCCACATAACCTGAAAGGCTGCTCAACAAGGAAGCCACTGCTCCAAAACCACCATAAAAAAGCCAGACTACAGTTTGTAACTGCACATGGGGACAACGATTGTAGTTTTTGGAGAAATGTCCTCTGGTCTGATGAAACAAAAATAGAACTGTTTGGCCATAATGACCATCGTTATGTTTAGAGGGAAAAGGGGAATGCGTGCAAGCCGAAGAACACCATCCCAACCGTGAAGCACAGGGGTGGCAGCATCATGTTGTGGGGGTGCTTTGCTGCAGGAGGGACTGGTGCAGAAACCAAAATAGATGGCATCATGAGGGGGGAAATTATGTGGATATATTGAAGCAACATCTCAAGACATCAGTCAGGAAGTTAAAGCTTGGTTGCAAATGGTTCTTCCAAATGGACAATGACCCCAAGCATACTTCCAAAGTTGTGGCAAATTGGCTTAAGGACAACAAAGTCAAGGTATTGGAGTGGCCATCACAAAGCCCTGCCCTCAACCCTATAGAAAATTTGTGGGGAGAACTGAAGTGTGTGCGAGCAAGGAGGCCTACAAACCTGACTCAGTTGCACCAGCTCTGTCAGGAGGAAAGGGCCAAAAGTCACCCAACTTAATGTGGGAAGCTTGTGGAAGGCTACCCAAAACGTTTGACCCAAGTTAAACTATTTAAAGGCAACGCTACCAAATACCTTTGAGTTTGTAAACTTCTGACCCACTGGGAATGTGGTAATTCTCTCCACTATTACTCTGACATTTCACATTCTTAAAATAAGTGGTGATCCTAACTGACCAGGAAATTTTTACTAGGATTAAACATTAGGAATTGTGAAACTGAGTTTAAATGTATTTGGCTAAGGTGTATGTAAACTTCCAACTTCAACTTCCTTATATTAAAACAAACCAGACGGCACAATTCTCTTGTTTTTGGTTCAATGAAGAATAGCCAGGGGCTCCAACATTACTTACAAACTAAAGCATTTGTGTTTAGTGAGTCCTCCAGATCAGAGGCAGTAGGGAGGACCAGGCATGTTCTCTGTTTAGTGAGTCTCCCGATCAGAGGCAGTAGGGAGGACCAGGCATGTTCTCTGTTTAGTGAGTCCTCCCGATCAGAGGCGGTAGGGAGGACCAGGCATGTTCTCTGTTTAGTGAGTCTCCCGATCAGAGGCAGTAGGGAGGACCAGGCATGTTCTCTGTTTAGTGAGTCCTCCCGATCAGAGGCGGTAGGGAGGACCAGGCATGTTCTCTGTTTAGTGAGTCTCCCGATCAGAGGCAGTAGGGAGGACCAGGCATGTTCTCTTGATAAGCGCGCATTCGAAAAGTAACGAGTACTTTTGGGTATCAGGGAAAATGTATGGAGTAAAAGGTATATTATTTTCTTTAGGAACGTAGTAGAGTAAAAAGTAAAAGTTGTCAAGAATATAAATACTAAAGTAAAGATACCGCAAAAGACTACTTAAGTAGTACACTATTTTACTTCAGTACTTAAGTAGTACAGTATTTTACTTCAGTACTTAAGTAGTACAGTATTTTACTTCAGTACTTAAGTAGTACAGTATTTTACTTCAGTACTTAAGTAGTACAGTATTTTACTTCAGTACTTAAGTAGTACAGTATTTTACTTCAGTACTTAAGTAGTACAGTATTTTACTTCAGTACTTAAGTAGTACAGTATTTTACTTCAGTACTTAAGTAGTACAGTATTTTACTTCAGTACTTAAGTAGTACAGTATTTTACTTCAGTACTTACCACCACTGGACATTTCCCACATCTCCACGAGGACAAAGGCTATTTTAAGCTAAGGGGTTTAGGGTTCAGAATTAGGGTTAGCTTTAGGGTTTAAGCTAAGGGGTTTAGGGTTCAGAATTAGGGTTAGCTTTAGGGTTTAAGCTAAGGGGTTAGGTTTAGGGTTCAGAATTAGGGTTAGCTTTAGGGTTTAAGTGTAGGGGTTAGAGAATTTTTTTTATATTTTTTATAGAAATCAATTTTGGGTTCCCACGAGGATAGAAAAACAAGTGTGTGTACTACACCAACACAGTCCTACCGGAGCTGGGTCTGGCCATGACCGGTCTGTTCTGGGTCTCTTTAAATCGGGCACACAGATGAGAGGTGACGCCTCTGCTGGTGAACTGACGTACAATCATCAGGGTTAACTAAGAAAAATAACAAGAAGAAAAAGATATGACACTCGCCCCTCAGGGCCGCCATCTTACCGGTTCGTTTTGAGATAAAGCTTGTATGCAATTCACTACTCAATGTTTGCCCTCAGATATCTTAGAATTCTGCCAGAAGTCAAAGAGCTCTGATGAGTTCTGTATAGCTTCCATTCCTTCCCTGTGCTTCCAACTAGCGTTTTATTTTCTCTTCCGTTCTTCTCCCCTCTGCTCTTCCTTTAGAGAAGCATGCATCACAACTTTGTTCACTTGCACAATTTCTCTCGTTCCCTTTCACTTGTAAATGTCCACACTCATTGAAAATGACATTTGGTAGCTACTAGCTATGCTTGATTAACTTAGAGCTGTATTTGCCTCCAATGTCGTTTAAGAGAATTTGGCACAATGTCCAACCGGCCTCACAAGAACAGACCACCTGTAACCACGCCAGCCCAGGACCCCCACATCCGGCTTCTTCACCTGCGGACTCGTCTGAGACCAGACACCCGGATAGTATTTCTGTCAAATACAGCCAGTTTGTGGGAAGAAAATAAATAAAATCGGCTGGGCCTTGCTCCCAAGTGGGCCTATGCCCTTTCAGGCCCACCCATGGATGTGCCCCTGCTCAATTATGTGAAACCTATAGATGAGGGCCTAACGCATATATTTCAATTGACTGATTTCCTTATATGAACTGTAACTCTAAAATCTTTGATGTTTGATAACTCAAACTCGCGACGAGTTTGTGGAAAGGACTACAGACTATCAAACTACAAAAGCAAATCCAACTGAGTGGTGCCTACAGAAGCCTCCCTCCCAGACACGATTAACTCATTCTACGCTCGCTTCTCTCCTTGCTCCAGATGACCAGGTGTGTTCACTCGCCGATGCTGACAAGAAGAAAACTCTCAAAACCAGATGGCATCGTCTCGGACATCTACAACATGTCCCTGTCCCAGACTGTAGTCCCCACCTCCTTCAAGGACACAAACATTGTCCCAGTGCCTAAGCAAAACCAGGGTGACATGCCCAAATGATTAATCACCCCATCGCACTTACCACTGTCATCATTAAGTGCTTGAAGATGGTCTTGACCCACATTAAGGTCAGCACGACAGGTACACAGGACCCACTCCAATTTGCCTACCGCGCCAACAGATCCAATGAAGATGCCATTTCCATCGCTATTCACATGACCGTATCACATCTGGACAAGAAGAACACCTATGTGAGAATCCTATTCATTGACTACCGTTCAGCATTCAACACTATTGTTCCCTCCAAGCTCAACACCAAGCCCTGGCTCTGGACACCACCTTTTGCACCTGCAACTGGATCCTGGACTTCCTGACGTGTAGACCACAGGCTGGATTGGCAATAACACCTCCTCCACACTGACTCATAACACAGGGCCCCACAGGGGTGTGTCCTCATCCCTCTGCTGTACTCCCTGTTAACCCATGACTGTGTGGCACAACACCAACTCCCAAGTTTGCTGACGACACCACGGTTGTATGCCTGATAACCAACAAAAAAAATCTGCCAATAGGGAGGAGGTAAGTGAACTGGCATGTGGTGCCATGACAACCACCTCTTCCTCAACGTCAGAATAACAAAAGGAGTTGATTGTTGACTTCAGGAAGCCAAGGAGGGAACACGGCCCAATCCACATCAACAGAACTGCAGTAGAGAGTCAGTAGTTTAAAGTTCCTCGCCATCCACATCACCGAGGACTTGACATCAACCAACACCACTCGTCAAGAGGCCACAGCTGAAGAAATTTGGCATGCCACCCCGGGTCCTCTCCAAATACTACCACTGCACCATCGAGAGCATCCTGACCGGTTGCTTCACGGCCTGGTACAGAAATTGCTCCGCCCACGACCACAATGCCCTCCATAGGGTGGCGAAGATGGCCCAGAACATCACAGAGCATGCTCCCACCCATCCAGGACATCTACTCGTAATGGTGCCCGAGGAAGACCCGCAGCGTCATCAAGGGATGACAGGCAGACCGTATCAGAGCATGAGGTCTGACACCAACAGGCTCAGAGAGTGTTTCTCTCTACAAGCCATAAAGACTGCTGAACACTTGAACTTGACTGGACCACCAGCTCTGATTCTCCCAACCTTAGCACACATGCACGCACTCTCTCTCTCACACACACACACACACACACACACACACACACACACACACACACACACACACACACACACACACACTGCTACCAGACTCTTACGATTGCTAAATAATGCACCATTTAAACACTTGTCCCCCAAAACACATGTCAATATTTGAGTATAAATTGTGCCCTCCTGTACTATACTTATGCTAAAATATTCTACAGAAACCATTTACTTCATGTTCATATTCTTATATTCTATTATTGTTGCAAAGTGGAGAAGGAATTTGCAAGTAAGCTCTTCATTGGACGGCGTATACCACGTGTATCCTGTACGTATGACTAATACAACTTTAAACTTGGAAGGATATGAAGGATATACAAAACCAATTCAAGTAATGTCTCAACAGAAACCGACAGCCAACAGAACTCATATTGATGTTGACACAGCAAATGACAGTGAACTCAATTACCACATTAGGGACAACAACTTTTGGCACGTTACTACCTCATAGATCAAGAAAGCAGGGGGTTAATTGTAACAAAACACCACACTGAGTTGTCACCTAACCAACTAGCTGTTGTACCTGGAGATCTTGCTTGCTGTAACAACTTGGACACGTTGCAGACATGCGCAGACCTCTCTGGCTCGTCAAAGGGTAAATATTCATAGCAAGCTACTGTATCTGGTTTTCTTTGACCCGTGTGCATTTAAGGGCGTAAAGGGGGTCGTTAAGTCTTTTAGACTCGGAAAAAAATCGACCCTGTGGGTTTTCGAGACTGTGTTGTTCATGCAATTTGCAAGCAAAGATGGTACTCTTGAGGTGAGCTCTAAATACGACAGATAGCCATCTATCTATTGAATGCAACTCAACTTTAGCTGTTAGCTAACGTTAAACTTGTTGATATTCTTCAAGCGACTATCAGCATGCATGTTTCGCATATCCAAAGAAGCGTTGCCATACAACATTAATATGCCCTGATTAAATACCATTAACGTTCAGATAGATTTAATCTGACACATTTTGCATGTTGAATTTCTCCAAGTCCTTCCTTACCCTGTTTCAGCTGTTTAGTGAAGAGGTGTGTGTAATTTTAAATGTCTTCCTCTTCTTCTCCTTTGGGATTGGGTTGGCAGATCGCGTCCAATTTGCAGGTGCCGCCACCTACTGTATTGAAGTGTGAGGGCAGTCATGGCCCAACTACATTGAATGATCGTCATTATTCCTGTTTCAAAACGGAAAAAATTGCACCATCAATATACCAATATATCATAAGAATACCCCCCCCCCATTAACTATTCTGCTGTACTCCCAGGTACTTCTCTGCAGCTGCCACCTCCACTCACTACTTTGCCCCTATCCGCTCCTGCACCATGCCAACGGCCTGGGAGGCTCTTCAACCTGCCTATCTCGCACCGGACACTTCCGATCCCCAGCAACATGAGCATCCCTACAGGTGACACACACAACTTTATCCACAGACACAAAAATGGTATTGGTGGATCGCATCAACTAGGTGCATACATCGCCGCCACCTACTGTACTGGAGTGTGAGTGAGGACACGGCCTCCCTTAGCTAAAGATTGTTGAAACAGATCATGTGAGAAAAGATTTTTGTTATTCTTGGGAGTTACAGGTTTATCTATGCAAATAGTTGCCAGAGATTTTTCAAAATGCCTGGTATGGACGATACTATCGTCATTCTCGATTTGGCCAAACATGTCCAGTTGCAGGTGGCGTGCCTGGATGTAGAAAGTGCTCCAACAATGTGTATGCCGCCATCTTGTCTATTTCAAATCTTCTCTCATTGATTAAGACAGGTGGGTCCACCCCTGACACGTCTCTTGTGCCTCATGGTCCGCAGAGGCTCTCCTGCGGACTGGGTTTGAAATGGATCACTGTCAATTGCTCACTGTCACCCTATGTTTACCACAGGTATGACAAAACATTTATTTTTACTGTTCTAATTACGTTGGTAACCAGTTTAAAATAACAATCAGGCACCTCGGGGGGTTGCGATATATGGACAATATACCACTGCTAAGGGCTGTGTCCAGGCACTCTGCAATGCATTGTGCCTAAGAACAGCTCTTAGCCGTGGTATATTGGTCATATAACACACCACCTCTTGCCTTATTGCTTAATTATACAGATACAAAATTGGCCTACAAATGCTTTATATCATTTGCAATATGACAGCTAAATCTCCCAAAGTAACCGTGCCATTCCAAATGCAAAACTACTATATACTAAATAATACTAAATAATAATACTAAAATAATATCCTGCTTTTAAACTAATATGCTACATATATTATATATATTATACATATCCAAATTCAAAAACCTGAAGAAATAAAACAATAATACAAAACACAGCGGAATATAAACTGGTCTTACCAATGTCCCTAACAAATAAATGCATACATTAAAACAATGTATTTATTTCAAACAATGACATTAAATCATCAACAGTCAAGTCAGATGCATTGCACCATTGTGGTTACATTTGTGCTCATTTGCAGCAGAGGCTTACAGAGGATCCATTGTAAACGGCAAATCATTCATTCATAAACGTTTACTATAACATTGCACAACATTGACAGACAACTAGAAAAGAGAATATACACAGTAATATAAATATGTAAATATATAAATATTAGTTTAAAAGCAGGATATTATTTTAGTATCATCCTTTTGTAAAAGGATGAAGCGCTTCTTTTGATACTAAAATAATATTTTATTTATTTATTTTATTTTATTTATTTATTTTGCTCCTTTGCACCCCATTATTTTTATTTATACTTTGCACATTCTTCCATTGCAAAACTACCATTCCAGTGTTTTACTTGCTATATTGTATTTACTTTGCCACCGTGGCCTTTTTTGCCTTTACCTCCTTTCTCACCTCATTTGCTCACATTGTGTATAGACTTGTTTATACTGTATTATTGACTGTTATTATTATTATTATTATTATGTTTGTTTTACTCCATGTGTAACTCTGTGTCGTTGTATCTGTCAAACTGCTTTGCTTTATCTTGGCCAGGTCGCAATTGTAAATGAGAACTTGTTCTCAACTTGCGTACCTGGTTAAATAAAGGTGAAATAAAACATTTTAAAAATCTAAGCAGACTTTAACATCTCTACACTACCAGGGGTTGGTCGGGAGGAAGATCCGGGAGGGGGCGGTTAGGTCATGTAGGTTACCCGACCTGCCTAATGCCTCCTGCTGTCTCCTCTCCTGCAATGCCTTGACATCCTCTGGGTTTGTCTGTGATTGATAGATATGGTTTACTTTTAGACGGGTCCCTTTTTTTAGGGCTGGATATTTTTATTTAGCAAATGTATAAATAGTGCTCTGTTTCTTTGGCCAACCCAATGAACCCTGGTAGAAATAATCAATCAGTGCTTTATTGAATGGTCATTTGGAATGTCAAGGTAATGAACATTATGGGTAAAAAATAAATAATAATAATACAAAACACAGTAGAATATTGAGCCTAAAATGAAGATTTTTGCCATTTTTTGGAGATCCTCCTTCAGCTTAGTGTATTATATTAACCTGTCTGGCCCTTATTCTCAGTTAGCCTCCCTAACTCTACCCTACATTATGGGAGTTAGATACGCTAGTCTAGATATGCTATCTTCCTATACATTAATAGTATACATGGGATGAATCTACACTCTTAGAAAAAATGGGTTCTGACCGTTTTTGGTTCCAGGTAGAAAGAACCCATTTGGGTTCCATGTAGAACCCTTTCCACAGAGGGTTCTACATAGAACCCAAAAGGAATATACCTTGAACCAAAAAGGGTTCTCCTGTGGCGACAGCTTTTTTTCTAAGAGAGTATCAGTGACAAATGAGCTGTAAAATGACAATGTGCTTGTTCTTGCGTATAAATGCCCCATTCTAGTTCCATTCTGTGTATTCTGATGATATCATCCACTAGATGGGGTGAGCTTGCTTCCCAAAAGAGAGAGAAGAGTTGGAGAATAGCAGCTTTCCAATGGTGATGGTACATGCAGATGGGTATTGGCTTTACTGATCTCTTTTAACATTTTTTACAGTTGAACCTTTATTTAATTAGGCAAGTCAGTAAAAAACAAATTCTTATTTACAATGACGGCCTCCCAAAAGGCAAAAGGCCTCCTGCGGGGACAGGGGCACGGGACTTTAAAAAAACGAAAACAATATAAATATAGGACACAACACATATCACAACAAGAGAGAGAACACAACACTACATAAAGAGGGACCTAGACAACAACATAGCAAGGCAGCAACACAACATAACAACAACATAGCAAGGCAGCAACACAACATAACAACAACATAGCAAGGCAGCAACACAACATAACAACAACATAGCAAGGCAGCAACACAACATAACAACAACATAGCAAGGCAGCAACATGGCAGCAACACAACATAACAACAACATAGCAAGGCAGCAACACAACATAACAACAACATAGCAAGGCAGCAACACAACATAACAACAACATAGCAAGGCAGCAACACAAAATGGTCACAGCACAAAACATGGTACAAACATTATTGGGCACAGTCAACAGCACAAAAGTCAAGAAGGTAGAGACAACAATACATCACACAATGCAGCCACAACTGTCAGTAAGAGTGTCCATGATTGATTCTTTGAATGAAGAGATGGAGATTAAACTGTCCAGTTTGAGTGTTTGTTGCAGCTCGTTCCAGTCGCTAGCTGCAGAGAACTCTTGACAACCATTATAAATATCTGCCATGTAGGCTATGGAGTCAGCCATGATGAAGGAGACAGAGAAGCTAGGGTTAGGTAGGCTAACTGAAAGTAAGGGCCAGACAGTCTCCAGATATCATCTCCACTTATAGCCTACTGATTTACTCTCTGGGGAATGGGCAGGTATTCTCACAATAGCAACTGTGTGTTATTCTGTGCTGTTGCAGACAGGGAAGTCTGTGTGTGTGTCAGTGGCGTAATTCAGTTTCCTCAGGCTGCAAGGTACAAGCAAGCCCTGCCCCAACCAAAAAAACCAAAAAAGTGTAGTTTTATAGCTTAGTCTATCTCATGCTATTTTACACATTTTGAGAGAAAATGTTGCAGTTTTAAAGCCAATTTCCTGTCACCCCCCCAAATGGAATGGCTTATGACGTGTTGATATTCTCGGTGTGTGTGTGTGTGTGTGTGTGTGTGTGTGTGTGTGTGTGTGTGTGTGTGTGTGTGTGTGTGTGTGTGTGTGTGTGTGTGTGTGTGTGTGTGTGTGTGTGTGTGTGTGTGTGTGTGTGTGTGTGTGTGTGTGTGTGTGTGTGCCACTTTCTCTTTTCAGAAGGGAGGCAGGACCCCTTAATCAATAGTGTCACTGTACATCTCACACCACAGGTTTGTTTGCTTCTCTCTCTCTCTCAATTCAATTCAATTTAAATGGCTTTATTGGTTGGGGAAACATATGTTTACATTGCCAAAGCAAGTAAATTAGATAATAAAAAAAAGAGTTAAATAAACAATAAAAAATGTACTGTAAAAATTACACTCACATAAGTTTCAAAGGAAAAGAGACATATCGTATGTCATTTTATGGCTATGTACAGTGTTGTAAGATGCAAGTACAAAAGGGAAAATAAATAAACATAAATATGGGTTGTATTTACAATGGTGTTTGTTCCTCACTGGCTGCTGCACTTTTCTTGTGGCAACAGGTCAGACATTTTTCTGCTTTGATGGTACACTGTGATGTTTCACCTAATAGATATGGAAGTTTATCCAAATTTGATTTGTTTTCAAATTATTTGTGGGTGTGTGTAATCTGAGGGGAATATGTGTCTCTAATATGGTCATACATTTGGCGGGAGGTTAGGAAGTGCAGCTCAGTTTCCACCTCATTTTGTGGGCGGTGTGCATATAGCCTGTCTTCTCTTGAGAGCCAGGTCTGCCTACGGCGGCCTTTCTCAATAGCAAGGCTATGCTTACTGAGTCTGTACATAGTTAAAGCTTTCCTTAGGATTGGGTCAGTCACAGTGGTCAGGTATTCTGTCACTGTGTATTCTGTTTAGGGCCAAATACCATTCTAGTTTGCTCTGTTTTTTGTTAATTCTGTCCAATGTATCAAGTAATTATCTTTTTGTTTTCTCATGATTTGGTTGGGTCTAATTGTGTTGCTGTCCTGGGGCTCTGTAGGGTGTGTTTGTGTTTGGGAACAGAGCCCCAGGACCAGCTTGATTAGGGGACTCTTCTCCAGGTTCATCTCTCTGTAGGTGATGGCTTTGTTATGGAAGGTTTTGGGGATCACTTCCTTTTCGGTGGTTGTAGAATTTAATGGCTCTTTTCTGGATTTTGATAATTAGCGGTTATCGGCCTAATTCTGCTTTGCATGCATTATTTGGTGTTTTGCATTGTACACAGAGGATATTTTTGCAGAATTCTGCATGCAGAGTCTCAATTTGGTGTTTGTCCCATTTTGTGAATTATTGGTTGGTGAGCAGACCCCAGACCTCACAACCATAAAGGACAATGGGTTCTATAACTGATTTGAGTATTTTTAGCCAGATCTTAATTGGTATGTAGAATTTTATGTTCCTTTTGATGGCATACAACGCCCTTCTTGCCTTGTCTCACAGGTTGTTCACAGCTTTGTGGAAGTTACCTGTGGCGCCGATGTTTAGGCCAAGGTATGTATAGTTGTTTGTGTGCTCTAGGGCAACGGTGTCTAGATATAATTTGTATTTGTGGTCCTGGCGACTGGACCTATTAAGGAACACCATTATTTTGGTCTTACTGAGATTTACTGTCAGGGCCTAGGTCTGGCAGTATCTGTGCAGAATATCTAGGTGCTGCTGTAGGCCCTACTTGGTTGGTGACAGAAGCACCAGATCATCAGCAAACAGTAGACATTTGACTTCAGATTCTAGTAGGGTGAGGCCGGGTGCTGCAGACTGTTCTAGTGCCCGCGCCAATTTGTTGATATGTACTTTGAAGAGGGTGGGGCTTAAGCTGCACCCCTGTCTCACCCCACGGCCCTGTGGGAAGAAATGTGTGTGTTTTTTGCCTATTTTAACCGCACACTTTTGATAATTTGATAATGTCGTATGTTTTTCCCCCAACACCACTTTCCATCCATTTGTATAGCAGACCCTCATGCCAAATTTAGTCGAAGGCTTTTATGAAATCAACAAAGCATGAGAAGACTTTGTACACTGTTTTCACTGAGGAAATGTATGAGTCTGCTGTTAATGATAATACAGAGGATTTTCCCAAGGTTGTGTCACGTTCTGACCTTCGTTATTTTGTCATGTCTTTGTTTTAGTATGGTCAGGGTGTGAGTTGAGTGGGTAGTCTATGTTCGTTTTTCTATGTTGTGGTTTTGTGTTTGGCCTGGTATGGTATGGTTCTCAATCAGAGGCAGGTGTCGTTCGTTGTCTCTGATTGAGAATCATACTTAGGTAGCCTTTTCCCACCCGTGTTTTGTGGGTGAATATTTTCTGTTTTGCTTCACTGTTCAGGACTGTTCTTTTTGACATTTTATTGATTTTGTTCAGTGTTCAGTATTCTTATTAAAACAATATGGACACTTACCACGCTGCGCATTGGTCCTCCTCTTACCACGCTGCGCATTGGTCCTCCTCTTACCACGCTGCGCATTGGTCCTCCTCTTACCACGCTGTGCATTGGTCCTGCTCTTACCACGCTGGACATTGGTCCTCCTCTTACCATGCTGGACATTGGTCCTCCTCTTACCACGCTGTGCATTGGTCCTCCTCTTACCACGCTGGACATTGGTCCTCCTCTTACCACGCTGGACATTGGTCCTCCTCTTACCACGCTGCGCATTGGTCCTCCTCTTACCACGCTGGACATTGGTCCTCCTCTTACCACGCTGGACATTGGTCCTCCTCTTACCACGCTGCGCATTGGTCCTCCTCTTACCACGCTGCGCATTGGTCCTCCTCTTACCACGCTGTGCATTGGTCCTCCTCTTACCACGCTGGACATTGTTCCTCCTCTTTACCACGCTGGACATTGGTCCTCCTCTTACCACGCTGGACATTGGTCCTCCTCTTCTTCCACCCACGACGAGAGTTACAAGTTGCTTTTGACACATATCCCATGGTAGTTATTAGGGTCAAGAGCTAAGGATGATGTTAATGAGTTTTAGTATAGCCAATTGGAATTTGTTGTCTGTATATTTGTCATTTCATTGAGGATACCATCAACACCACAGGCCTTTTTGAGTTGGAGGGTTTTTATTTTGTCCTGTAGCTCATTCAAGGTAATTGGAGAATCCAGTGGGTTCTGGTAGTCTTTAATAGTTGATTCCAAGATTTGTATTTGATCATGTATATGTTTTTGCGGTTTGTTCTTTGTTATAGAGCCAAAAAGATTGGAGAAGTGGTTTACCCATACATCTCCATGTTGGATAGATAATTCTTCATGTTGTTTGTTTAGTGTTTTCCAATGTTCCCAGAAGTGGTTAGAGTCTATGGATTCTTCATCTACATTGAGCTGATTTCTGACGTGCTGTTCCTTTTTCCGTACTCTATTTCTGTATTGTTTTGGTGATTCACCATAGCAAAGGCGTAGACTCCGGTTTTCCGGGTCTCTATGTTTTTGGTTGGACAGGTTTCTCAATTTCTTTCTTAGATTTTTGCATTCTTCATCAAACCATTTGTCATTGTTGTTCATTTCTTCGGTTTTCTATTTGAGATTTTTAGATTTGATACGGAAGCTGAGAGGTCAAATATACTGTTAAGATTTTCTACTGCCAAGTTTACACCTTCACTATTACAGTGGAACATCTCTCTCTCTCTCTCTCTCTCTCTCTCTCTCTCTCTCTCTCTCTCTCTCTCTCTCTCTCTCTCTCTCTCTCTCTCTCTCTCTCTCTCTCTCTCTCTCTCTCTCTCTCTCTCTCTCTCTCTCTCTCTCTCTCTCTCTCTCCCCCGTCATCTCCATTTCTCATCGCCCGCATCACCTACCTACACGGTCTGCCCGTGCATGAGTCTCGTCTCGCGCAGTTCAATTGGTCGCCAGTGGACGGACGTTGCCCGGCCAAGGATACCTAAATGGCGGCGTCACCGGAGAATGAGATAGACCGTCGGCCGATCCGGAGAGTCCGGTCCAAGAGCGATACGCCCTACATCACTGAGTCGCGTCTCTCTCTCCACCTGGAGACAGGTAGGTAACACGCGTTCACAGACACGCACACGCACTGTCTGACTACGTGGACCCAGCAGTCGGCTAGATGTGGGGCTCGCGGCTCGACTCACTGTGTTACAGGCATTAACTCAAGGAGATGCGTGTCATGGAAAACGATTCGATGTATTTCTCCCATTTTGACAATTGTATCAAATCGAGAGGTTTGATTTATGGCAGACTGACTGTGTAGCGCTGTTACGTTATAGCCTGGGTTAAAGAGCCATGCTGCGTCTTGCTGGTGATGGGGATATGGTGACTAGGCTGCACAGTGACTCATTCATGCATTGTGTATCAGGCAGCTGATAGAGTAAAATGTTTCTGTAATGGTTACTGGGATGTTGTTTTATTTAAGGAGGCATCGGTTTTCAAGGTATTTTATATTTTATAGTAAGTATACCTTTTGACATGTCTTCGCCCATCTCTGGCTAGTACCAAGTATGTTACTGTACTATTCAAAATAACTTGCCATCAGCTTCCTGTAAATTATTGTGATATCAGAGCAACGACAGAGTACAATACTGTAACATTAGCCTACTATACTGTAAGAACGTAAATGCTACTGTAATTGCAATATTGGTATTTTAAAGCGTTTTACTGTAATTAAATGGTATTGGTGCAAGTAAGATGGCTGCTACGGAATTTGTATATTACGACATATTTATGAATATTTTGTAGTCTATGTCTTCTTGCAATTCTGGAGGCCTAAACAAATACATCCAAACTTGCCATGATTACAAGGTAAAACAGACCAGTAGGACTTGGCAAATTGCTCAACCAGCAAAAGCTTACGACTTGCTGCCACCATGATTAGTCCCCATTTTAAATATTATTATATTTATTATTATATTAAATTATGTGGTACTACTACCACAAATCAGTTCAATTGGTACGGCATTCTCTCTAAAGGGTCCAACAAATATTGCCCCTTACATGGCACGCCTCAAAATATGTTCATGAGTCAGCGATTCTTTCCCCACCCACAACATTTTCCCACAATGCACCATCATTTACAGAACACTTCAATAAATACACAGAAAACAGAAATACAGTAATTTTTTTGTAGTGTAATAAAATGACAGAAATTTCTAACAGTGTATGTAATTATGTATTACAACATACCAATCATTATTTGTTGTTTTATATCACTTACACTTGTAGAGGCACTGTATATTTATAAGAAAATGTTTTTAGGTTCCAAAAGTACGGTATGGTAATGTATTCTGTGGGGTACACGGGTGCAACAAATATAGCCTCTTACACGGCATGCCTCAAAATATGTTAATGAGCCGGAGATTCTTACCCTGCACACAACATTTTTTCCACGATGCACCATAATTCCCAGTAAGCAAAACAGGCAATACAGCACTTAACTGTAAAATTGTATTGTAAAATCACAGAAATTGCTGTAATTTTACAGCAGTGTAGCTGAATGCCATTGAACCCCCCCTTAATGCATTGCTCTTTACAGTACTATAATATAGAATTACAGTAGCTAACTGTATTTTTTTGCTGTAAATGTATAGCAATTTGTTACAGTGTAAGCCTATATTCAACCCAATATCATAGACAACATATTATGAAGAAGAGAGCAGGCTATTCAAAACCTTTGATATTATTTTCTATGGATAGTCTGTCTTGCAAGGTTAGGCTAACCAACTGAACAGGCATCTTATAGCTAAACTCAATATTCTGCAGTTGGATCCATTGCTGTTTTTAGCAAGATAATGTGACTGCAAGGTTTTTGCTGTCTTGCAGCTTTTCAAATGTCAGAACAGAATGACTTGACTCACTTGCATGAATGCATTTGGACTTGTTATAGAATCTAGGCTGCCTTCTGCCTGTCGAAGTGAGGGAGATGATTTGAAGCATTTAATAAAGGTGTCCCAACCAACTGTTTCAGTACCTTGTACTGGTTTGCCTCATTTAAGATGGTCTTGGAAACTGTAAAGAGAAGTTGTAGGCATCCATTGTTGCTATGGTGACTTGGCATAATTATCCCACCATGATGGTAGCCCATGGAGTCCATAGAGAATCCAACTGCTTTTGGCTTGACATCTTACACGAACTGTTTTGTCTGTAACTGAAAAGATCCAAGGTAGAAGTTGCTTCTGTTTTGGGGTTTGTGTGATCAACCAATAAAAGCTTCTTCTGCATATACAACAGCCAGTAGGCTACTTGCGTCACACGCAAGAGCTGTCCACTCTGTCCCGGTGCTGAAACCGAAGCCACCAGCATTCCAAATCACGCAACAGACAGCCAGATCCCCAACAGATTAGCGCAAAACGTTTGTTATTTTCAGGATATATCACAGAGCACATCATTCGTGTCACCTATTCATCTGAGAGTATAAGGGAAGTGGAACTATAATGTTTGTGGATGTGTGTCAAACAACTTCCTATATCCTGTGTTATAAATCCCAGTCACGTGGTATTCATGTCGGACAGATGCCAACTCTTGGTGGAGGAAACCCACAAGGCTGGCTATTGTTCTGCTCTGCCTGGCACATTTGTCATAGCCAGTACTGTCCTACTACTAGTGTTCCGTTTATTTGCTGAGATTATTTGGTATTCCATTGTGGATTATAATTTGATTTGTGGTTTGGGTTAGATCGTTTTATGAATTGCTTTAATGTAGCCTAAGCTTTTGGGTATTGGTGAATGTAGTTATTTTCAGTTGACACAAGGTAATAAATAGCCTGCAACAGTGCAGCAGTCTCTGTAGTCAGTAAAGCATGAGTGCTCCAGGATATTCTGTACATGAACTCAACAACAGTGCTAGCTTGTCTTAAACAGTGCTCTTTCCCCGTTGGCTCTTACACATTCTCTCTCACCCGTGTCATAGTCTCACATGGCAGTGCTCCCTCCAACCCACCTCTCAGACAGTCTAGCTTCTCATAGACACTGTTTTCCCGAGAGACACCCACGTGCTTCAGCTCTCCTCCGCATAGACTGCACTCACCAACAGTACCATTAATAGTACCGACATACTGAATCCCAACAGAGTCCCTACACGGTTTGGTGGCAAACTTGGCACAGATTTAAATTTAAGGGAAGGATCTGTCTGAATATATTACCTGTTAGGGCTTTGGTGGTTGTTAATTGGGTATGTAAATAGCCGTGTTGGGTACAGTGCACACTAGTCACGTTGGTGTCTGATGTGTGACATCACAGCTCGGAGGCTGTCACAGTCAAACCAGTGGCTCCACACTCCTCTGTCACGTCTTGCTACCAGACTATACACATAAATATTATATCCTTCAGTTTGGCAATGTGGCTTACAAACTAAATCACTCACTTTCTCTCCTCATCCTCCCTTTCCTTCCCCCCTGCTTTGTTTTCTATAGCCTGTCCCCTCTATATCTTCTGTCTCTCTCTCTCTCTCTCTCGACCCATTTCTGTCTGGTTGTAGTAGCACTATATCGTTCTGTCTCCCCTCAAGCAGCCTGCCCTCCCACTCTCTGCTTCCTCATTTGTGCATTTGTATGTTTAAATCCACAGTTGTTGTAGCATCAACCCACACCTTCCTTTGAAGTGAGTGAGGGTGGCACAGTGCATAGCCGTGACTAATATAGCCCTTGCTTCCTCCTCACATGACATGATTCAATTTGGATCTCTTCTAGTCCCCATTTGGACTGATCTTCCAAGAGTCCTTAAACATTAAAATACAATTTATAATACGAACACACTTACACATATAACACACTATTACAAACATACATAATATACTATCATAATGACCCAATAAATACTCACTTTAAAAAATTTTGATTTTTCATCTACTATAGTCCCACAACATTCCTATGTATTATATTTAAATGGTTTTAAAATGTTTAAACGTATATATTGAAAGGTTTCTAGTTAGCTCAGTTAATTTATTCCATTTCTTTATTGCTCTAAATCAAAATGTTATTTTGCCTATTTCTCTTTTCTGTCTGTCCACCATCTTTGTGTTATCCAATCTATTACTAGTATTTACGGAATGTCTGTCTCTAACCAACTGAATACCGATGTGACATGATATGATATATGTGTGAGTGTGTGTGCGTGTGTTCGTGCACACGTGTGTGTTAGGCTTGCTGGCATTATAAACCACTCCAGAAGATTTGGTTTTGTAGCTGCTGTCTTGCACATTAGTGTAGCCCTCAACCTTTTGCCAAGATAAGATTCTTCTGTAGATCATTCTGTCAACTTGCTGACATTCTAAATGTTCTGTTCTGGATTGGCATTCCTCTGCTGAACATTCCGGTGCCCCCCCCCCCCCCCACTGAGACCTATCCTGAATGCAGCTGTGTGCATGCGTGTATGTGTTTGTGCATGTGTGTGCGGGCGTGTGTGTGTATATGCAGCTCTCCAGCAATGGTAAATCAGGTCAGCTGGGTGAGGGTTTAGTGCTGTTCTGTTTACAAAAACACTGCTCTGCTCTCAGCCCAAACAGCCATCCCACTGAGACAGCCGTGAATGAGAGAGGGGTGAGCAAGGAAGAATAAGGAGCGGTAGATGGAGAGAGAGAGAAAGACAGAGGCGATAGTGACAGCCAGTCATATAGAGAGAGAGCAGAGGGAGACAGACAGAGAAAGAGAGTGGGGTAGAAATAGAGGAATAGAGACTGATGGACAGACAGAGAGGGAGACAGACAGGCAGAGAAAGCGAGGTGAAGAGAGACAGATGGACAAAGACAGAGAGGGAAACAGACAGGCAGAGAAAGAGAGGTGAAGAAAGACAGATGGAGAGGCAGAGAGACAGATGTAAAGTGAGAGAGAGAGGCCAACTTCCTATGTATCTATCATCATTCATTCAATTTAGACTTACAAATTACCAACCCCCCGGTCTCAGGCTTGGATAACATTGAAGGCCCGGTCGATCTCCACAGAGTTGTGTCAAGCTGTTTTTATTGATCTTTTGGGCCCTTTATGTGGAACAACCTTCGGAGCTCTGAAATGAGACGTTCTGGTCCCCCATTGGCCAGTTCCAGAGTAATGATCGGAGACCTCTGTGTTAATGAATGTGTCTGTTTTGTCATTTTGTATATTGTATGTGTTTGATGTATTTATGCATCATCTGTAAAAGTGACCGTAGTGTCAGTATGACCTCCCTGTCAAACTGGTAAATGACAATAATAAAAGAGAGGCCATTTAACGAGGCAGCATCAGATAGAGAGGTAATGAGGATAATGAAAAGGAAGCGTCTCTCTTGCTCTCTCCCACTGTGTTGACTGTTGACCAGGGCCATTTAACGAGGCTGCATCAGATAGAGAGAGGTAATGATGATAATGAAAAGGAAGCATCTCTCTCGCTCTCTCCCACTGTTGACTGTTGACCAGGGCCATTTAACTGCAAGCAGCAGATGGAGAGGATAATGATGATAATGAAAAGGAAGAGGCTCTCTCGCTCTCTCCCACTGTGTTGACTGTTGACCAGGGCCATTTAACTGCAAGCAGCAGATAGAGAGAGGCAATGATGATAATGAAAAGGAAGAGGCTCTCTCGCTCTCTCCCACTGTGTTGACTGTCGACCAGGGCCGAGTTCGTCATCACTGCACAACAACTCTTCATCACAATGGGCTGAAAGGCCGTCAGCCATTTACTGTTAACATGCACGACTGGATGTTTAATTGCTCATCTCTGTCTGAGTATTTGCTTGGTATGAGACACACACTTTTAAGAGGACGTATAGATACTTTTATATACGCACAAACGTACATACAGTTACATTTACATTTAAGTCATTTAGCAGACGCTCTTATCCAGAGCGACTTACAAATTGGTGCATTGTAGAGCATGAACCTACAGGAACGGGCCACCGCGTTGATGTTAGTTGAGAACGACAGGGTGTTGTCCAGGATCACGCCAAGGTTCTTAGCGCTCTGGGAGGAGGACACAATGGAGTTGTCAACCGTGATGGCGAGATCATGGAACGGGCAGTCCTTCCCCGGGAGGAAGAGCAGCTCCGTCTTGCCGAAGTTCAGCTTGAGGTGGTGATCAGTTGGAGTTGGAAGTTTACATTCTTAGGTTAGAGTCATTAAAACTCGTTTTTCAACCTCTCCACACATTTGTTGTTAACGAACTATAGTTTTGGCAAGTCAGTTAGGACATCTACTTTGTGCATGACACAAGTCATTTTTCCAACAATTGTTTACAGACAGATTATTCTACTTATAATTCACAGTATCACAATTCCAGCGGGTCAGAGGTTTACATACACTAAGTTGACTGTGCCTTTAAGCAGCTTGGAAAATTCCAGAAAATTATGTCATGGCTTTAGAAGCTTCTAATAGACTAATTGACATCATTTGAGTCAATTGAGGGTGTACCTGTGGATATATTTAAAGGCCTACCTTCAAACTCAGTGCATCTTTGCTTGACATCATTGGAAAATCAAAATAAATTTTGGTGCAAAAAGTGCAAATCAATCCCAGAACAACAGCAAAGGACTTTGTGAAGATGCTGGAGGAAACAGGTACAAAAGTATCTATATTCACAGTGAAACGAGTCATATAACGACAAACTGAAAGCCCGCTCAGCAAGGAAGAAGCCACTGCTCCAAAACCGCCATAAAAAGCCAGACTACGGTTTGCAACTGCACGTGGGGACAAAGATTGTACTTTTTGGAGAAATGTCCTCTGGTCAGATGAAACAAAAATAGAACTGTTTGGCCATAATGACCATTGTTATGTTTGGAGGAAAAAGGGGGAGGCTTGAAGTAACGTATCAAGACATCAGTCAGGAAGTTAAAGCTTGGTCGCAAATGGGTCTTCCAAATGGACAATGACCCCAAGCATACTTCCAAAGTTGTGGCAAAATGGCTTAAGGACAACAAAGTCACGGTATTGGAGTGGCCATCACAAAGCCCTGACCTCAATCCTATAGAAAATGTGTGGGCAGAACTGAAAAATAGTGTGAGAGCAAGGAGGACTACAAACCTGACTCCGTTACACCAGCTCTGTCAGGAGGAATGGGCCAAAATTCACCCAACTTATTGTGGGAAGCTTGTGGAAGGCTACCCAAAATGTTTGACCCAAGTTAAACAATTTAAAGGCAATGCTACCAAATACTAATTGAGTGTATGTAACTTCTGACCCACTGGGAATGTCATGAAAGAAATAAAAGCTGAAATAAATCATTCTCTCTCTACTATTATTCTGACATTTCACATTCTTAAAATAATCTGGTGATCCTAACTGACCTAAAACGGGGAATTTTTACTAGGATTAAATGTCAGGAACTGTGAAAAACTGAGTTTAAATGTACTTGGGCTAAGGTGTATGTCAACTTCAACTGTATATACCTGCATGCACACACACACACGCATGCACGCACATACACACGCTCTCTCTCCTTTTTCGAGTCTCTTGTAGACACTCGTACACAGACACACACACACACATACACCCACACTATCTGTGAATACATTAGACATTTACATTACATTTACATTTAAGTCATTTAGCAGACGCTCTTATCCAGAGCGACTTACAAATTGGTGCATTCACCTTATGACATCCAGTGGAACAGCCACTTTACAATAGTGCATCTAAATCTTTTAAGGGGGGGGGTGAGAAGGATTACTTTATCCTATCCTAGGTATTCCTTAAAGAGGTGGGGTTTCAGGTGTCTCCGGAAGGTGGTGATTGACTCCGCTGTCCTGGCGTCGTGAGGGAGTTTGTTCCACCATTGGGGGGCCAGAGCAGCGAACAGTTTTGACTGGGCTAAGCGGGAACTGTACTTCCTCAGTGGTAGGGAGGCGAGCAGGCCAGAGGTGGATGAACGCAGTGCCCTTGTTTGGGTGTAGGGCCTGATCAGAGCCTGGAGGTACTGAGGTGCTGTTCCCCTCACAGCTCCGTAGGCAAGCACCATGGTCTTGTAGCGGATGCGAGCTTCAACTGGAAGCCAGTGGAGAGAGCGGAGGAGCGGGGTGACGTGAGAGAACTTGGGAAGGTTGAACACCAGACGGGCTGCGGCGTTCTGAATGAGTTGTAGGGGTTTAATGGCACAGGCAGGGAGCCCAGCCAACAGCGAGTTGCAGTAATCCAGACGGGAGATGACAAGTGCCTGGATTAGGACCTGCGCGCTTCCTGTGTGAGGCAGGGTCGTACTCTGCGGATGTTGTAGAGCATGAACCTACAGGAACGGGCCACCGCCTTGATGTTAGTTGAGAACGACAGGGTGTTGTCCAGGATCATGCCAAGGTTCTTAGCGCTCTGGGAGGAGGACACAATGGAGTTGTCAACCGTGATGGCGAGATCATGGAACGGGCAGTCCTTCCCCGGGAGGAAGAGCAGCTCCGTCTTGCCGAGGTTCAGCTTGAGGTGGTGATCCGTCATCCACACTGATATGTCTGCCAGACATGCAGAGATGCGATTCGCCACCTGGTCATCAGAAGGGGGAAAGGAGAAGATTAATTGTGTGTCGTCTGCATAGCAATGACAGGAGAGACCATGTGAGGTTATGACAGAGCCAAGTGACTTGGTATATAGTTGTTGACATCGGAGGGATCGAGTGTAGGTTTTTTCAGAAGGGGTGTAACTCTCGCTCTCTTGAAGACGGAAGGGACGTAGCCAGCGGTCAGGGAGGAGTTGATGAGCGAGGTGAGGTAAGGGAGAACGTCTCCGGAAATGGTCTGGAGAAGAGAGGAGGGGATAGGGTCAAGCGGGCAAGTTGTTGGGCGGCCGGCAGTCACAAGACGCGAGATTTCATCTGGAGAGAGAGGGGAGAAAGAGGTCAGAGCACAGGGTAGGGCAGTGTGAGCAGAACCAGCGGTGTCGTTTGACTTAGCAAACGAGGATCGGATGTCGTCGACCTTCTTTTCAAAATGGTTGACGAAGTCATCTGCAGAGAGGAAGGAGGGGGGGGGGGGGGAGGATTCAGGAGGGAGGAGAAGGTGGCAAAGAGCTTCCTAGGGTTAGAGGCAGATGCTTGGAATTTAGAGTGGTAGAAAGTGGTGTAGCAGCAGAGACAGAGGAGGAAAATGTAGAGAGGAGGGAGTGAAAGGATGCCAGGTCCGCAGGGAGGCGAGTTTTCCTCCATTTCCGCTCGGCTGCCCGGAGCCCTGTTCTGTGAGCTCGCAATGAGTCGTCGAGCCACGGAGCGGGAGGAGAGGACCGAGCCGGCCTGGAGGATAGAGGACATAGAGAGTCAAAGGATGCAGAAAGGGAGGAGAGGAGGGTTGAGGAGGCAGAATCAGGAGATAGGTTGGAGGAGGTTTGAGCAGAGGGAAGAGATGATAGGATGGAAGAGGAGAGAGTAGCGGGGGAGAGAGAGCGGAGGTTGGGACGGCGCGATACCATCCGAGTAGGGGCAGTGTGGGAAGTGTTGGATGAGAGCGAGAGGGAAAAGGATACAAGGTAGTGGTCGGAGACTTGGAGGGGAGTTGCAATGAGGTTAGTGGAAGAACAGCATCTAGTAAAGATGAGGTCGAGCGTATTGCCTGCCTTGTGAGTAGGGGGGGAAGGTGAGAGGGTGAGGTCAAAAGAGGAGAGGAGTGGAAAGAAGGAGGCAGAGAGGAATGAGTCAAAGGTAGACGTGGGGAGGTTAAAGTCGCCCAGAACTGTGAGAGGTGAGCCGTCCTCAGGAAAGGAGCTCATCAAGGCATCAAGCTCATTGATGAACTCTCCGAGGGAACCTGGAGGGCGATAAATGATAAGGATGTTAAGCTTGAAAGGGCTGGTAACTGTGACAGCATGGAATTCAAAAGAGGTGATAGACAGATGGGTAAGGGGAGAAAGAGAGAATGACCACTTGGGAGAGATGAGGATCCCTGTGCCACCACCCCGCTGACCAGAAGCTCTCGGGGTGTGCGAGAACACGTGGGCGGATGAAGAGAGAGCAGTCGGAGTAGCAGTGTTATCTGTGGTGATCCATGTTTCCGTCAGTGCCAAGAAGTCGAGGGACTGGAGGGAGGCATAGGCTGAGATGAACTCTGCCTTGTTGGCCGCAGATCGGCAGTTCCAGAGGCTACCGGAGACCTGGAACTCCACGTGGGTCGTGCGCGCTGGGACCACTAGATTAGGGTGGCCGCGGCCACGCGGTGTGGAGCGTTTGTATGGTCTGTGCAGAGAGGAGAGAACAGGGATAGACAGACACATAGTTGACAGGCTACAGAAGAGGCTACGCTAATGCAAAGGAGATTAGAATGACAAGTGGACTACACGTCTCGAATGTTCAGAAAGTTAAGCTTACGTAGCAAGAATCTTATTGACTAAAATGATTAAAATGATACAGTACTGCTGAAGTAGGCTAGCTGGCAGTGGCTGCGTTGTTGACACTACACTAATCAAGTCGTTCCGTTGAGTGTAATAGTTTCTACAGTGCTGCTATTCGGGGGCTAGCTGGCTAGCTAGCAGTGATGATTACGTTACGTTGCGTTAAAAGAACGACAATAGCTGGCTAGCTAACCTAGAAAATCGCTCTAGACTACACAATTATCTTTGATACAAAGATGGCTATGTAGCTAGCTACGATCAAACAAATCAAACCGTTGTACTGTAATGAAATTAAATGAAAATGTGATACTACCTGTGGAGCGAAGCGGAATGCGACCGGGTTGTTGAGTTCTATTCGGTAGACGTTGGCTAGCTGTTGGCTAGCTAGCAGTGTCTCCTACGTTAAGGACGACAAATAGCTGTCTAGCTAACCTCGGTAAATTAAGACAATCACTCTAAGACTACACACTCTAAACTACACAATTATCTTGGATACGAAGACAGCAAAGACAACTATGTAGCTAGCTAACACTAGACTAATCAAGTCGTTCAGTTGAGTGTAATAGTTTCTACAGTGCTGCTATTCGGTAGACGGTGGACGTTTGCTAGCTGGCTAGCTGCTGGGCAGATACTACGTTAGGACGACGAAATACGATAATTACGCAATTATCTTTGATACAAAGACGGCTATGTAGCTAGCTAAGAAGAAATTTCTAAGATTAGACAAATCAAACCGTTGTACTATAATGAAATGTAATGAAATGTAATGAAAAGTTATACTACCTGCGGACCGAAATGGGGATGCGACCGCTCGCTCGCTCCAACCCGGAAGTTGCCAGTCCTTGAGGAAAACCACAAAGACTGTCAGACTGGTCTGCAGTGCAGAGGAGAGGAGTGGAGAAGAGATGATCTGCCTATTCAGAGCAGCCTAGTCACCAGGCTCTCTATCACTGCTGCTCCTCTTAACAACACAAAGGAAGAGGAAATCACACTCTTCCTCTCTGGCTCTCTGTCCAGGGGGTCCAGACTCAGAGTCAGTTTGAACAAGACAGTGTTTTGACTCTAGAGATAATTCAGAGCTCAACAAACTCAGAGATATAACAAGGGATGAAGGTTTAACCCTTACTGAAAAACCACATGAATTTCAATGTGAAGTTGACATGATAACATGTGCAACGTGATAACATCAAAATACACTTGACAGCATTTGAGCACATGTGGAAAAAGGATCTGACAACATGGGGATGCAAAATACCATTAAACTACACGTGAAAACCCAGGTGTCTTTACCCAGAATATTTGACTTTAAAAGGCATAATTGACATTAATTCAATTTAAACAGTCATGGTCCCCTGCAGGATTTGCCTTGCTCCCGGTTTGTTCAAGGGACGTCCCTAAGAGCATTTCTTAGAATATTGTCATGGTCCCCTAGAATGTTTTGTCTAGTTGTGGTGAAAATACAGTAAATCTATAACACGTTACTGTATGTTTACAGTTAAATTAAGGTGTTCATTTGAAAGAACAGTATGCTGATGTGTAATGATTACTTGGGACTCAACCTCACTTAGATTTTGAACTCGCTATCCTTTCGGTTGCTACTTACCTGATGTTCCTGCTGCGCCACCAGGGCTGTGGACAGAACAGAGATTGGCTATACATGTATTGCCAATAATATATTTTTAAACTTTGCCTAATGTGTATATACAACAGCTTGAAGGTTTTATTTGTATACAATGACAGTATGCTGCTGTATTCTAATTTCATTTAAGGCCATGGTTAGGGGTACAGTGCTGTTCCCTGGGGTACAAAAAAGTCAAAGGTACACTTCGCAGGTACACATACAGTGGTTCTTCCTTTAAACGTTGCGTCATACTGCAGCACAGCTTGCGGCATGATGCGGAATGGTACCGTTGGAGTGCGTGACGTCATAGTATTTTACTGTCAGCCATTGTTGCCATTAATAATAGTTTGACCACCAGAGGGCATATTTGAGAAGTAAAATAGGCCTACTTCAATATAGGGTGGATATGGGTGGAATTTGAGTATCCTTTCAGGTTAGTCAAGGTTTCTCTGTTGATCAGGAACAGGACTGTTATGGCCTGCTGACTTATAGGTTGGATGGTAGAAGGTAGAAGTAGACACGTGATTGATGGTGGCTGCTATGTAGTGATGGTGGGTGCTATGTAGTGATGGTGGGTGCTATGTAGTGATGGTGGGTGCTATGTAGTGATGGTGGGTGCTATGTAGTGATGGTGGGTGCTATGTAGTGATGGTGGGTGCTATGTAGTGATGGTGGGTGCTATGTAGTGATGGTGGGTGCTATGTAGTGATGGTGGGTGCTATGTAGTGATGGTGGGTGCTATGTAGTGATGGTGGGTGCTATGTAGTGATGGTGGGTGCTATGTAGTGATGGTGGGTGCTATGTAGTGAGGCTGGGTGCTATGTAGTGATGGTGGGTGCTATGTAGTGAGGCTGGGTGCTATGTAGTGATGGTGGGTGCTATGTAGTGAGGCTGGGTGCTATGTAGTGATGGTGGGTGCTATGTAGTGAGGCTGGGTGCTATGTAGTGATGGTGGGTGCTATGTAGTGATGGTGGGTGCTATGTAGTGATGGTGGGTGCTATGTAGTGAGGCTGGGTGCTATGCAGTGATGGTGGGTGCTATGTAGTGATGGTGGGTGCTATGTAGTGAGGCTGGGTGCTATGTAGTGATGGTGGGTGCTATGTAGTGATGGTGGGTGCTATGTAGTGATGGTGGGTGCTATGTAGTGATGGTGGGTGCTATGTAGTGAGGCTGGGTGCTATGTAGTGATGGTGGGTGTGTAGTGAGGCTGGGTGCTATGTAGTGATGGTGGGTGCTATGTAGTGAGGCTGGGTGATGTAGTGATGGTGGGTGCTATGTAGTGAGGCTGGGTGCTATGTAGTGATGGTGGGTGCTATGTAGTGAGGCTGGGTGCTATGTAGTGATGGTGGGTGCTATGTAGTGATGGCTGGGGTGGGTGCTATGTAGTGATGGTGGGTGCTATGTAGTGATGGTGGGTGCTATGTAGTGATGGTGGGTGCTATGTAGTGATGGGTGGTGATGGTGGGTGCTATGAGTGGTGGGTGCTATGTAGTGATGGTGGGTGCTATGTAGTGAGGCTGGGTGCTATGTAGTGATGGTGGGTGCTATGTAGTGATGGTGGGTGCTATGTAGTGATGGTGGGTGCTATGTAGTGATGGTGGGTGCTATGTAGTGAGGCTGGGTGCTATGTAGTGATGGTGGGTGCTATGTAGTGAGGTGGGTGCTGGGTGTGATGGTGGGTGCTATGTAGTGAGGCTGGGTGCTATGTAGTGATGGTGGGTGCTATGTAGTGATGGTGGGTGCTATGTAGTGATGGTGGGTGCTATGTAGTGATGGTGGGTGCTATGTAGTGATGGTGGGTGCTATGTAGTGATGGTGGGTGCTATGTAGTGATGGTGGGTGCTATGTAGTGATGGTGGGTGCTATGTAGTGAGGCTGGGTGCTATGTAGTGATGGTGGGTATGTAGTGAGGCTGGGTGCTATGTAGTGATGGTGGGTGCTATGTAGTGAGGCTGGGTGCTATGTAGTGATGGTGGGTGCTATGTAGTGATGGCTGGGTGCTATGTAGTGATGGTGGGTGCTATGTAGTGATGGTGGGTGCTATGTAGTGATGGTGGGTGCTATGTAGTGAGGTGATGGTGGGTGCTATGTAGTGATGGCTGCTATGTAGTGATGGTGGGTGCTATGTAGTGATGGTGGGGCTGGGTGCTATGTAGTGATGGTGGGTGCTATGTAGTGAGGCTGGGTGCTATGTAGTGATGGTGGGTGAGTGAGGCTGGGTGCTATGTAGTGATGGTGGGTGCTATGTAGTGAGGCTGGGTGCTATGTAGTGATGGTGGGTGCTATGTAGTGATGTGCTATGTAGTGGTGGGTGCTATGTAGTGATGGTGGGTGCTATGTAGTGATGGCTGGGTGCTATGTAGTGATGGTGGGTGCTATGTAGTGAGGCTGGGTGCTATGTAGTGATGGTGGGTGCTATGTAGTGATGGTGGGTGCTGTAGTGATGGGTGCTAGTAGTGAGGCTGGGTGCTATGTAGTGATGGTGGGTGCTATGTAGTGATGGTGCTATGTATGGTGGGTGCTATGTAGTGATGGTGGGTGCTATGAGTGAGGCTGGGTGCTATGTAGTGATGGTGGGTGCTATGTAGTGAGGCTGGGTGCTATGTAGTGATGGTGGGTGCTATGTAGTGATGGTGGGTGCTATGTAGTGATGGTGGGTGCTATGTAGTGAGGCTGGGTGCTATGTAGTGATGGTGGGTGCTATGTAGTGATGGTGGGTGCTATGTAGTGATGGTGGGTGCTATGTAGTGATGGTGGGTGCTATGTAGTGAGGCTGGGTGCTATGTAGTGATGGTGGGTGCTATGTAGTGAGGCTGGGTGCTATGTAGTGATGGTGGGTGCAATGTAGTGAGGCTGGGTGCTATATCTACACAGTAGCGCGCATTGCTCTTTACATGTCATAAATGCAAACCTATGAGTCTGCAACATTGCTGAAATAAATGTAAACTTTGGCATATATCACCCCTGGCTCATTGTTTTGGGAAGACAGTCAACATTGTTTGGAGGGTTTTCGACTCGCAGGACTACACAACTTGGGAGGAGATACACAGGTGGGCGGTCGACCCAGGGAGAGTGCCGGAGCCCGCCTGGGATTCGATGGAGCAGTGCGCGGAGTTGGCGAAGCCAGCACGGCATCGAGCCAGGGCGTATGGTGCCTGCTCAGCGTGTCTGGTCGCCGGTACGCCGTTTTGGGCCAGGGTATCCTGCGCCGGGTCTGCGTGATGTGTCTCCGGGTCGCTGGGAGGGTGCAGTGCGTCCTATAAGACTGCGCTCCGCTCGTGCCGGGCAAATGTGGGAGTGGAGCCTAAGGGAGAGGTGCGCGTAGTAAGCACTAGATCTCCCGTGCTTACCCACAGCCCGGTTCAACCTGTGCCTGCACTCTGGAGGGTCCGGGCTAGAGTAGTTATCCAGCCCTGGGAAGTGGTGCCAAGGCTGCGCACCAGAGCTCCAGTGCTCCCCCACAGCCCGGTCCTTCAGGTGCCTCCTCCTAACACCAAGCCTCCTGAAGGTCTCCCCAGCCTGGTGGGTCCTGTGGCAGCCCCACGCACCAGACTGTCTCTCTGTCTCCTCCCTACAGGTGGTCCTGCCTGTCCGGCGCTGCCGGAGTCTCCCGCCTGTTCGGTGCTGCCAGAGCTCACACCCCTCAGTCCAGAGGCGCTAGAGCCCCTCATTCCAGAGGCGCCAGAGCTACTCAGTCCAGCGCTGCCAGAGCCTTCCTCTCCAGCGTTGCCGGAGCTACCCGTCTGCCCAGCGCCATCTTAGCTACCTGTCTGCCCAGCTCCATCTGAGCTACCCGTCTGCCCAGCGCCATCTGAGCTACCCGTCTGCCCAGCGCCATCTGAGCTACCCGTCTGCCCAGCGCCGCCTGAGCCACCCATTTGCCCAGCGCCGACAGTCTGCCCAGCGCCGCCAGTGCCGCCAGTCTGCCCAGCGCCGCCAGTGCCGCCAGTCAGCCAGGGGTCGCCAGTGCCGCCAGTCAGCCAGGAGCCGCCAGTGCCGCCAGTCAGTCATGAGCCGCCAGAGCCCCTCAGCCCAGAGCTTCCGCCCCTCTGTCCAGAGCTTCCGCTCCTCTGTCCAGAGCTTCCGCCCCTCTGTCCAGAGCTTCCGCCCCTCTGTCTAGTGGGGTCATTTAGTAGAGTCGCCGTGGTTAGGAGGCCACGGAGGCGGACAATAAGGCGGACTAAGACGATGGTGAAGTGGGGTCCGTGTCCCGCACCAGAGCCGCCACCGCGGACAGACACCCACCCAGACCCTCCCCTATAGGTTAAGGTTTTGCGGCTGGAGTCCGCACCTTTGGGGGGGAAGGGGGTACTGTCACGTTCTGACCTTTATTTCCATTGTTTTGTCATTATTTAGTATGGTCAGGGCGTGAGTTGGGGTGGGCAGTCTGTTTGTTTTTCTAGGTTTTGGGGTATTTCTATGTTTCGGCCTAGTATGGCTCTCAATCAGAGGCAGGTGTCATTAGTTGTCTCTGATTGAGAATCATACTTAGGTAGCCTGGGTTGCACTGTTTGTTTGTGGGTGATTGTCTATGTTGATTGCTTGTTTCAGCACAGTTCGCATTAGCTTCACGGTTGTTATTTTGTTTATTGTTTTTGTATAGTGTTTCAGTGTTTTCTTTATTCAAATTCATGATGAACACATACCACGCCGCATTTTGGTCCTCCGATCCATCTCGCCTCTCCTCTTCAGATGAAGAGGAGGACGACCGTGACGACCGTGACAGAGTTACAAATCACATCACAAGATAGCAGCTAGCTTTATTGCATTGATTTGCTTAGGAATGTCTAGCCAAGTGTATTATGAAAGCTAGCTAGCTAGATTTTGGTTTAGGGAAACAAATGTTGTTCGCTAGCTGGTTCCATTAGCTAGCTTAGTTAGCTATGTTACCTCTGCTCGACCTCTTAGTGAGGTAACCAATTAAATGTTACCCCAGCGACCTGTGCTTGTAGTTTGCACATCCAGATATTGAGCATCACACCATGACTAAATTTTACAGTGATTTTCGACACAAAAGCATAAATCAATGGTTATTCGCAAACTGATGTTCTATGAACAAATTATGTGAAATTTCACGTGAAATCATGTTTTTTTCATAAGCGTAGTTTTGTGTCACTGATCTATAGACACTACGCCATAATGTCAAAGTGGAATTATGTTTCTAGAAATGTTTACAAATTAATAAAAAATAAAAAGCTGAATTGTCTTCAGTCAATAAGTATTCAACCCTGTTGTTATGGCAAGCCGAAATAAGTTCAGGAGGAAAAATGTGACTCGTTTCAGGAAACTAGGCGTATGTCACAGGAGAGCCATTTGAACGTAAACCTTTTTTATCAAAATGCATTTTTTGGCAGAAATGCCTTCTGGAACATCTTGTATGCCATCTGTAAATATGAATAAAATGGTTAAATTACGAGCCTAGTTGGTTTAGCCACAGAAAAAGACAGCAACATTCCTACCTTCCTACCCATGATTGGCTGAGATAATGAGTGGGCTAGACATGCCGAGAGATGAATTCGGATTCGTCTGCCATGTAACATGAGCTAGTCAGTATGTGTAGGTAATCCTTTCTAATGCGTTTTTAAAAAAGATATCACTTGGTCGAACTGCATAAGTGTTGCTCTCCACTTTCAGGAGGACCGAGTTTTGAAATCAGTGGAATTAAAGTACGATAGGAGATGGAGAAAATTCTGGCGTTTTGATTGCAAATATGCGAAAAAAGAACAGACAGAATGCTGTTGTATAATACACCTGTCTCTGGTTTACATCTTCAAACGAAGGGCAACCATGGCGTCCATGAGGGAGAAGTGTTCATCCATGCTAGCTGACCCGGTGCATTATAGCTCAATAACCTAATTTAAAGAAAACAATTGGGTTGTTTTGAACACAGTATTTTTTTTGAGTGTTCTTCTATTTCCGCTAACCGACCTAGTCATGATTTCGGTAAAGTTTTGCTTACAGCTTAGTGTGAAATGTAGCCGTAATGCTGAGGCTGCATTGGCACGTGCTACGCTCCTAATCTCTTGATGGTTGCTAGGTAGCATCATCAAGAGCATTTCACTTTACCCATCTCTTCACAAAATAAATGTTATCTACAGCGCATTCGGAAAGTATTCAGACCCCTTGACTTTTTTTACCTTTTGTTTTGTTATATCCTTATTCTAAAATGGATTAAATTAATTGTTTTCATCCTCAATCTCCACACAATACCCCAACATGACAAGGTGAAAACAGGTTTTTAGAAATTTTAGAAAATATATAAAGTAATTGAAAAACCTTATTTACATAAGTATTCAGACCCTTTGCTATGAGAATCGAAATTGAGCTCTGGTGCATCCTGTTTCCATTGATCATCCTTGAGCTGTTTCTACAACTTGATTGGAGTCCACCTGTGGTAAATTCAATTGATTGGACATGATTTGGAAAGGCACATAAGGTCCCACAGTTGACAGTGCATGTCAGAGCAAAATTGTCCGTACAGATCCAAGACATGATTGTATTGAGGCACAGATCTGGGGAAGGGTACCAAATTCTGTAGCATTGACGGTCCCCAAGAACACAGTGGCCTCCATCATTCTTAAATGTAAGGAATTTGGAACCACCAAGACTCTTCCTAGAGCACGCCGCGTGGCCAAACTGAGAAGGGCCTTGGTCAGGGAGGTGACCATGAACCCGATGGTCACTCTGACAGAGCTCCAGAGTTCCTACGTGGAGTTGGGAGAACCTTCCAGAAGGACAACCATCTCTGCAGCACTCCACCAATCAGGCTTTTCTGGTAGAGTGGCCAGATGGAAGCCAGTCCTCAGTAAAAGGCACATGACAGCTCGCTTGGAAGTTGCCAAAAGGCACCTAAAGGACTCTCAGAGCATGAGAGAGAGAGAGAGAGAGAGAGAGAGAGAGAGAGAGAGAGAGAGAGAGAGAGAGAGAGAGAGAGAGAGAGAGAGAGAGAGAGCGAGAGAGAGAGAGAGAGAATCAGATGTTATTTGTCACATACACATGGTTACCAGATGTTAATGTGAGTGTAGTGAAATGCTTGTGCTTCTAGTTCCGACAATGCAGTAATATCTAACAAATTCACAATGACTACCTTATACACACAGATGTAAATGGATGAATAAGAATATGTACATATAAATATATGGATGAGCAATGGCTGAACGGCATAGGCAAGATGCAGTAGATGGTATAGAATACAGTATATACATATGAGAGGAGTAATGTAAGATATGTAAACATTATTAAAGTGGCCTTGAGATAGAAGCTGTCTCTCGGTCCCAGCTTTGATGCACCTGTACTGACCGCGCCTTCTGGATGATCGCACGGTGAACAGGCAGTGGCTCGAGTGGTTGTTGTCCTTGATGATCTTTTTGGCCTTCCTGTGACATCGGGGGCTGTCGGTGTCCTTGAGGTCAGGTAGTTTGCCCCCGGTGATGCGTTGTGCAGACCACACTATCCTCTGGAGAGCCTTGCGGTTGAGGGCGGTGCAGTTGCCGTACCAGGTGGTGATACAGGATGTTCTCGATTGTGCATTTGTAAAGGTTTGTGAGTGTTTTTGGTGACAAGCCAAATCTCTTCAGCATCCTGAGGTTGAAGAGGCGCTGTTGCTCCTTCACCACGCTGTCTGTGTGGGTGGACCATTTCAGTATGTCCGTGATGTGTACGCCAAGGAACTTAAAACTTTCCACCTTCTCCTCTACTGTCCCGTCGATGTGGATGGGGGGATGCTTCCTCTGCTGTTTCCGGAGGTCCACGATCATCTCCTTTGTTTTGTTGATGTTGAGTGTGAGGTTATTTTCCTGACACCACACTCCGAGGGCCCTCACCTCCTCCCTGTAGGCCGTCTTGTCATTGTTGGTAATGATTGAATTGGAAGCGTGCATGGCCACGAAGTCATGGGTGAACAGGAAGTACAGGAGAGGGCTGAGAACACACCCTTGTGGGGCCCCAGTGTTGAGGATCAGCAGGGTGTAGATGTTGTTTCCTACTTTCACCACATGGGGGCGGCCTGTCAGAAAGTCCAGGACCCAGTTGCACACGGCGGGGTCGAGATCCAGGGTCTCGAGCTTAATGACGAGTTTGGTGTGTGTACATTTGTGTTGGTGCATGTGTTTTCGTCTTTGAATACTGGTAGACATGCCTAATACACAATGCATTACCCGATTGGGTAATGAGGCCACAGAGCAACTTGGCTAGTTCTCAGATCTTGATGTTTTGAATGTTTTCCTTCCCTTAGCTACTGCTGGCTGTCTCCTATAGAAGAGGAGAGTTAACACTGTCAACGAATCAGGAGGAGAGCAGTGTAGTAGAGGAGAGGTTTGGAGAGTAGAGGACCATGTCCCTGATACTGACCCAATTAGACACTAAACACTTCTCAACCAATTTAAAGTCTGCAGTAAATAAGGTGAGAGAACATTTGCAGAATTTACTCAGCTACACTGTGTGTGTGTGTGTTCTCTACATGACTTAGTGATCATTTCCTGGTGTGTCATCATGCCATGCCATAGATACACACGGTATGGCATGGCTTAACCTGACCACGGCCCGGTACAGCCATAAGGTAGTCCCGTTACTCCCATGTAAAACTTACTTTACGGACCACCGGACAGTGGCTGTATTCTTTTTTTTGTATCATTCTATAAACATTTTGGACACGCTTGGTTGGTCAAATATAACATACTTCCATGTCGTCCTAATCAACAAACTAAAGAGTAGGATTTTTGAAAAATTATAAGGGGATAACTAATGTAAACTGTATTGTGTCTGTGTACCTTGTCTATGTATGAGCTGGAAGTAGAAGCCTAAGTATTGTTGTCCATTAGCTTACTCCAATTAGGGGAAGGGGGAGAGGTAGGGTTAGGGGAAGGGGAGAGGTAGGGTTAGGGGGAGACGTAGGGTTAGGGGAAGGGGGAGAGGTAGAGGTAGGGGAAGGGGGAGAAGGGGAAGGGGGGAGAGGTAGGGTTAGGGGAAGGGGGAGAGGTAGGGGAAGGGGGAGAGGTAGGGTTAGGGGAAGGGGGAGAGGTAGGGTTAGGGGAAGGGGAAGGGGAGAGGTAGGGACGGGGAAGAGGTAGGGTTAGGGAAAGGGGGAGAGGTAGGGTTAGGGGAGGGGGAGATTTAGGGGAAAAATAGATTTAAGGGAAAATATATATATATACAGGGGATTGGAAATTATGCAAACAATTACATTGATAGAACCCACAATCTATCTGCAATATTAAAGCTTATCTACCCCTAAATAAATAAATACATAAATATATATCTATCTGCAATATTAAAGCTTATCTTCCCCTAAATAAATAAATATATACATTAAAACTACATCATACCTAAAAAAAAAGTCCATAGATGATATATGAATGAAAAAATGATTCCCTCGTTATTTTGAGAACTTATTTATCTGAGATCATGAGATAAACTCTATAACTAGGAGTGGATGTATTGATGATAGATTGACAGTATGGCTAAGCCCCCGGTGGATCAGTGCATACGTTTTAATTGATTGCTACAGTTAGGGATGGTACATTTCATCCTAACATCATGCTTTCATTTGTGTTTGGAGTTTATTGTCAGTATATAAGTTAGAACGTTAGCAAGCTAAATGTCCCTTACTGTGAGCTAAGAGCTTGTGGGGGAGCTAAGCCCTCGGAGCCTGATGTCTGGATGCTGCTTTGTAGGCTGTTTCATATGTACAGCTCCTTGCAGGCAAATTAGCTGTCAGCACTTTATAAATGGATGCATATAATCCAAAGTGGGTGAGCTCTATTCCTAGCAGGCTGATCAGATTTAATTAGCAGCCTCATAGGCTCATGTCAGGATGCTGCCTTGTAGGCTGTTTCATATGTAAGGCTCCTTGCAGGCAAATTAGCTGTCAGCGCTTCATAGGTTGATGCATATAATCCAAGATGGGAGAGCTCTATTCAATAGCAGCCTCAGAGGCTGATAATAAATCAGGATGCTGCCTTGTAGGCTGTTTCATATGTAAGGCCTCTGAGGCTGCTATTGAATCTGATCAATCCCCCATATACAGTGGGGCAAAAAAGTATTTAGTCAGCCACCAATTGTGCAAGTTCTCCCACTTAAAAAGATGAGAGAGGCCTGTAATTTTCATCATAGTTACACTTCAACTATGACAGACAAAATGAGAGAAAAAAAATCCAGAAAATCACATTGTGGGATTTTTGAAGAATTTATTTGCAAATGATGGTGGAAAATAAAAACCACCATAATCCCTGTGCCAAAGAACACTAAGGCAACCTGCCTAAATGACTTCCGACCAGTAGCACTCACGCCTGTAGCCATGAAGTGCTTTGAAAGGCTGGTTATGGCTCACATCAACACCATTACCCCAGAAATCCTAGACCCAATCCAATTTGCATACCGCCCCAACAGAGCCACTCTATTGCACTCCACACTGCCCTTTCACACCTGGACAAATGCAACACCTATGTGAGAATGCTATTCATTGACTACAGCTCAGCATTCAACACCATAGTGCCCTTTAAAGCTCATCACTAAGCTAAGGACCCTGGGACTAAACACCTTCCTCTGCAACTGGATCCTGGTTTTCCTGACGGGCCGCCCTCTTGTGGTAAGGGTAGGTAACAACACATCCAACACTGTTTGGCTTCCGACCGTAAGGCACTACAGAGGGTAGTGCATACGGCCAAGTACATCACCAGGGCCCAGTAAGTTGCTGGGGACAAAGCTTCCTGCCATCCAGGATCTCTATACCAGACGGTGTCAGAGGAAGGCCCTAAAAATTGTTAAAGACTCCCACTACCCTAACGGCAAGCAGTACCGGAGCGCCAAGTCTAGGTTCAAGAGGCTTCTAAACAGCTTCTACCCCAAAGCCAGAAGACTCCTGAACATCTAGTCAAATGGCTAACCAGACTATTTTTATTGCCCCGCCCCCCGTCTTTTACGCTGCTGCTACTCTCTGTTTATTATCTATGCATAGTCACTTTAATAACTCTACCTACATGTACATATTACCTCAATTACCTCGACTAACCGGTGCCTCCGCACATTGACTCTGTACCTGTACCCCCTGTATATAGCCTCGTTGTTGTTATTTTACTGCTGCTCTTTAATTAATTCTTACTTTTATTTCTTACTTTTTGTAGTATTTTTCTTAACTGCATCGTTGTTTAAGGGCTTGTAAGTAAGCGTTTCACTGTAAGGTCTACAGCAAAATGTGATTTGATCAGCCTGTCAGGAATAGCGTGCACCCACTCTTGATCATATACATAATGCATTGACTGATAATCTGCCTGCAAGGAGCTTTACCTATGAAACAGCTTACAAGGCAGATCCTGACTCATCAGCCTCTGAGGCTGCTAGCGATCTGATCAAGCTCTGAGGCAGAAATTGATTCTGATCAACCTGTCAAGAGTGGTGCTCACTTTCTTCAATAAGCTAACTAACCCTGCTTTTAAGATGCCAAAAAGCTGTTGCGTACCGTTTTGTTTGAACAACAGTAGGAAAAAAGACCAGCAAATTAAGTTTCATCAACTGCTCAAGGACCAGGTCAAACAAACCTCATGGTTTCAGGCTATTATGCGGTGATGATGATCGAAAGCTGTGGGCTCCGGTTACACATGTATGTGTGTTCAAGCACTTCATCACCGGTAATTTGCTTTGCATAAAACTTGCTAGTTAGCTTGTAGTAAGGGTTAGTGAGCTGTATCCATCCAAATAACAGCTATACAATTATTCTGCATTTGGATATTTATACAAACCTGGAGATTCCACCAAGTAGGTGTAGATAATGCCATAGGCTACTTTGCTTTGGTCCATCTGGTAGGGTTGTATTCCCAGATGGTCTCCAGCAAGTTGAAAGGACATATAGACAAGCCAACAAGATTCAACTTTTCTAAATAACTAGTCCGTTCAAGAGTAGGCAACACCTGGAAGTAGTTACGCAACATTTCTCAGACTGGTGAATTAGATCGTGATGAACTTCTCTCGCTAGCCAGCCAGCTAACCTCAGCTAACCGGCGAAAAGGCTAGGTTTTAAATAAACAGTGATGTAAGTATAATGTGACAGCTTTTACTAGCTTAACTGTCAGTGTTAGCAAGTCGGGTAACAAATTAGATTGGCAGAATAAGTATCATGAAAATTATTTGTTGTTGTGACAAGCAAGTATGTTAATAATGACAAGTGAGACTGCTGAAAATGTTTATTGAAATTACAAAAAAAGGTGTCGGTAGGATGATGCCAAAGTACCATGGGAGTGACGGGAGTACCCTACGGCTGTACCGTCAAAAATAATAATAATTTTGGTCACACATATTAAGCAGATGTTATTGTGGGTGCAGTGAAATGCTTGTGGGTGAGCTTAATGATGAGCTTGGAGGGTACTATGGTGTTGAAGGCTGAGCTGTAGTCAATGAACAGCATTCTTACATAGGTATTCCTTTTGTCCAGATGGGATAGGGAAGTGTGCAGTGCGATGGCGATTGCGTCGTCCATGGATCTAGGTGCCGGGTAAGGTGGAGCTGATATGATCCTTAACTAGCCTCTCAAAGCACTTAATGATGACAGAAGTGAGTGCTATGGGGCGATAGTCATTTAGTTCAGTTACCTTCGCTTTCTTGGGTACAGGAACAATGGACATCTTGAAGCAAGTAGGGACAGCAGACTGTTATAGGGAGAGATTGAATACATAAACACTCCGGCCAGCTGCACATGCTCTGAGGACGCGGCTGGGGGTGCCGTCTGGGCTGGTAGCCTTGCGAGGGTTAACACGCTTAAATGTCTTACTCACGCTGACCATGGAGAACGAGAGCTCACCATCCTCGGAAGTGGCCCGCGTTGGCGGCACTGTGCTCTCCTCGGAGCAAGTGAAGAAGGTGTTTAGCTTGTTCGGTAGCAAGACGTCTGTGTCTGTGACGTGGCTTGTTTTCCCTTTAAAATCTGTGACTGTCTGGAGTCCCTGCCACATACATATTGTGTCTGAGCCATTGAATTGCGACTCCACTTTGCCTCTGTACTGAAGTTTTGCGTGTTTTATTGCTTTACGGAGGGCATGGACGGTTTCTACTTGACCATATTCCCAGTCACCTTGCCGTGGTTAAATGCGTTGTTCGCGCTTTCAGTTTTGTGCGAATGCTGCCATCTAGGCCACGGTTTTTGGTTTGGATAGGCATTAATTGTCTCAGTGGGAACCACATCCCCTATACACTTCCTGATGAACTCAGTCACCGTGCCAACGCCGATGATATTCTCAGAGGCAACCCGGAACATATCCCAGTCCGAGTGATCAAAACTATTTCGAAGCATGGATTACGATTTGGTCAGACCAGCGTTGAACAGTCCATACCACGGATACTTCCTGTTTGAGTTTCTTAATATAGGAAGGGAGGCGCAGAATGGAGGCATGATCTGATTTGCCGAAAGGAGGGCGGGGGTGGGTTTTGTAGCCGTCCCAAAAGGGAAAGTAGCAATGGTCAAGAGTTTTGGGGATTCACTTTATTGAAGTCCCCAGCTACAAAAAATGTGGCCTCAGGACATGCGGTTTCCAGTTTGCACAAAGTCCAGTAGAGTTCCTTGAGAGTCGTCTTGGTATCGGGGGGGAGTGGCAGGCTAGGGGGAGAGTGGCAGGCTGGGGGGAGTATATCCGTCTGTGACGATGGCTAAAGTTAATTCTTTTGGGAAGTAATGCGGTCAACATTTGATTTTGAGGTATTCTAGGTTGGGTGAACAAAAGGACTTGAGTTCCTGTACGTTACCACAATCACACCATGAGTAATTAATCATGAAACACACACCTCCGTATTTATTTTTCCCGGAGAGTTCTTTATTCCTGTCTGTGTGGTGTACTGAGAACACAGCTGGCTGTATGGACGGGGACAGTTTATCCAGAGAGAGCCATGATTCCATGAAACAGAGTACATTACAGTCCATGATGCCTCTCTGGAAGGAGATCCTCGCCCTGAGCTCGTCTACTTTATTGAGGGACTGAACATTAGCGAGTAATATACTCAGAAGCGGTGGATGGTTTACACGCCTCCTGAGTCGGACTAAAAGTCCACTCCGAATACTGGAAGTGGAAGTGTAATCGCCTTGGGGGTTACGAACAAAGGATCCATTCAAAAAAAGTCATATTTCTGGTCGAAATGCTGGTGAGTTACCACTGTTCTGATATTCAAAAATTATTTCCGGCTGTATGTCATAATGCAAAAAATATTCTGAGCTAATAATGTCAGAAAACAAAGATTAGAGAGATTGGAGGTTCAATAGGCTCTAATTACCTACCGTGGATGTGCACTCTTCAACATCTCCACTCAATGTTGTTTCTAGCAGTTGCCACCTAAAAGTGTATCATCTGGGTTTACTTGGTTGACTTTACAAAAACAAATCAGATATAGGTCAACCTCACTGACTGAGGTCTACTATACGGGTGTCATCACAGATTATAATTTAACAAATTACTTATAATTAATGTGTATGTTACCCATTAGGACAACCTGAACCTACTAGCCATCCAAGTGGGAGTATAAACCCACTAGTACACCACAAAGTACATGCAATAAATGTACAAGTGCAATGTAATTACTAGGTGTTTTACAGGATTTAGTTAGTTGAAATTAAGTGTATCTTCAGCGTTACTTACGTGTAATTATTATGTGCACCTACATAGTACGTTATCTAGATATATCGTTACCTATTACCAATTACCATATACTTACTTACTACTCATTACCAATTACCATATACTTACTTACTACTCATTACCAATTACCATATACTTACTTACTACTCATTACTAATTACCATATACTTACTTACTACTCATTACCAATTACCATATACTTACTTACTACTCATTACCAATTACCATATGCTTACTTACTACTCATTACCAATTACCATATACTTACTTACTACTCATTACCAATTACCATATACTTACTTACTACTCATTACCAAGTGAAAACAAACAAAAGATGAGCTTATAGTTCAGTCAACAAATACCTTTCATTTCTTACAAAGAATAAGGATGTTTGCTGTTGGGTTAATTAGAATAAACAAAGATATAGGCTTACTCAATAACATAAAATAACTATTTCCTCTTTGGGCTGACATCCTGTTAACGGGATGATATTACAACAGCCAGAGAAAGTGCAGGGCGCCAAATTCAAAACATCAAAAATCTCATAATTAAAATTCCTCAAACATACATGTATATCATACCATTTTAAAGGTAATCTTGTTGTTAATCCCACCATAGTGTCCGATTTCAAATATGCTTTACAGCAAAAGCACCACAAATGATTGTTAGGTCACCACCAAACGGCAATAAACACAGCCATTTTTTCCAGCCAAAGATAGCAGTCACAAAAACCACAAATAGAAGATAAATGATTCACTAACCTTTGATCTTCATCAGATGACACTCATAGGACTTAATGTTACACAATACATGTATGTTTTGTTTGATAAAGTTCATATTTATATCAATATATGAGTTTACATTGGCGCGTTACATTCACTAGTTCCAAAAACATCCAGTGATTTTGCATAGCCACATCATTCAACAGAAATACTCATCATAAATGTAGATGATAATGCAAGTTATACACATGGAATTATAGATATACCTCTCCTTAATGCAACCGCTGTGTCTGAGTTCAAAAAATCTTTACGGAATAAGCAAACCATGCAATAATCTGGGACGGCGCTCAGAAAAATAGTCAAAATAGCCGCCATGTTGGCGTCAACATAAACAAGATGATACATGATAAATATTCCCTTACCTTTGATGATCTTCATCATAAAGCACTCCCAGCAATCCCAGGTCTACAATAAATGTTTGTTTTGTTCGATAATGTCTGTTATTTATGTCCAAATACCTCCTTTTGTTAGCGCGTTTGGCATACATATCCAAACGCATATTCTGGTCGGACAAAAATTTCAAAAAGTTATATTACAGGTCGAAGAAACATTTCAAACTAAGTACAGAATCAATCATTAGGATATTTGTAACATATGGCTTAAGTAAAGTTCCAACCGGAGTATTCCTTTGTGTCTTGATGAGCAATGGAACACAAGTGGATACCATGAGGAATGCGCATGATCAGAAAATGGCTGACTGCCAGACACCTAATACATTCTGCTCTCATTCAGTCCCACAACACAGTAGAAGTCTCATTCAAATATCTATAGACGGTTGACATCTAGTGGAAGCCCTAGGAAGTGCAACATCATTAATATCTCAAGGGGACTTACCAAGCTCAGATTTTTCTTAGGCAGCTACGGCGGAGCGGCAACATTATGAGGGAACACGGCTGGCAAGGAAGCCCGAGAGGCAGCCCCAACAATTGTTTGGGAGGGGGCACATGGGGAATGTGGCTGAATCAGGTTGGAGACTCCCCGTGCTTACCGTGGCGAGCATGTGACTGGTCAGGCCCCGTGCTATGGGGTGATGCGCACTGAGTCGAAGCTGACCATTCACAGGCCGGTGTGCTCGGTGTCAGCATCCCGCATTTGCCGGGTGGAAGCGGGCATCCAGCCAGAACAGGTGGTGCCAGCTCTGCGCTCGAGCCCGCCAGTGCGCCTCCACGCCCAGTGTATCCGGTGCCTCGGCCAAGGAAGAGGCCTCCTATATGTCTCCCCAGCCTGGTGAGTCCTGTGCCTGCACCCAGCTCGGAGCCTCCAGAGATGGCGTCCAGCCCAGAGCCTCCATAGACGGCCTCCAGACACGGCCTCCAGCCCGGAGCCTCCAGAGATGGCCTCCAGCCCGGAGCCTCCAGAGACGACGGCCTCCAGTCCGGGGTCTCCAGAAACGACGGTCGCTAGTCCGGAGTCTCCAGCGACGACGGCCGCTAGTCCGGAGTCTCCAGCGACGACGGTCGCCAGTTCGGAGTCTCCAGCGACGACGGTCGCTAGTCCGGAGTCTCCAGCGACGACGGCCGCTAGTCCGGAGTCTCCAGCGACGACGGCCGCTAGTCCGGAGTCTCCAGCGACGGCCGCCAGTCCGGAGTCTCCAGCCAGTCCGGAGTCTCCAGCGACGAGTCCGAGTCACTAGTCCGGAGTCTCCAGCGACGGCCGCTAGTCCGGAGTCTCCAGCGACGACGGCCGCCAGTCCGGAGTCTCCAGGCCGCCAGTCCGGAGTCTCCAGCGACGACGGCCGCCAGTCCGGAGTCTCCAGCGACGACGGCCGCTAGTCCGGAGTCTCCAGCGACGACGGTCGCTAGTCCGGAGCCTCCAGCGACGACGGTCGCCCAGTCCGGGGGCCACAACGAGGGCGCCCAGTCCGGGGCCCGCTACTCTCACCACGCTGCACCTTGGTCCTATCCTTCAACAGCCGTGACATAGATAGATAGATAGATAGATAGATAGATAGATAGATAGATAGATAGATAATGTTAACATGCTGGGTGTGTCTCGCGTAATACATTTAAACGAGGCTACAAAGAAAACTAATGGGACTGTAGTGACTGTGTTGACTTCAAGATCTGGGGTGTGAACAACGTTTCTATTCAAGCGTTGATCGACATGGTAATGGCTCTATAGTATTGGAGAGAAGTTGAAAAAACGGACCCTCCGTTCCATTGTGACGTGTCATGCCGTAACGTACAGCACAACTCTTTCTGTCTTACAATCTCTCTCCACCATGTGTAGCACTACTCCCATCATTTAAAAACAAGAAATGGACAGTGACGGGGGTAAGGGGGGATACCTAGTCATTTTTTGCGACATCATTGCATGCGATCATCATTCTCAAAGCCGCTGTTTACTTCTAAGATCACTTTAGCACCGCCCTAAAAACCTGATTCAATTTCGACACAAACCTTCAAATAGGTATGTAATGACACATTATATAAACTCTTTATAGTGTTTTATTTAAATTTTAGAGGCGGTAAGGTGATAAGTTGGACAGATCGAGTGGGGAAAAAAAGCAATTTTCCCACACAACATCTCTCCTTCTCACTATCACGCATTAGTTTTGCTTCCCCACTCGCCATTTTTAAAAAGACCCGACGGGGCTCAATGCCTTCTTGAATCATGCACAAACGGGCAGCGTGGGGGTCATGTAATTGATTATGTTGGAAAGGGGAGAAATTGTGCTTTACAGTGGTATTGACATTACAGTTGATCTGGAAGTATTACATTTTTTGGGGAGCTAAAATAAGGTCAATTGTACGGACCAAGGCGATGTACAAAAGTGAGTGAGTTTACGTTAGCTGGCAAACTCTCGCTAGCTAGATAACTACCTATGCTAAATAGACCAGCACAATTACTGCATCCAAAAAGCAAAACAAAGTGCATGGAAAACCTTTTTCTCTCCTCTACAACACTTCTTTTTCAGCAATCTCTTATGTCTGGATTTTCCACACAACCATCTTCTTGATCCCGGTTCTTTGCGTCACTATGAGTCAACACAAATTGTGGGCACATTCGAGGTCGTTGTTATTTCAAGCTTGTTGCGCAGATGGGCATATCTTGAAGTGATGCTTTAATTCCTGTTTGATTGATGCCTAATTAAGTAATTCATACATTGTCAAGACCTGCCCTCCTTAGTTACTGCTGCTTTCCAGGTCAAATGCACGTGAAATTATTTACCTGTGTAAACATTTTTTTTTTATTTCAACCTCCCATTCTTGCCATAGCACTCAAACGCTTCCATGCATTTCAAATGAAAGCTGGACCTGGGCATTACACTTCAGAGTCCTTTATACCAGAGTTGTGTCAATGAGGTGGTTGATTTTCAATTGGTATCTGGATTTTCTATTAACTGTGCCACTCACTCACTCACTCACGCACGCACTCACTCACTCACTCACTCACTCACTCACTCACTCACTCACTCACCACTCACTCACTCACTCACTCACTCACTCACTCACTCACTCACTCACTCACTCTCTCTCTCTCTCTCTCTCTCTCTCTCTCTCTCTCTCTCTCTCTCTCTCTCTCTCTCTCTC